>NW_016107590.1:2863270-2890744 GCF_001604975.1 Cebus imitator | reverse complement strand
AAAAAAAAAAAAAAAAAAAAGAAGAAAGACCTTAATTAAGCAACATAATACAGAAAAGAACTAGAAAAAACTAAATTCAAAGTTAGCAGAAGGAGGAAAGCAATAATGAAAACTGGAACAAAAGCAAATCAAATAGAGAATTTAAAAACTATTTAAAAATCAACAAAACTGAGTTGATTTTTTGAATAATCAAAATCAACAAACACTTGACTAAGAAAAAAAGAGAGAAGACTTTAATAAGTAGTCAGAAATTAAAAAGGTTATACTGCAGTGGATGCCTCAGAAATAAGTAGAATCATAAAAGACTATTATAAGCAATTACATGCCAGCAAATCGCATGTAACATGGAATAAACGATTCCTTAAAACAAAAACCTACAGAGTGAGTAGAAAAATTAACTCAAACCATTTTTTCCCTCTCCTCTTACAACAATCAACATGGAAGCTTTCTGTGACCAAATGTGTATGGATTTCTTCCCAAATACCAAGCAAGCAAGGAGTTTTGCAGTGGCATCAGCTGAGTGTTCTCCAGTTCAATTCTGACACTTTCTATCTGGAGAGAGCATCAAATCCCACAGGAGGAGGTCTTGGGTTCCAAGAACTACCACCCTCCCCACTCCGCACCTTCCAGCCAGTTGCAAGTCTGGGCTTCTGGGACTTCTCATGACTGATTTCAAGTTGGGGTTTCACAATCTCTTCTTTCAATTCAATTAATTTGCTAGAGCAGCTCATAGAACTTAGAACACATACTTGTAGTTACCAGTTTATTATAAAGAATATTGCAAATAAACAGCCAGATGATGAGCTATATAGGGTGAGGTCTGGGAGGGTCCTGAGTACAGGAGCTTCTGTCCCTGTGGAGTTGTGGTACACCACCTTCCTGGCACATGGATGAGTTTTTGTTCACGTTCTTGAAAGCCTGTGTTTAGCTCTTCAGAAGCCCTCCTACCCTTACTCTTTTGTTTGTTTGTTTGTTTGGTTTTGTTTTTATGGAGGCTTAATTATATAAGCATGATTGACTAAGTCACTGGGCACTGGTGATCAACTTAACTTACAGGCCATCTGCTCTCGCTGGAGGTTGGGGGGTACAGTTGAAAGTCCAAATGCTCTAATCATGCCTTGGTCTTTCTGGTGACCAGCTCCATCCTGAAGCTACCTAGGGGCTGCCAGCCATTAATTAATCATAAGTCTACAAAAACATACCTCTTTGGAGATTCTAAGAATTTTAAGGATTTTAAGAAAATTCTAAGGATTTATGCCAGGAAATGATATTGAAGACCAAAAATATAGTTTACAATAACACATCTACCAAGACTGAGTCCAGAAGAAATGGGAAGCCTGAGCAGATAAATAACAAATGGAAACTGAAGTAATCATCCAAAATCTCCCAAAAAAGAAAACTCAGAACCAGATCAGATGACTTCATGACTGAATTCTACCAAACATTCAAAAAAGAATCAATTCCACGCTTTCCAATCTTCTTCTCTTCCTGACAAATAGAAGTGGAGGGAATACTTCCAAACTCATTTTATGAAGCTTGCATCATCCTGACACCAAAGCCATACAAAGATGCCACAAGGAAAGAAAACTATAGGGAAATATCTCTGATGAACACACATGCAAAAATCCTTAATAGAATTCTAGCAAACCAAATTCACCAATATCCCATGATCAAATGAGATTTATTCCTGGGATGCAAGGTTGGTTTAACATATGCAAATCAATCAGTGCAATATATCACATGAACAGAATTAAAGATAAAAACCACATGATCATCTCAGTAGATGCAGAAAAGACATTTGATGAAGTTTAACTTTTTTCCATAATACAAACTCTCAACAAAATAAGTATAGAAGGAAATTTCCTCAATACAATAAAGGCCTTTTTATATATTACTGTATTAAATTTACTAATATTATGTTGAAGATTTGTGTCTGTTTTCATAAATAAGGTTTGTCTATAGTTTTCTTTTTGGAATGTCTGGATTTATTGTCAAGATAATTTTGGTTAAAAAAAAAAATCCTGAAGTGATTCCTTCTATTTTATGCTCTCAAGGAATTTTGGGCCAGGTGCAGTGGTTCAAACCTATAATTCCCACATTTTGGGAGACTGAGGAGGGAGGACTGCTTGAGCCCAGAAGTTTGAGACCAGCCTGGTCAACATGTGAGACTCCCATCTCTACAAAAAATTAACAAAATTAGTCAGGCATGGTGGCATACACCTGTGGCCTCAGCTGCTTGGGAGGCCGAGGCAGGAGGATCCCCTAAGTGAACAAATGTTCAAACCATATTACATTTATATGATTTTTCATTTTTTCTGCTTTGAATTTTGTTTCCTCTATAATATTTATTATTACATTTGTTTTTCTTACTTTGAGTTTGCCATTCTTTTCTCGGTTTCTTAATGTGAAGATGAAGGTCATTGATTTGAGATCATTCTATTTTTTCTAATGCTATAAACTTCCCTGTAATATAAGTCATATATTAACCGTCTTTGACAAATTATTGTTTTTGTCTTATTCATTTTTTTCTAATTTTCATTGTTACATTTTGTCTGTGATTATTTAGAAGTATGTGTGTTATCTCCACATATTTGAGAATTTTTAATATATTTTTCTCTTACTGATTGTCAATTTAATTTTATTGTGGCCAGAGGGCATACTTTGTAGAATTTCAATTTTTAAAATATTTGAAAACCTTGTCTATGGCCCAGAATATGGTCAGTCTTGGTGGACATTCTATGTGCATTTGAAAGGAATGTATATTCTGCTATTAGGTGAGATATTATTTCATAAATATCAATTAAATCAAGCTGGGTGATAGATCATTCAGGTCTTTTTTAAATCCTTACTGCTTGTCTGTGGACTTGTTCTAATGATTACTAAGTGAGGAGTGTTAACGCCAATGAAATCTGTCAATTTATTTGTTTTTCCTTTTGGTTCTATCAGTTTTGTTTCATGTATTTGTAGCTTTCTGGCTTTGTGCATGCATGTTTAGGATTTAACCTCTTAATCTTTATGTAATGTCTCTCTTTATCCCTGATAATAATTATTGTTTTAAAGCCTACTTTATCTGATATTAATATAGCCCCTCTAGCTTTTATTAGTGGTTGTGCCATACATATGCTTATTTTCTCCTATCTAAGACTTTATTGTTAAAGTCAATATTTTTTTGTGGATAGCATATAATTTTATCTTACTTTGCAAATCAGAGAGTCACTGTCTTTTAATTGGTGTTTAGACTGCCTAGATTTTATGTAATTATTGATATCAGTGGACTAAAATCTACCTTGTTAGTAACTTCTATGTATTTCACTATATCTTTGTTTTTTCTTTATGCTTTTGGGTTGACTATTTTTAATTTTCAACCTCCTTTTATCTTTGTACTTAATGTGTATCTCTTTTAGACAACATACATTTAAGTTATCATGTTTTATTCCATCTGAAAGTCTCTGACAGTTACTAGGAATGTTAAGTCCAAACTTATATTTAATAAGATTGTTTTGATAGGATCAATTTAAGCCATTTTGTTATTTGTTTCTATGCCCAACATCTAGGCTTCCTCAGGGCAATTTTTTTTTTTTTTTGATATGGGATATAGTCTCTTGTTTATGTTGTCCAAAACTGGACATTTAAATAATATGACAACTCTGGAAATCAAATTATCTCCACCTTTACAAAGTTTGCTGTGGTGGTTTCTGTGTTTGATTGTTGCTGTTTGTTTGTCTAGTGACTTTTCTGGACTAATTTTGTAAAGTCTAATTTTCAAATTTGTGTGAGGTCACCAAATTGTCTGCCTAGCTAGCTTAAGGGTCAGCTAATGATTGGGCAGATATTTCGTTAAATTCCTTGAATCAGTGCCTTCCTTTTGCTGAGGGGCATTGTCAATTTACAGTGCTGGCTTCACCTTCACTTTGTGCTTATATAGAGGCTCAAGGTGAGCCAGAAGTAAAAAACTTCTGCATTCTCATGTCTTTCTTTGAGCATGTGTGTTCTCGATCACCTTCTATTAATCCATTTCATCAGGAAGGGCTCACTCACCCTTAATAGCACAAGATGGCTGAAAACATGACAGCTGACACTGGACAGATGAGATTGACAGCAGTTTATTAGTGCCATGTATGCCATGTGCAGGAGAGGACACCTCTCACCATGCAGGGCCACACAGGCTTGCACTTGGATACAGAGTGAACAAGCAGGGACTTTCAGAGCTGAGCTTTTCAGTAACAAGAGAGTGGGGTGACCTCAAAGAGGTTCTCACAGGACACCGTCATTGGCTTGTTTGAATGATTTAGCAGACTGGTAAAGAAGTGAAACTGGTTAGGTTGAGAACTGAGTGAGGTGTAGCTGGTCCAGATGACAGGGCAAGTTGCTGGGTGTGGAATCTTTCTTGCTGTTTGGTGGGGAGCATACCTGGTGAGAGGAAGGTAACTCACAGCTAGGCCTGTCAAGACAGCATGTGATATTGCATCTTAAACTCAGGTCTTACCCTACAATTTTCAAATTCCTGCACAGGCATGCGGCTTTTTAGATTTCCCTCAAATATGCGTGAGCTTCACAAAGTCCCAGTGGACAGATTTTCCTTTTCCATTATTTTACCAGTCCCCTGTTTGTAAAACTGTTAATGGCCCCTCAGGACACTGAGATGTTGAAAACTTCAACGTTAAACAAATGCTGTTTATTATTCTTAACAAACACCCTGTGATTAGGGCTTTTCCCACTGGGTGAATTCTGATCAGGTCAGAGAAATACAAGCCCTGCAAATTGGACTTTTACAGACAGCTATCATGCAATTTTTTAGTGATAAGTATTTTCGGAGACATTCAAACAAGTATTGTCCTGGCAGTGGCTGCTACTGGGTTTTCATAGCTATCATGATGGTAAAGCTGATACTTTTTAAGGCTTCCACTAAGATGGAAAGACAAGGATGGATATTAGGCAAGTTTATCTATAATTATCTTACCATTCATACCAAGATTCAGCCATTTTTCTTGAATAAATGCTCTTAAATTGTTGTAAGACTGATTAAAGAGTTCAGAAAATGTTTATTTTGACTATTTCCCCTGGTCTTGGTGTTTTTATGGAGAAAAATGTTTTAAGAGATTTTTTATTCTGCCATATGGAGGTGCTTCTCTATAACTGACTTTTACAGTTAAGTGAAGGACTTATTCCCAAAAACCTGATTTTAGCTCAGGTTTTATAAATTGCTTAAGTGGTTCAGAAAAAAGTAAAAAGAACCACACCTTGATGCATTATATTTAAACAGCTGAAACTCCAAATCAAAGAGAGACAGTTACTAAGGCATTTGGAGAGGAAAAAAAACAAAACAAAACAAAACAAAAAAACTAAAAACTTTTCATACAAAGAAACAATGTTTCTCATCAAATATTAGAAGACAATAGAGTGACATCTTTAAAGTGGGGGACAAAACAAAAAACCCAGCATTCTATTTTCAGTGAAAATATCTTTCAAAAACAAAGGAGAAGAAAACAAATTCTAAAAGATAAAAGCTGAAAGAATTCGTTAGAGGAGAATGCTGAATATTGATTCTACCTATGAAAGGTATTTTTTAAAATTCTGTTTCTCGCAATGTCTTTTTTTAAAAAAAATAAACTCTGTATTTAGAAATAAATTCACGTGTAGTTGTAAGAAATAATATAGATACATTCTGTGTACTTCATAGCATATTTTCCTCAAACATAAAATCATGTAAAACTATACTACAATATTACAGCCATGATACTGACTTTGGTACAGTCAAGATAAAAAGTAGTTTCATCACCAAAAGGATCTCTCATAATTCCTTTTAATAACAATACCCACCTCCTTCCACCATTCCTAACCCTTGGTAATAATTAATCTATTGCCCATTTCTATAATTTGCCATCACAAATTTGTTATATAATTGGAATTAACATGCCATTCACAATTGGCTTTTTACACAGAGCATAATTCTCTCAAAATTCATCCATTTTTGTTGGATGTATTAATAATTTTTTTATTACTGAGGAATATTCCATGCTACAGATGTACCACAATTAATTTACCCATTCATTCACTTGTTCCAAGACATCTGGATTGCTTCAAGTTTGGGGCTATTTTGAATAAAGGTATTATGAACAGTTGTATACAGGTTTTCATGTGAGAATGATTTTATTTCCCTGTGATAAATGTCCCAGAGATCAGTTGCTTTGTCATGCTGTGTGATAGTTGCACATATGGTATGATAGAAAACTTCAAACTGTTTTCCAGAGTGGATGTACCATTTTGCATCCTCATTAACAATGTAAGATTGGGCTAGTTTCTATACATTTCACCAACATTCTGTGTCATCACTATATTTTATTTTAGCCATTTTCATAGGTGTAAAAAGATATCTCATTGTGGCTTTAATTTGCATTTCCCAAATACCTTTTCATGTGCTTATTTGTAATCTGTGTATCCTGTATGATGAACTGTCTCTTCTGTCTTTTTACCTGCTTTCTAACTGGATGTTTGATATTTTTATTTTTGAGTTTTGAGATTCTTTATCTATTCTAGATATGATTCCTTGGTCAGTTATATGGTTTGAAAATATTTTCTCCCATTATGTAGCTTGTCTTTTCATCTTCTTGATGAAATTTTATTCAAGACAAATGTTTTAACTTTGATAACATTCAACTTATAAATATTAACTCTATGGGTAGTCCTTTTGTGTAAAGTCTAAGAATTATTTGGTTCATCCTCGGTCTTGAAGATTTTCTCCTGCTGTTCCTTTTTCCCCCTCAAAGTTTTTTAGTATTATTTTTACCTTTTTGTGACCCATTTTGAGCTAATGAATGTATAAGATGTTAGGTTTATTTTTAGGTCTCAATATTCCAATTGTTCTAGCACCCTGAAAAGAAGTCTGTTTCTCTTCTACTGAGTTGCCATGTTCTTTTCTCTAAACCATAGTGGAGCATATTTGTTAAAGTCTATTTTTGGGTACTCTACTCTGTGAAGTTGATTTATTTGTCCATGCTTCTGCCAATACCACCCTGTGTTGAGTATTGTAGCTATGTATATATCTCAGTTTGCAGGACTGTTCTCATTTTATTCTCTTTTTTCAAGATGTTTAGCTATTTTATGGCCCATGTCTATTCATAGAGATTTTAAAATTAGCATGTCAATATCTATAAAGAGCCTTGCTGGGATTTTACAGGAATTGCATAAAAACTGTAGATTAATTTAGGAAGAACTGACATCTTTACTGAGTCTTCCAATCCATGAACATTGGTAGTCTCTCCATTTATTTAGGTCTTCTTTAATTTATCATTTTATAATCTTGCATTTTATAATTCAGATATTGATCATGTGCCCTTTTAATTAGATGTTTAATTATTTGGGGGAAGATATTGTAAGTGGTATTGTTTTAAATTTCTGTTTCCTTGTGTTCATCATTAACATATAAAAATGTAATTAGTTTTTATGTGTTGATATTATGGATTGTGACTTGTGACTTTGCTGGACTCACTTGTTAGTTCTATGAGGTTTGGGGGTATTTTTTTGTAGATTCCTTGTAGTTTTCTTCATAGATAATTCTGTCATCTTCAAGTAGGAATAGCTGTATTTCTGCCATTCTAATCTGTATGCGTTTTCTTTATTTTTCTTGCCTTCCCTATGTTTTAGGAAAAAGATTTAGGTTTTCACCATCAGGAATAATGTTAGCTAGGTTCTTTGTAGGAGTGTTTTTATCAAGTTGAGGTAGTTTCACTGTATTACTAACTTGTAGTTTTTGTCACGGACAACTGTCCATTGGTTGTTCTAAATGTTTTATCTGTGTCAGTTGATATTATCACATGATTTTTCTTTTTTTTAGCTTGTTGACGTGGTAGATTACACTGATTGATTTTTGGATTTTGGACCCACCTTATATACCTGGAATAAATTCCACTTGGCCAGGTTGTAAACCTTTTTTTTTTTTTAAATATTATATATTTTTGAATTTGTAGGAGACAAGTAATATTTTTCCTCTCTCATAACAAGGTTATGTTATGGTTCATGGCTGAGATACCTATAATAAAAGACAGATTAACAAGAGAAAACCATACAGATTTATTTAATACATTTTATCTGACACAGGAGTCTTCAGAAATAGACTCCCAAAATGAGGGAATCTGTGGTGATATAATTTCAGTTTTAATCTTCACATATGACTTAGAATACTTATGAGAAGAACAGATTCCTCTATTTATCCACATTTCTACTCTTATAAATTGTCCTTTCTTTCTTACTGATGCTCCAAGATGGATAAGCCATTCTTTAAGTCTTTCTGTTAAAAAACATTTTTGGTTTTCCTTCATCTGAGAGTGCCTTTATTTGGCCTTCTTTCATAAAATATAGTTCTACTGGATGTAGAATTCATAGTTGACAGTTGTTATTTATTCATTTATTTTTTAGCCCTTGAAAAATATGCCAATTCCTTTTGGTCTCCATGGTTTCAGATGAGAAATCCACCAGCATTGAAGAAGGTGTTCCTCCACAGGTAATGTGTCTTTTCTCTATAGTTACTTTTAATAACTTTTATTTGCAATTCTCGAAAGTTTAATTATATTAGGTCTTTGCATTGTTTTATTTGATTTTATCTTATATAGAGATCACTTTTCTCCTTAGATCTGTGCTTTTACCTCTTCTAAAAGCTTTGGGAAATTTTTAGCCATTATTTCTTGAAATATTCTTTTAGTGCCACTGTCTTTCTCATCTTATTCTGGATGCAAACATTACAAATGTCAGATCTGTCATTGTCTTTCCTGCTGGTTTCTGAGTGCTCTATTTATTCTTTCTATATGTAGATATACATATATATTTGTACTATATGTACCATATATATACTATATATAGAGTGTGTACATATATACACATGTATATGCATTTATATAGACATATTTATATAAATACATGTATTTATATATGTGTGTATATTTTTCTGTCTGTTTCCTTATTGATTTTTCCTCAATTTTACTGATTATATCTTTTATCATTTCTACTTTACTGTTTTTATTTCTATTATTGGTTTTTAGTTCAATAATATCGATTTGGCTCTTTTTTATAACTCCTATTTTTCCAGAGATTTTCTATTTTTTCATTTCTTTCTAAGGAATTTGTGATTGCTGTATTCTTTGGCTTGTAGCCCCTTTCTCCACATTCAAAGCCAGAAGCAGCATACCATCCTCAAATTCTCTTTGCTTCCATCATGACATAGCCTCTGTTTTTAACTCTGATCCTCCTACCTTCCTCTTATAAGGACGCTTGTGATTATATTGGGCCCTCCCAAATAATTCAGCAAAATCTCTGCATCTCAAGATTCTTAACATAATCACATCAAAGTTTCTTTTGGCATGTAAGGTAACACATTCCAGGGATTAGGATGTGGACATCTTTAGGGGCACATTATTCAGCCTGTCATATCTCTTTTCAGAATTCTCCTCTGGTTGTGTCTTGTGTTGTCTCCAAGGATTATAGTTGCACTTAGAGGTAAGGAGCAGCAGGAAGAGGTGAATATTGTGTTGCTTTGTGTAACTTAACTACCATTTTGCTTTGACTGGCAGTATGATGTTATTTTTGTCTCTAGCCTTGTTATATATTCAAACTTTATAACTACTTCCTTAATGTTTTTTTTTTTAAATTAAAGTCATTGGTCAAAATATTGAACAAGACAAGGCCAATTACAGAGTCTTATAGAACAGTTTGGGTATATTTCACTCATTTTGGTCCTCTTGGAGTATATCTGGGAATTTATGAACCCATTTGTTTTTACCATCACCACGTGAATCTTTCTCGATATTTTCTCTAAAATAAAATAAAAATATAATAAAAGAGAAATTTTGCAGGATGCCCTGCTGAAATCATGAGTATGGCATTTTCTTGATAAATAGACTAGTTAATCCTGTGAAAAATAAATTCTATTAGTTTTTCATTGTACTTTTCTTTTTCAGTAGGCTGTAAACATCATTTTTATCTAAATCATTCCAAGTTCTCTGCTTCATAAGACATTGTAGAATTATGACAAAAATAATCAGATCACTGTTCTGAAATTTCCCATATCCGTCTTTTTCCCCCTTTTGAAATTTTGGATCGGTACTATGACTGCAGCTTTGAAACTTCTACACTTTGATCCTGAACATTATTAATGACAGTTCTAACATCAGATCTACAGATTCCTGCTTCCTTTTTGCATGCCATCCTTCTTAGACTGAAGTGAGATGTAATTTTAAAATAACTAAGTCCTTTTATTAATTGCACTTTCTATCTTAGTATTGAAATTTCCTCTTTAAAAACCATGTTTATCCTGCCACTCTTCTATTTTCAAAATCATTCTTACTACCTGAACTTTTCATCTATCCATTCACTCAACTTGTGTGACACACTTGATAGGGGATAGGCATGGTGCTAGCCCTATGGAATATCAAGATTAATCAGTTGATAACGTGGTAAACTTTCCTGTCATCTGTTCATTGCGCCATTTTCCCTGGGCAGCGATCTTGGCCCTCCTTTGTTCATAGTCTGTCTCTGAACACATGTCTTTTTATATTCCAAGCTTTTGAGATAGCTTCCTGCTCAGTTAAATCAGTTCTTTAGAAGTCCTTTCTTTTTTATTTGAACAGAGATTGTATAAACTGAAGTTCATTTTTCTACCACACCCTTGAGCAGCGTTCCCTTTTAAGGCTCATACAAAGGAAAACCTGCTTTATTTTTTCTTTAAGTACTTTTGAAATCTACTTTTAAAAAATATCTTAGTTCCATGTCTGGCTTAAGGAAGCACTTATTTTCTTCAAAATGACAATCTCCACAGTACTTACCCATTTCTCATTATGAATAATTTTTCTTTTTAATTAGAGTTAGGTTTCCAGAAGCAGCATCTTAATGTCTTCATTTGTTTTTTAAAAAGAAAAAAAAAGTCTTAGACCCTCTTTCTTCAGCCCAATGAGATTCCCACATGGCTGAAACCTATCGTTATTTTTATCCTAATAATTTTTCATTTTTTTCTGCAGTTTATACTAAAAATCGTGTTTAACGACAGTCTTCATCATTTTCTCTAAATACTTTTTCTAAACAAAGATATAAAAACTATTCTTCCATCAGTTCCCTTCCCTAAACATTATAACATTTCTGTAAATACAAAGAGCCGTGTGTTTTCTTTTGGTTCTGCTTACTGCAACCCAGCTACCTGCAGACCTATCAGCGGGGCTTATTATTTTTGGCTTAAATGCAAACTTCTAATTATTACTATAGGTGTAAGTTCTCCTTGCTGACAAATTAAGATAAAGTAAATTGGAAATGACATAAAGGATGTGTGTGTGTGTGTGTGTGTGTGTGTGTGTGTGTGTGTGTGTGTGTTAATGTGTGTCACCAAGATTCTTTCTTGCATCCTGAAAGGTCCTGTCTGGATGACCAACACCAGCAACCATTGCAAGTAACTCCATGCTGTTAAAAAGTGGGCATTCCTATTGATTCATAAAAGTGACAGATGCAGCATGTGATTGTAAATTAGCAATGTGAAGCTGGTCCCAAGGGATCTCCAAGCAGGTTCCCCCCACCTCCCACCCCCAGTAATTATTTGGCTGCTTCTCAAGCATTTAAACATTTCCTCTGACTTGCTGCAGTGATTCCTCTGGGCTTTGTTATATCTCCTTATTCTCACTTTCTCCTTAATTTACAGTAATTCAAACAAAAAATATGTTAGACATAGAAAATTATATTTGCTGAATTGTTCTTATCTTCACCTTTTTTATCTCTGAATAATTATTTTATTTTTGGACACTGTTCATACCATAATAGTCTTCTGACTTTAGTGTGCATAAAAACCACCTGGGGTGCTTATTAAAAATGCAGATTTCTAAGCCTCCACCCAGAGATTCTGATTCAGCAGGTCTGGCAAGCAGCCGGTGATTCTGTATATTTCATGTGATCCCCAGGTGACTATTATGCAGGTGGTCTGTGAACTGCATTTGAGAAGCATTAGATTCAAATCCTAATCTCTTTTCAAGCTTAAATGATGTATTTCTGTTTTTATCTAGTTTACATTTTCCTTTGAAAACATTTTTATTATTGATGATTGTCATCTTTCGCTTTGTAATTGTGGTTCAAACCATGTTGAAGCTATCTCTACTGAGGCCTGAAACATTGCACAGTGTCATAAGGAGGACG
This sequence comes from Cebus imitator, assembly GCF_001604975.1. Lineage (NCBI taxonomy): Eukaryota > Metazoa > Chordata > Mammalia > Primates > Cebidae > Cebus > Cebus imitator. The sequence continues at coordinate 2,878,582 of NW_016107590.1, read as the reverse complement.
CAGCATGAGAGAGGTCCAGAGAAACACTAATCATAGGCCTGCAGTTCATCTCCTCCCACTTTATGTCTGCGGTGGGGCCTGTTTAGAATGCATCTCAGCCCGCCCTTGAAAATAGTAACATTTCACTCTTCAGAGGTTCATCATTTAAATATTATAAAATTAGAAATTACCTTTACATAGTCATATTTTTGAAAAATAGCATGTTCATATAAAATATTTAAATACTATTAAATTTATAAGGCAACTAATGCTGTAGCACCTCAATCAAAAGCAAAATGCCATTTGATGAAATGGCATGACTTTGGAATGCCTAGAGACAAACTTTGGCCCAGACTAAATGTCAGCAGTAAAATACTTGGTAACAAAATGAACAGGACCGAAGGTCAGGCTTCCATAAAAATCCTATTCTAGCTCCAGCTTCATTTTAAATCATTTCGGATTGTGTATAGTAAGTTGACTATCCTTTGAAGTGAGATATCCTTCCTGTCAGCTTCAAGCTGGGTATTGCGTATGAGACACAAATGTGTCTGGACTGGGAAGCTATACTTAGTGTCATTTTCCTCTTTCTCTTCTTTTCAGTTTATAAAAGTCTCTCTTGGGAATACATGTCTTTTTAGAATAAGGTTCTGTAAAATAGCCTGTGATATTTTATACACTAAATGAGTGACTTGTGGTCTCATACATGTTAGTTTGCCCAGGAAAATTCCAATTTATACTGTGCTGTAGATAAATTATAACTGTTAAATATTTTTAGCTTCCATTTTTACTCTCCGGAATGCCCAAATTTGCTATGTGAGTCACATGGCCACTCTACTTATGATCAATATATAGAAGTCTTTCACAGTTTCAACTACTTCTAGCTGGCAATCCAATGGAAAGAGCTGATGATTATATTGTTCAGTCATAGGGCCTGAATAAGTTCAGAATTGTCTTTAGCATGTTATAAAAATAATCATATAGAATTTTCAGTGCAGCTCATTATGACAAGTGATCAAGTTAGATCATGACATTCTTTTGCATTGAATCATCTAGGTCAGTACGTACTTCTCCAAATTGAACATGCATGAGAATTACTTGGAATACTTATTAAAACACAGATGACTGGGTCCTACTTTCAGAAATGTTGGTCTACGATGGGGCCTACAAGTTTCACATTCTAATAATTTCTTAGATGATACTAATGATGCTGGGCCGGAGACCACACTTCGTGACCCAATGACCTGGTGGCTTCCTGCTTCACTCACAGGAACACCCCAAATCCTTTAATAGCCTAAAAACTAATCATCTGGCTGACAGCTACATATCTGATGTAAAACCTCGAACCTGCTTACTCTTTTGAAGCCTCACTGGCCTTCTTGCTGCCTCAAGAGTAAGCAGGCCCTCTACCAGCTGCTGTTCTTTCTGCCCGGAGGGATAGCCCTCAAATATATGAATGGGGCACTTCCTCACCACCTTCAAGTCTTTACTCATACTGTCAATAAGGCATCCTTTCACCAGCCTCCTCAAAATTAAAACCTAACTCCCCACACCTTTTACCCTGCTCAAACCTTCCTTTTCCCCCACAGAAAATATTGATTTATAATATTCTTATATCATTTACTGTCTGTAATCACCCACCCCAATATAGGCCCTACAAAGGGATCTTTTCTGCTTTATTTACTAATGTATTCGGAACACCCTGATGAGAACCTAGTATACAACAGGCATATTATACATGTTTATTAAATGAACAAATGCATCGCTACTTTTAGTTATACCTGTGTACATGAATAAGTAAGGCATATGATCACTAAAAGACTACCGTGGAATTGTAAGACATTGTGTAAATGTATGTATATATTTTTAGGGTTAGAGTTCAGTGCTCAGACTTTTGACTTGCAACTTTGTCATGTACAAACATTTACTCATCAAATCTGTAAAACCTATCACAATGTTGCGTCTATGAAATGTTTGTGTTTCCCATTCAGCACTTAAATGTTACATCCTTTATTTTAACACATTTGCTAGTCGTTCACTTGCTCCTTACTCTCCTGCCCACTTGGTCATCTGCCCCCTACCATTACATTTTCGAAAGTCTAACTGTTTCTATGGAAACTGTACTTCTGTAATGCACACGAAAAAGAGGGAATAGGAAAAAATTGATTCATAAGTGTCACTTGCATTATGCACTATTTCCCAGCTTGGTTAGAACTAATTCTGTGACTACCACTCGTCTGAAGGAGAGACAGAGCTAGAAGGTTAGAAAGATCATTCTTTCATTAGGGGAAATGATTCACAAGTTTGTATATAAATATCACTCAATTCTTTTGTAAAATTATTTGTAATCACTATTTTGCAAAAACCCATTTGTCTTTTGATTTGATTTAAAATGCATTTTCTTTTTATCCCACAGTCTCTGTCACTACAAACATTCTTGTAATCTCATCCTCACTCCCAATGACCCTTAGCAAAAAAAATTTATTATCAATTTATATTTCTCTCCTGTTTTGTATCTACATGCACAGCAGAATTTGGGGCACAATTTTTAAAAAGTCGATTCAGTTAATTTGGCAATCTCTTGACAGCATATTATTTTTCTAGCACTTCCATCAAAAATATGTCACTGGAGTTCCTCTTCATGTCTCAGGGGAAAGAAAATATTCTTGGGAGAACCTGTATCTAATCAGAGAGAAAATAAGCTCAGTCATTATAGGCATATAGATTTCCTAGAAAAAAGGAGACATTTTTCTTTAATAGTTCAGCTGCTGTCATCAATTATTCAAAGCCCAATGTAGATGTTGTTGTTCTTTAAACTCTACTAGTTAACTGATTTGGGATTAATGTGTTAGCATTGGCCATAAGCTACCTCACCCTGCATTCACCATAAACTGCTCCCTGCTCTGTAGAGTCGAGTTCCCCTGGCTCTTAATTAAGTACTCTGACCATCCTGCAAGAGAAGCAGACTGATGAGAAGCGCAAGCAGAGCAGTAAACACATCGATGGCTCTTTCTTATTTGACACGAGGTTTGGGGATCTCAATGGGTATTTCTTTTTTTCAAATCCACTTTGAAACAGTTAGAATATTTTTTAAATGATGATTTCTCCTAGAGGAATATTAATACAAATACGACAATGCTGTCAATGTTTTTGAATCCTAAAGATAATCATTCAATGAGAAGAACATACATAAAAAATAAAATATAATATAATAGGGGAAACCCAAGAAATTTAGTGACCTGTGGTATCCACATAATTTTGTGGGATTTCTAATTTCAAACCTGAGAAGACCTATTCAAGATCCTTTAGCTGTACTGGCTACCTGTCTCCAAAACCTTTCTAATTGTTTCACCGTCGTTTTTTTGTCTTCAGCTTGGAAATTCTCTGTTATTTTATCTTAGCCTTTCCATACAGGCCCCTTACTACAATCTCAAATAGTAAACAAATTGAACTATTGTGATATTTGCCAAATTTTCCGTTTGTTATTAAAAGGAATTATTCTAAAATATTCCAGTGCCCAGCACAGGGCCTGACACTATATACCGCGCAAATAGGTTGTCAGTGAATGAATAAACATTTTATTATATCTTTTTTCTGTCTTTGAAATTTCTCATGACAATAGAACAAATTGAGTATGACTTTTGGGAATAAACCAGAGTAAATAATTAGGTTACTTCAATATCATAGCATGGTTGTATGTAAATACTGACTTCTTATGGTGTAAAACTACTTATTTCAGTGATCTTTCTGATACAAAGATTCTTCCAAAGAAATCATGAACCAAACACATTATAGAAAATTAAATGAATCCCCTCCTGTCTAGATGTTTTCTGTAACATTCAGAGAAATTATTCCATGTTTTTTAGGATGACTTGGGATTCACCGGCTCTTGGCTGAAAAAGTCTGTGCTTATCTGGGTTTTCAGTTCCTCAGAACGTTGCTTCTCTGTCTGGTTTAAGTGCCATCATTCTTCCAAGAGCTTTTCATAGCCTAATTTCAGTCCTTGACTGTTTTATTTAGAGGTGGTGGTAGTGAGGAGATAGTTACTACTATCGAATACATAGGTCATTTGTTAACAGTTAAATAGCATTTGCAGCAACCTGGATGGAGTTTGAGACCATTATTCTAAGTGAAGTAACTCAGGAATGCAAAACTAAATGGACTCTTGGGACTCAGAGTGGGGGACTGGGAGGCGGGTTCAGGATAAAAGACACACACTGGATACAATGTACACTGCTTGGGTGATGGCTTCACCCGAATCTCAGAAATCTTCACTTATGTATGTCATTAAACACCACCTGTTCCCCAAAAGCTATTGAAGTAATAATTTAAAAATTAAAATTAACTATAAAAAATCATCTTTGAAATTATTAGGAGAAAAAGAATGATGCTTCTCTTTCTTCTTTTTCATCCCTCACCAATCAAGATGATATACTGTTCTCCAAACAAAAGATCGCTTTCTGCTCATTTGATTATGTTTTGTTTCATGTGTCCAGTTTTAGATGAATAAAGCAATTATAAAGTGGTTTTGTTCAGGTGATTAGTTGTCATTCATTCTTTCATCTTCAACTCAGAATTCTGAACATTTTCTTTAAAACATGCCTAGGATATACTTTAGGTTTTTGTTTGTTTGTTTTGCTTTTTGTAAACCATCCAGTTTTCTGAAGTCCATGACATAGGACCTTTAACATTTTCAGAAACTATGCATTTTCTAACAATAAGCACCCTCGCAAAAGGCACTTATAGGTAACTAAATTCTGTTGCTTTTATTGCCTCTAATACTTTTTTTTTTCTTTTCCTCATTAAATCAATAAATGGCATAAAGATCAAGGGTTTTTTAAAGTGGTATTTTATAAAAGACAAAAGATTTTGGGAAAGTGAATTCAAACCCAGTATATATGGGTATTAATAAACACTATAGAATCTCTGGATGGATATCTTATTTCAGCTTATATGTTAGAGCTCAGAATCCAAACCACTCCTGCATAATATACTGAAGAACTGAGCCGAAGTAGGTAATAGTCTCAGCACAACATGAACAGAGAATCAAAGTGAATAGGAAATTGAGAGATGCATTAATCTAGCACCTATATCATTCATATGAATAGATGGAGAACAAGAAAAATTAGCTTTAAATTCCTGTCACTAATTATTATCTGAGACAAAATTTCCCTAAACTATGCACCGGTTAACCCTTGCTTTTTTTTTTCTGACATGGGTAACATTTATTGAACATTAGTTTTGTAACAGGCACTGTTTTTATGAACTTATTAATGGATCTTTATAGCACTCAATGTGATATAGGTGTGCCCATTTTACAGAAAAGAAAACTGAGTCACAGGAACATAAAGAACTTGCTCCTAGTCATACAATCAATAAATAGCTGAGCCAAGACACAAATCTAGCCAGGCCCACTCTAGAGTATGTGATCTTAATATCTACACTTCTCTTAATCATAATTAGTAAATTTATTAGTTTCCTATTGCAAATATAACAGATTAGGTAGCTCAAACATCACAAAGGTATCATTTTAGAGCTCTAGAGATAACAAGTCCAAAATGGCTTTCACTGGTTAAAATCAAGGTGTTGTCAAGGCTGCATGCCTTCTGCAGACTCTAAGTCAAACTCTGTTTCCTTTCCTTTTTTCCAGCATCTGAAATCCAGCCACATTCTTAGGTTTGTGGCTCCTTACTCCATCTTCAAAGACAGGAGGGTAATACTTTTAAAAGTCCATTTCTGGCTAGGCACAGTGGCTCACACCTGTAATCCCAGCACTATGGGAGGCTAAGATAGGAAGATTACTTGAGGTCAGGAGTCTGTGACCAGCCTGGCCAACATGGTGAGACCCTGTCTCTACTAAATATACAAAAATTAGCTGGGTTTGGTGGCATGTGCTTGTAATCCCAGCTACCTGAGAGGCTGAGGCAGGAGAATCACTTGAACCTGGGAGATGCAGGTTGCAGTGAGCCAAGATGGTGCCACTGCACTCCAGCCTGGGCAACAGAATGAGATTCAGTCTCAAAAAAAAAAAAAAGTCAATTTCTGTCTGCTTCCATAGTCACATTGCCTTCTCTTTTTAAATTCTGATCTTCCTCTTTTATAAGAGGAAGATCCCTTATAACCACATTGGGCCCACTCAGATAATCCAAGATCATATCCTCATCTAAAAACCTTTAGCTTAGTCCCACCTGTAAAATCCCTTGTACTATGTAAGGTGACATATTCACAGGTTTGAGGGAATTAGGACAGAGACATAGTTTGGAGGCCATTATTCACCCTACCACAGTGAGTTGCAATTAATTTGAAAGAAAAGTACCCAAATTGCATATGACAATTAGAAGTGAGTATTGTGACTTTTGATCTCACCATCTCTGAATTATGATTCACTTCTTAAAACTCACTCAACACTGTCTCTCTTTACTATAAGGAAACATTGTTGTGAGGTATTCTTAGATAGCATGTAATGCACTTCATGGTTATGGCTGTTATTTTAAGAAGACTATTCTTGCCTGCTTCTAGACACACACAGACCCTAAGCCAAAAGCTAAACAGCCAAAAGGCCTGGCTATACATGGAGAGTTTCCAATATAACAATGATCTATTGCGAGATCTGACTTCATTAAAGTGAATTCTGGTGCTCCACCTGTACACATCTCAAGATTAGAGATGGCGGATGGATGGGACTAAAGAGAGCTCTAGATACAGAGAAATTCCCTCTTTGTCTCCTTACCATTTTCTTATGTCAGATGTAGAACATTTGAAAGATCAATTTGAGAGGTGGGGTAGTACACCAACAACTCACTAAATTTAAATCTAAGCACAGCAATGAGTTACTATTAGCAATTTCCTCGTATGCAAATGAAATACAATAATTATTTTTCCTATTTCTGTGGAGAATGGAATTGTAACAGTTATGTATGTTGGAAGAGAAAGCAGGAACTGGGAAAGAGTCATGTTATGAGGTCTTGCTGGGAATATCTTCTGTCTGTGGCTTCTGTACAGACTCCCGCAGGTATTCTGAACAGGGGGAGCAAGGCCATTTCAACAGTACCAGTACTGTTCTTGACAAATGTTTAAAATGTGCACTCTATAAAGAGTGTCTTCACATTTGTTCACACACACACACACACACACACACACACGCATGCGCACACACATATGCACTGGTCTCTTTGTTGTGCTCTAGAAGAATATATCTGTTTCTTCACATAGTATTTTCAGAACACTTTAAAAAATTTTGTGGGGGAAACCAGTCAATCAGTTTAAATAATGGCCTATTTGAAATTTCCCTGATATAGTATTTTAACATTCCCATTCAGAGAACTGTACACAACTGCAATCAGAGCAAACAAAGGCAATTTGCTTTTATAGTGAAGTAGCTTAATGCTTTCCTTAAAGGTGTAACTTGATTAATTTGTTTTATGAGATTAAGCAAGATGATCCAAGAAGAAAGGTATCATGTAACTATAGCACATTATTATTCATTATAATAAAGGCCATGGTAATAACAACTCAATAATAGAACATTAACAGACTTTATAGGAATGGCACAATGGAATTTCCAGAAGACAGAAAGCAGCTTTAAAGAAAATAGGATAGGGACCTCTCATGGCAAGAATTGAATCTTGTCTATCACAGGAAAAAATGAAAAAAACATTGGCTATCTTTCAGTCTCATCCAACTTTGCATTTACATTGGCAGCAGAAGCTCACATCTGCAGAAGAACACCCATGCCCTTTCCCAGCGGATTCAGGCAGAAGTTACTCCTATCAGCTTGTGTTTAATGTTATGAATCGGACTTACTTGTCAGCAACATGATTCATGACAGTGAACAGAGAGAGTGTGAAGCCTGTATTTCTGTGAGTTGGGAATAGATTAGAGTATTTAGACAGCTTTCATGTCCAGTCTCAGCCAGTCTTGCTGGACATGAAAGAAACTTCAGAGTATTCTCCAGATCTACTACAGACTCAGAGTGAGATCCAGGGAGAGGAATCATTACTTGCTGAAGGCAAGTGTCAGGAACACATCATCTAAGACTAAACGAGCAACCTTGATGAAAAATTTGGTTCTTTTGTGTGAATTTAAAAATCCCAAAATTCTAAACAAAAATTAGAGATTTCTGTTGGAGAGATTTTCTATGTCTCTTTTCTAATGGGCTAAGGAGAGAACACTTATGCACATGTATGTTATCCTTGTCACTGAATGAGGTGACAATTTTACTTTATTCAGCAACAAATGTCATTACCCATGGTTTGAATTCCACTCTTAGTCACCACACCTGATGACATGGCCCTTAATGTACTCTTTCTTTGGTTACTCAACAATTATTAGGCATCTGTGATGTGCAAAGTATTATGAGCTAGGTTGTAGAGATACAAATTCTAAAAACAGTATAAGCACAAAAAACCATTGGTTTAAAAAGTATATACTTCCCCCCACCCAAAATGTTATAGAAAACATAGTGTGCAGAGAGGTTGGGAAAGAAAGGAGGGCATTTCCAAGGAGGTCTGATGGTGAGAGAGGTTACTTCTGAGGACTACCATTCTAATTTGGTTGTGTGGAACAACTAAGAACTTGACATTTGACAAAAGGGGAAAGGAAGAAGAGGCATTTTGGTTAGAGGAAATCGTGTGTACAAAATCATGGAGCAGAATAGAAAGAATGTGTTATATTAGACAAATAGTGCATCAGATTGCTAGAATATAAGACTTATTACTGAAATGGAGGAGCAAGAACGGATGAAACTAAAAGAACTGGTTGGTGAAACTTGCTAAGACATGAAGTTTTTAAACATTAATGTACTTATTTTATTTTTTATTATACTTCAGTTGAATTGTGGGTTGGAAATACAATGCCAATGGAGAGAGATGAGGAAGGAGATGACAGAAGAAGTGAGAATTGTCTGAGTTCTCCAGAATGAATGAGGCCAGTGATGAGAGGCAGGGTAAGAAATGAAGTTGGAAATATGTTAGAAGTGAAATGGAAAAGTATTGAGTCGTGTAGATAACAGACAAATAAAAGAGTTTGGATTTTTCTCAAGTTACTCTGTAAACATCACTGCTTTTAGGCAGGAAGTAGTGGAGTGGCAGAGAGATGGTAAAAAGATTGGCCTGACGCACATTGAGAGAGTACGTCCAAGTGGAGATGGGATCAGCTTGAGTCTGGGAGTAAGTTCCGGAATGACTGAGGATTTGGGAGTCAGCAACACAGTGGTAACCATTCATACCTAAACAGATTACCTAGGAGCACATACTGGCAGAGAAGCTAGTAGAATACAAAAAGCAAGTCCATGCTGATAAGAAATGTGTTAATTTTGCTGTGCTCCTCTGCTAACTCTGAAAAGAGGATGGGCATGGATTTGACTCGTTGACAATGCTGACTCCTCCAGCTCTCTTGGGTTCCTTCATGTGTCTTCTACACTTATTCTTTACACAAGACATGTTAGCATATCAGATTTTACTGAGGCATTCAAGGATACAACAAGTTCACAATGTATGAAGAAAAGATTTTGAATCCATCATTGTTCGAGGGAAAAGCAGTCTAGAAGCTAAACCTGTCATGGAGTGTCTTCCCAAGATGACACCCCTGTTCCTAACTTTGCTCAACATTCTTTCCAAGAGAGTCTTCCCTCAATATGCTACATGCATAATAGCCATCTTTTAAAATATAGCACCCACTTCCCAAAAAGTTTGTTCTTCCCTTAGGAATCCTTCCTCCTCTTCCAGCAAAATATTTCTGCAGATCTGAGTTATTTAGTCTAAAATAACATACTCTGTGGGACTTAGATAAAATAATCCAGGATGAAAATAAGCAGTCCAAGTCTATTCTTCTTCAGTTCTCTTTGTGAGTTTGGTGTGTACGTATATCTCTTTCATTTTTCGAGTGTCCAATGAATCATTGTTGTTACTTTCCTATGTCCTAAGTTACAAATATCAGAAAGTGCTTTATTCTTCTAGTTTCACTAATATTTAAGAATTGTGCCGGTTAAACAGACTGAAGAGAAATAGTCAGTTGAAAAAGCCAAGAAATGAGAGCTTCAACAGGCATGTATTCAAGAGTGGAAAGTGTAGCAAGAAGAATGAATAAATTGCAAATTGGAGTACATTGCAGAATAAACCTTGTAGACAGTCTAAGGGGTTGTTATCCTAACTCCCAGAGGCATTTGGGTAGCTAGCTCATCCTTGTTTCTGTTTCCCACCTCTGACTTCAGACATGTGTTTGGCCCATGAAATTTTTGTTAATATCTGAGTGTACCCAGTACACTATTCTCTAATATTCATACTATACCTGTGAAAAGCTGATGTTGATTAAATATACCTGGTTCACATGAGTTGCTTAAGGCAGGTTAAGCTACATCATGCTGGATTTAGAGGTGCAGTTCACTTTCCAACAATTCTAACACGACTCTCCCTTTTTCTCAGACATTATCATCAGTAACTGTGCCTCTCATGGTATGAATATAATGATTTGCACCTGTGCTTATCCTGGTAGATGTTTCTAATATCCCAGTGGTACTGACTTCCTTCTGTTTCTTAAGAACAGATTTTCCCAAGTGGAGTCCCTACCAGGGCTTTTCCTCCATCCAGGCCTCTTGCTGGCATTTGTTAACCCGGCGAAAGCTAAATTATACAGGGGTGAGAAGTAATTGAAACAGATTGATGTGAAGATAGAAGTTGATGGCAATGGGAAAGGGAAGGATACTTTCAAAGGAAGAAATTTTAGGATGAGAAAGATTTGAGAACGTTTGTAGTCTGAGATGAAATCATCAATGGGAATAAAGACACAAACATACTAAAGAATCAGTTTATAATTGATGGTTCAGGAACACAGAGGCTGTAGCAGGGTTTGGAATCTAGGAATTAAGAGGAACTACCCAAAATTGTTCATTCCTCTGCCCTGAGAATGAAAGAAACAGAGAACAATAACATTTTTAGGTCTGTCTATTACATGTCTCAGACTAACGGAACAGCCATTTAAGGATAGAGGCCTGCCTTACCCACCTTCAGCCCCAGGGTCTGTTGGTCTCTTCCCTTGCTATACAAAAGTGCAAACCTGGGCTCTTTAAAAACAGAACAAAGGGGAACAGCTTTCCAAAAAGAAGCCAATGCTTCAGGTGCTAAGACAGAACAGAGCAACAACAGCTAAGACAGGGCAACAACTATGATTAATACACTGTATAAGTTGTTGATTTAGCAGTTTTGCAAATATTTTAAAAATATGGTCATTTTGCTTTTATACTTACATGAAAAAGAACTGAATCCAGAAGTCCCTTGGAAATATGACTTCTTTCTATAAGAAAGAAAGGGCTTGATAAAAAGAGAAGGGACCTAACCTACAATTGTGGTTGAATGAGAAGCCTAATTTTGCAGGATTATAGAATTAAAAGTGTTTTTATCCTGTTCTTATTTGGATCACTGCATAGCAGCTTTATGAATCTGAGAGTTGTAGATATCAGGGAGAAAAACAAGTGCTGGAATAATTTTGGACCAAATTAACCAGCTTCAGAAATGCCTAATTGAAACTGATACCAGAATTATATGCAATGGTAAATAGGGCCTTTATACTAAAACATTACCACCACAAATCAGTAAAATACCAACAGGAATCTGAAGAAGGAGGAGAGGAAAGAACTTTGGCTCTGACATTGAAACTCAGTAAGGGTACTCATCATCCATGCCACCACAGGCCCACCTTAGAGCCTTGTTCAGACCCATGAGGAATCCTGCTTTCATTCCATTTGTTATCAATATGTACTGAAGCCATGCTGTGTGCGCATGTTGTGAGCAGAGCAGAGAGCATAGTCTTTAGGTGTGCATACTCAGAAGGTAGAATACATGGGTTCAAATCCTGTGACTTCGGACAGTTTATTATATGCTCATGCATCAATCCTCTCATCTGTACAATGGAAATAATAATATCAAATATGTTTCTTAGGAGTTTGTGAGAATTAGGTGAGTTCATGTCTGTAAAAGTGCTTAGCACAGTGCCTGGTTCATAATAAGCACTGAGCACATATTATTTATGGACCATGGCATTTACAAAGTAGTCTAACCTACACCTCTGCCATCAGGAACTTACAACCAGCATAGAGGAGGTGGGATGGCTAAGAAGTCCCAATAAAATCTATAATTTTAGCAGTTGTAGTTCCAATCGATGAAATATTTGTGCTAGAAAAGGAAAGAGGAAGACAAAGAAAAAGTCATTTCTAGCTTGGGTGATAAAGACCTCCAGGAAAGATAAAATTTTAACTTGATCTTTAAGGCATGCAACCTTTTTCCTTCCTTTCACTCATGTAGCTTTCTTAGAATCTTTCTCGGCCATAAATCCCCTCAGTGGAATATGACGCCCTTTACTTAGGTAACTTAAATAACACTCTAAATCATTTGGAAATGGACAGGCAATGTGAACCAATGGAGCTATCTATGAAGATTGGTGCAGAGCATTAAGGCAGAGCTAAGTCGTCTGATCTGAATGGTTCCACATGCTCCTGGATGCAGCCTTTGCAACCTTCCAGATAAGACTCATTTAATTCTTTTTCCAGTCACATTTTTGTAGGCTAGTCAGACTTATTTGATGGTAGGAATAAGATAGCTTTGATGTGAGTCATACCAAGGTATGAGGGAAGGAAGAGCTGAGCTGCTATATATAAACTTTCCAAGTAGGCTTAAATGCTAGGTGACCAGGAGCTGGGCGGGAGCTGAATCTGTCCATGGGAGGATGCATGTCACAGGGAGGGGTCATGCTGCTCCAGTTGAAAAATAGCCTGGGAGTGCTGAATCCACAGTGCTCCCTTCATCTAACATAATGCCGTGGCACAGGGTGTGTGTGACAGGAGCCCTGCTCCAATGCTGTTTTGAGAAAATGAAAAATCTCTGTGTCGTGCTTGAGGATCATGCGCTAGTGTTATCACTCTGTCATTTCAACACATGGCTTTCAACCAAGGTGCACACCAGATTAGGGCCTGCTCCAAGGCCGGTTACAGGGTTCAAACATTCCTTTATGTGTCTAACAATAGAGATAAAGATACAGATATAAATTTAATGTAAATTCCCAAACCTACATATCAGATAAGGATATGGTGTGATAAACATCCATGTACTCATTACCCATAAATTCAATTATAACCAATAAGGCAGATTTTAAAAAGTCACTCAAAATATACTGTCTTGTTAGGGTGCTTAAATCATAATCCCAAAACATACAATCCTGAGTATCATAATCCTGAATGCTGAAATTCTAAAAGATCAAAATCCTAATGTCTAAAATCAAGAACATAATCACAGAATAGTTGTATCACGTTAGGCAGAAATATTACCTTGTTTTTTTTTTAATGCAAAGAAAATGGATTTCGATTTCATTCCAAATCATAACAGATTTGAAATTAGTTGTGATCAAGCCTTCTAAAAGTTAATTTCAAGGTGTTACCAATAAAGTCTGGTTTTTTTATTGTTGTTGTTTTGTTTTGTTTTCCGATTCAGCACAATCCATTTGGAGAAAAATTTAGATGAGTAGATTGGCCATTCAATAAAACAATGAAAAAGCCTCAGTTTAAAAATAGGCCATTTGCTTGCATTAACATTCTTTCCAGCTGATAACATTCTAGGAGCTTTTAATGAACTAAAGTTGCATTTGCCTGAAGAGGCTAGAGAAGTTACTGACTGGTTCAAAAATAATGTAGAAAGACACTTACCCAACAATGCTGCTGTTTAACCACTTGTAGTGTTTCTGTGAAATCTGTGGTCTGCATTTGAGTTCATGTGGAATGGATTCCTGTGTACCCAAAACAACATAGAAACAAGGCACAAGAGATGAAAAAACTGAATAGAGAATGGTCATGTTCTTTTCTATCTAATCACAGAAGACTATCAAAAAGAGTGGCAACATGTAGGAAATGAATGTAAACTATTCTCTGAGGAGAGCCAAGTCCTAAAAAAAAAAAAAAAAAAGTAGCTATTCATCATGATGTAAGACTTCAAATTATAATTAATGATCGTGAAAGTCAACCAGCTTTTATGGACTATATCCATGCAATTGCCCATAATCTATTTCTGTAATACATTTGTTCATATATCAGTTTCTTTTTAGTTTTTCTTGTTTTGATATTTTGTTCATTCTTTTTGAAAATTGTCACTTTGTTTTGTTTTGTTTTGTTTTGTTTTTTACAATTTTCTCTTCTCTGTATGTGATCTTAGAATTATTTCCAATATGGGGGTATAAATTATATAAAGATTTGCAGAGAGTTCTAATTCATTTTATGCACTTTTTGCAAATATGACTCCACAAAAGTGCATCATCACAATGTTGATTTTGTGTGCAAGCACTGTGTGTGTATGTAAAACCACTGAAGTTTCTTCAATAAATGAAGAGATATCCTTTTGTAGATCACATTTGTGAAAGATAAAATTTCTCAAGATCTCAGTTCTTTGGATAAGTTGTGCGGTGGTGATGTGGTAGTGACCCATCTTGATTTTTTTTAAATCAATTTCATCAAAAGACTTAGGTTGTCCATCAAAGCATTTCGGATGACTGCACTTACAAAGCTGGGTGCACACAGTTACCAACCATACTGGTATGTGTTTATATATTTCACTCTTTGACCAATTTCTTTTTTCTTTCTTTCTCTTTCTTTCCTTCCTTCCTTCCTTCCTTCCTTCCTTCCTTCCTTCCTTCCTTCCTTCCTTCCTTCCTTCCTTCCTTCTTTCTTTTCTTTTTTCTCTTTCCTTTTCTTTTCTTTTCTTCTGTTTTTGAGACAGAGTCTCCCTCTGTTGCCCAGGCTGGAGTGCAGTGGCATGATCTCAGCTCTGCAGCCTCCACCTCCTAGGTTCAAGTGATTCTCCTGCCTCAGCCTCTCGAGTAGCTGGGATTACAGGCATCCACCACCATGCCCAGCTAGTTTTTGTATTTTTCATAGAGACGGGGTTTCACCATGTTGGCCAGGCTGGTCTTGAACTGCTGACCTCAAGTTATCCACCCTCTTTGGCCTCCCAAAGTGCTAGAATTACAGGCATGAAGCACTGTCCCTGGCCTGACCTATTTCTTTGTGAATATAGTTTGTCTGCTTATAACTGCTATACTCGTGTGAATTGTTAGTATACCTGCCTGTTTATACTTGTAAAAATTTGTATGTTACTATTATCTATTTTATTTTGTAAGGTAGCCTATGAAGCACTCTATCATGTTTTTATGTTTCTCAAATAAATTCCCTTTTAAAAATGTAAATAAGTTTTTTTAAAAAATAGCATTTAAAAATTTTTTTTCAGAATTATACTTTGGGGATTTATATCTTTCAGGATTTCAATGTTGGGATTGTGTCTTTCTTTTTTTTTTTTTTTTTTT
>NW_016107590.1:2804017-2863168 GCF_001604975.1 Cebus imitator | reverse complement strand
CACCATGCCCAGCTAATTTTTTTGTATTTTTAGTAGAGACGGGGTTTCACCATGTTGACCAGAACAGTCTCGATCTCTTGACCTCGTGATCCACCCTCCTTGGCCTCCCAAAGTGCTGGGATTATAGGCGTGAGCCACCGCGCCTGGCCGGGATTGTGTCTTTCTTAATTATGATCGGCTCTTGCTGTATATCTACTTTAAGCTACTGCAACTCTGTCACTGCTGGCTTCCTCCCAAGACGGAGAACAGCTGAGGGTCAGAGTGTGTTTCAGTCTGCTTTGGATCTCACCATGGCATGGTGTCTAGCTTGGTGATAGCCAGTTGAAAGTTCTTAAGAATTACTGTTTACTGAATAATTAATTTTTAAATGCTATGTGTTAAATAAAGCATCTATAGAAGAAATTTTATTCATGTGAATTACTATAAGTTATGAAAAACCATGCAAAACAGCAAGATACAATTTCCAATATGATGGTTTGGATCCAAATTTGAAAGAGCCATGGTATATAATCTAGGATGTTTAGTGGACATATGAGTGCTGCAGCTCTTTCAGGCCAGAAACCTCATCTTCTGTCTCTATAGAAGCACCTGCTAGGTCCCCAGTCATTATGTTGGGTATGGAATTCTAGTTCCACACAGTTCTATAGCATTCTAATTCCACACAGTTCTATAGAATTCTAGTTCCACACAGTTCTGTAGAATTCTAGTTCTATACCCAACATAGTGGGGGGACCTAGCGGGTACTTGGATTTACTGAATAAGGATTAAAACAAATAGAAGCCCTGGGTTTTGGAGGCAGGCAATCTGGCATGTGAATCCTGGCCTGATAAATGTTACCCATGTGACCTCAAATATTCAGTTTCTTGCTAGGCTATTTGCCCAGGACAATGAAGCCTTCTTGATTTATATTTACATAAATAAGTACCCTAATGACCTTTCACAGGAAACAGAACATTTTTCTTGAGGTGATTTTCTATCTTTGACATCACCTAGAATCAGGCAGCAACCTGGCTGGCTAAAGAGGGAAAGTGCACATAGAAAGACACACATATAAAAATTTTATCTCTGGCAGGCACTGCTCTGTTTGACACCCAGTCATGCTTCCATTCTTGTTTGACTGGCCATATAGGCTGTGTAGCTGTTTATATCGGTGGGTGTATGTTACACTGAAAACCATTAACCGCTCTGATTATGCTGCTCTCCTCATCTCTCTACCCAAGCAGCAGGACCCTAGAGGTGAGGAACTACTTTGCTGCACAGTTACCAGGGTTCCCTGAGTAACTATCAATTCTGTTTCTCCCAGCCCTCAACCTCCCTCTGCTCTCGCCCCTGCCCCTCTCTCACTTATCTTCTGTGTTAGCTAAGTCCGTAGCTCTCACCCCTACAAGATTGAATGTAAGGGTCACGACCTATTCATTGACAAATTGCCTACAATAAAATGGGTAAATGTAGCAGCCCATCTGTGTCCTAAAAAGCCCATCAGTGATTCACAATCCCTGCCCCACACTTCTACAGCAAGAGAATAATCTCTCTAGAAATGCCATTCTTGCATGCAAATGCGTAATTGCTTCCTATTGCCTTGCCTATCGAATTTATATTCCTCAACTTGATTATCCAGATCTTCTGCCAAAACCCCTGACTCTTTTTTCTCATAGCTGAACTCACTGGTATTGTGCATTCCTCTCAGAGAATCTATAAGCAACAAAATCTAAGCCCATTCCCGATTCCTCATCCAGAACGTGCCTCTTTCTCTGGGCCATACACATTTTATCCCCTGTCTCCTTTTCCCTACCAACATACTCCTCAGATCCTTTCAAATGCTCTTGCATGAAGGAGAAACCACTCTCTGCTGATTCCTTACTCACAAGGGCCTCAGGCCTCACTGTCGCCCTTTACCTTTTATTTCTCTTTTCAGTAATGACTGTGTAGGTACATTCCCCTTCCCTCCCTGGGTTGACTGTTCTTCTAACTGGACTCCAGACCTTTGAAGGTTGTTGCTTTTTCACATTGCCAACTGAGCCTAGTACAGAGTTATTCATCAGGAATATGCTCAGGAAATGCCATTGACTGATACGCAGCAACGAATGTTTGTTTTGTTTTTTATGATAGGGTCTTCCCCCAAAAGAGGAATGACGTCCTTAGTTGCAAAGTGTGGTTGTGGTTGTTGTTGGTAACCATTGCAGCACAATAATATATTCCTAAGTTTGTTTTCCTCAATGTTTTACACCACTATGATTAAGAAAAGAAGTTTAGTTTTTAGGCTGTTGCTTCAATTACAGATATACTAGAAAGTGCTAGAGGAAAACAGAAACAAAAATCTATGGCTATGGGGCACTTCTTGAAATAAAAATGTCTGCCCTTTATTGAGGAAAAATAGGAAAAGAAAAGTACTCTGTGCTGGCAAGGGGCAAGTTCAGGCATCTAATGGATCTTTTTGTCAGCTGTCATTTGTTTCTACCAAGTGCTACATACCCTTCACTGTAGATGAATACTCCTCATGTCTACAGAAAGACCCAGGGTGGCTTGGGGTGCGTTGTAGGCATTTCAAAGTCATTCTTCTTCTACATCTCTGCCTGTGTTCAAGTGCCTATGTTCAATTTGCAGTTGTGCTGGGAAAACGTTTTGATTCTTGATTTAGAATGTGCACTCCCAGAAGGTTCCAAGAGTTTCAGGCAAAGAGATAAAACTTGTCTCTTTATGCTGCTTTCTAGCATGTGCTCTGTGGCAATAATACGTACCCCACACTGTGCCTACATTCCTGGTTTTATGAAAGTCAGTCCAATGCCTATTTGGTGAATCTTTTGACATGCAAGTACTGTTCCCTGAGGAAGAAAGCCAGTTTCAACACTTTCTCTTTCATCCTCTCTTTGTTTTCCATGTTATACATATTCTTAGGAAAACTGTATCATGAAATGCACAGGAGAAACTGAAATCGCAATGAAAAAGTCAGCCGTAAACAGTATATCTGACATTGCTCACTTCAGCAAAAAGACCCTGTTGTATGAAGATAATATGGCTCAGGTTCTATGCTTTGAGCTAGGGTGAAACAAACACACAGGCATCAACCAGCTGAGTCCCAAATTACCTAGGTCAACTGAGGGCCCACAAACTTTTTTCCCAGGTGATATGATGGCAAATAAATCAAATTCAAGAAAGCTGAGTGAAAGTTCAAATTTATATGCCAAGGCTATTAAGCAAGAACATACAGTCAGACTCTGTCTACAGCCAAGGAGTTTGAGCTCACCTCGAAAACAGCCTTTCATCTAATAAAATACTAAAAAGACTTCCAAAAATTTTACCACTGTTGCCAGAATCTATCTTTCATCACTTGAGCAAATTGCTGTAAACTTGTTGGAGAGGATTTTCTATATTTATGCAGAATGTTGTCATCTACGTGTTGGTATTTGCTAGATTTTATTTCATAACATTTTTTTCCCCAATCAAACTAGCTGGATTGAATTTTAAAATTGAGCTCTCCTTTTAGTGGTGGTGGGGAGGGGGGAGGTTGGAGTATCAAATCAAAATCTAATGAAGTTTCTAATGATCAAATAAATAATCACTTGACATTTATTGCCATGTTTGGCAATCTGCAGAAATGGAATAGAGTAGATATGCCTACAGCCCCATTTCCCATAGATTTACATTATGCCACCACACAGAATTAAGCTGACATAAGCTCTTTAAGACCCACTAAAGCAGCAGATTTTACACAACTTGTTTAGACTTTTTTTTTTTCCTTCTCCATGATCCCATATTCCCTGAATAACTCTTTCTATCCATTTTCCATTCCTTGTTCTTTTGAGAGGCCTGCTGGAGCTTCCCCTTGATGTCATTTCAGGCTATAACCCTGCAGTTTGAGTTTATCTTAGCTGTAAAATGCAACAGTAATTTATATGCTCCCTTACTCCTGCCTCCTCTGAGGCACTGGCTGCCAGCTGTCTACCCAGCAGTTTAGAGAAAGAGCTGTAATGAGCAAGAGTGCAGCAGGGGAGGGGCGGTGCCACATCACATCAGAAGCCTTTATTTCTGCTTCCTCAGTGAGCGCTGGATCCACATAAATGGCGTTTTCTGCAACTGACTGGCAGCAGCATAAAGTCCTTCCTCCCCTGCACCTCCACCTCCTCGCTCTCGCCTCACACCAGCCTTATGGGGACAGGCTTCCTCATCTCTTTCTTTTATTTCTGAGTTGAGAACATAGCAAAAAGATGAGACAAAGCCTGGGGCAGCTGTGATGCTGCAGGGTAGGGTGTGAGATCCCAGTGTAAACCTTGCCCCTCAGCACCACAGCTCTTGGAGCTGTAGACAAAGCTTCCCAAGAGCTTGATGCACTCAACACCTTTAGATTTTTAGCTGGGCTATTGAGATATTTTATTTTAATGTGATTTAGTTGAGTTTCTTCTCTTTTAAAAAAAAAAAAAAAAAAAGGACAAAGTCATTTTAGTTCTGCCTCTAAAATCTATTCCCCTGGCGCTCTCTTCCTCTCCCATTTTCTTCTTTTGGGGGATATGTAAAATATTTCCCTTTTCATGCACAGGAACTCACACAAGTTGAGGGAGTAGAATTCAGCATAAAGCAGCCACAAAGGAGTTTTCCTTTATACTGCTGAAATTAGACAGCTCTTTTGCCAGTCCATTGAAAAAAAAATCCCAACTGAACAAAAGGAAAAGAAAAGATTTTAAAGCCTGTCTATATGTTTAGCATTAAGACTGACACAATGTAAAAGGTAGAGCTACACACTGGCAAAGGATCGGCTCCTTTTCTGTGATATTTCTGAATGTGTTGACTATTAACATCTCCAAGGAAGACCTTGTCACTTTAGGATTCTTATCTCTCACATTCCCTTTAGCTTTGTGTAATCTTGATTTTTGTCCTAAGCTGCTATATCTTGGTAGAGACTGGCAAAGCAAAAGCAAGGAGCTGTGTTGAAAGAGGCTGAGCTTCAGATCAGTGGATCAATCTGAAGGAAGGGTGTGAGCAACAGTTAACTCTTGCAAGTGCTGGTCCTTCCTTAATTTAGTCACAGCAGAAAGGCTTTAATATTTTTTTTTTCTTTGGTCAAGTTTATGGCCACAATTATTTTTTCTATTGAGAAATGATTTACCAGTCTGACAAAGACTTCAAATATCTTTTTTGTGACTCTTATTATTTATTCTTTTACAGCTTAAAAATATCAGAAAGGTTCTTTTGTTTAAGAGATGTAAATTTCCCTGAGGTTTTATGGCAAGGATGGAAATAATAGCTTCTTTCTGTCTAATACAGTAGCATTGTGATGTTTCATTGTAACTGTAATTTGGGGAAAATTTACCAAAAAAAAATGAGAAAGCTAAATAGAGTCTACTGTATTTCTCTATTAATCCTTCCATACTTTGTTCAAAAAATATTTTGAAATCTCTCCAGTCTTTCTCTTCATTGCTCTTCAAATGGTATTAGATGTATTGAGAAGAAAAATAGATCAGAAAGACTCATGTATTTTTGGTGTTTTGTACATGTAAAACACACGGTGATTTTACTATTGAAGAATTGAAATGCAAATGTACTTACTAGTTCTAAGGCTTTTGAAGCATAAAGATCCTGGAAGCTACTTCTACTACAAGAAATTATCTAAGAAACAATATAAATACTTTGGAAAGCCCAAAAGGGTGTACCCTAGTCTATTTACATATTGACCTGTAAATAGAGCAGCTTTCCAGACCCAAAGCAACATGAAATACAATGGCTAGGAAAAATGCAAGAGAGGGAGAAGACAGACAGGTCATATGTACCACCTTTAGGGAATATTCTGAGCATAAACCATCATACAAAATTATCATACCTCCTACTTTTTTGGTGTTTGTGGGGTTGAGCAGGTAAGAGGATAACAGTGATGGGAAACTATTGTTCATTTAATCCACTTTTTTATATACTAGAGTTGGATACACTCTATCTCAAAGTATCCAATTAACCAAAACCAAAACAAAATCTTCAACTCCTTCTAAAGGTGTCGATTAGCACAATTACTGCTTTCTAGCAGGAGGACTGTATGATAAGAGCAGAAGGAAAAGAAGGAGCAAAGCTACAGGATAATGTAATAGAAATGGTCTAAAAAAGATGTCAGGAGTAGACTCTGATGGAAGGCGACTAGAAGAATGGATGAATTAACCACTTGAGAAGCATGCTGTTTCTCTTAGTTTTGAGCAACATTCCTAAAGAAAATGACTAGATGGCTGGGCGCAGTGGCTCAAGCCTGTAATCCCAGCATTGTGGGAGGCCGAGGAGGGTGGAACACAAGGTCAAGAGATCGAGACCATCCTGGTCAACATGGTGAAACCCCGTCTCTACTAAAAATACAAAAAATCAGCTGGGCATGGTGGCGCATGCCTGTAATCCCAGCTACTCAGGAGGCTGAGGCAGGAGAATTGCCTGAACCCAGGAGGCGGAGGTTGCGGTGAGCTGAGATTGCGCCATTGCACTCCAGCCTGGGTAACAAGAGCAAAACTCTGTCTCAAAAAAAAAAATAAATAAAAAATAAAAAATAAAAATAAAGAAAATGACTAGATAAATCAAAGTAAATGGCATCAACCCTAGAAAATAATATACAAAGAATAATGGTGTAGAGGATGGACAATAATCAAGATGACACATTTATTTTTTTCTTTTGAATTTAATGTCATTTGTACTAATAGTGGTTTGAGGCTACCCTAAAAAGAAACTATTCAGCAATATATTACATGGCATGAGCCAAGGCTTCGCCCACTCCCAATTGGAAATTTGCCCTGTAGATTAACAAGCCACTTTTAGCACATTCTGACTATATTTAGTAGTGAATTATCCATTGCAATTCCTGGCATTTGCTGTCATGCAGACCCAAGTTTCATATCACTGGGGCTATTATCACACCCCTCTCCCCATATCACTAACTCCTGATAATCTGACATTTATCACAAGCTCTTTCTATAAATTCTGTAATTTTGGTTTATATTTTTCTAACCTAAATATATATGCTTGGAATATTTACACACACACACACACACACACACACACACACACACACACACACAAAGCCTAACATTAAGTATGTTATTCTGTAGAATGGAAATTTCATTTTGCACCTGAGTTAACTGAACAGCAATATGAACCAAATGATTTTCCTTCCCACAGAAATGTAACAGGTAATAAAGCTGTCTTTGTAGTAAACTGAAAACTTACTATATATAAAGCACTAATTTGGTGACTATGTTAAACACACATTTATATAAAATAGTTCCGGCCCTGGAGGAGCTTGTAACTAGTGTGGAGGGAGAAAAGCTTACAAAACTTGGAAAATAGCCAGCCAAAGTTAGTAATAAGTGCAAAGTTAGTAAAATAGAGAATAAGGGCTCTCAAACTTCAGAGGTGGGACGTTTTGTTTTGGATTGAGGTGGTCTGGAAAGCTTTTGTGTAACTGCAAATTGTGAGTGTAAAGTAGAAGAATAGAAAGACTAGGTAAATAAGAATTATGGGAAAGGCATGCCAGGCTGGAGGCAGTGAGTTCAGTAAAGAGTAGAGAATGCTACAGATGAAAGCAGAGACATGAGCATGTGAGAAAACGGTCTGTCTGTTGAAGTGAATGAGTGGACAAATATTTATTAAAATTCTACAGGTATCAAGCACCATCCTATTTGCTGATGATATAAAGACAGTGAGGTCTTTGACATTCCATGATCCTTAACAACAGAAGCCAGCTCTGTTGGGCAGCATGATGTCATAGAACAGGAAGAGCATGGCCGTCAGAGATCCCCAGGTTCCATCCTGGCTCTGTTATTTATTATGTGACCTTGCATACATTATATAAGTATTTGGAATCTCAGGTTCTTCACGTACAATACTGGCATAATGATGTTTTATTTATTTATGGAGACAGGGTCTGGCTTTGTCTCCCAGTGTGTAGTACAGTGTAGCAATCTCAGCTCACTGCAACTTCCTCCTCTCGTGCTCAAGCCAACATACCACCTCAGCCCCTGAGTAGCTGGCACTACAGGTACACACCACCATACCTGGCTCTTTGTGTATTTTTTACAGAGACAGGATTTTGCCAAGATGCTCATTGTGAACTCCCGACCTCAAGTGATCCACCTACCTCAGCCTGGGAAATTGCTGAGATCACAGGCGTGAGCCATTATGTCTAGCCAACAATGCCTCTTCTATAAATGTGTTACAGGAAATAAATGAGAAAATGTTTGTAAAGGGAAAGACTCAGAAACTGGCATATGGCAACCATCATATAAATCATAGCCATGATTACAGCTCCCTATGTTTCACAAAACAATAAATACAGAACCACATACATCACAGCAGGGGTCTCCAACCCCCAGGAACCAGGATATACAGCAGGAGGTGAGTGGTGGCAAGCAAGTGAAGCTTCATCTGTATTTACAGCCACTTCCCATCACTCGCATTACCACCTGATCTCCACCTTCTGTCAGGTAGCAGTGGCATTAGATTCTCATAGGAGCTCGAACACTACTGTGAACTGTGTATGCAAGTGATCTAGGTTGCAGGCTCCTTATGGAAATCTAATGCCTGATGATCTGTCACTATCTCCCATTGCTCCCAGATGGGACCTTCTAGTTGCAGGAAAACAAGCTCAGGGTTCCACTGCTTCTACATTATGGTGAGTTGTGTGATTATTTATGACAATGTAATAATAAATAAAGTACACAATAAATGTAACACGCTTGAATCATCCCAAAACCATCCTTCCACACCATCTGTGGAAATATTGACTTCTATAAAACTGGTCCCTGGTGCCAAAAAGATTGAGGATTATTGCATCATAGGGACCAAACCAATTCAACATGAATTCACTGAGGACCTATGATGTCCCAGGCACCACGCTAGTTCAGTTACAGAGCTGAGAGCATGGAGTGCATCTTGAAGGCACAGAACAGGGAGGCAATCTAGAAGAGCAGTTATGAGCATGGGTTTTGAAACTTTTGACCTGAACTCCAGCTCTTCAAATTTCTAGATTGCAACCATAGACCTCATTTCCCTCGTCTTTAAAACAAGGATAATAATAACTATTTCTTTGGGTTTTTGAGAGAAGTCTATGATAATATGTATAAAAAGCAAGTAGTAAGTGCTCAAAAAACATTACCTGCAATTAAGAATGTCCCATGAACCTATTTTTACTATCTGCTGTCTATATTCTCTTTCTCGCCTCTCATTTATGGATATGGCAGACTGATTTCCAGCTACCTTTCCTCACTAGAAGGAATAGTGTCTAGGGAGATAGAAAGAATCATGTTAATATAGTAACAAAATACAACAAGAACAGCTAGTGTTATTTGAGAGCATATTGTGTGCCAAAAACTGTTCTGAGTGCCTTCCATGTATAAATTCATAGTGATAGGTAAAGTACTTCCATAAAATATTTATTTGTACAGATTGTCATTCTAATGAATTTCATGTCATTGAAAAAAAAGTTTTAACCCAAAATAATACTGGCACAGAAAAAAATTTGGCTATTTGCAAAAAGAGCAGAGCAAGGAAACAAGAAGCAGAATTCATCTGTTTTATTGGGCTATTTTATTTCTATTGAATCCAGTTGTACTGTGACGAAAGCAAGATAACCATGCTTGTGAGAGAAAGAGAAACTGTGACAATGTCAGCCAGCAGTTTATAGTAACAAACCAAATGAATACATAAACGATGGAGAGACCCAGAGTTCTAGTATTCACATTTGGTCAGTCTAGGCATTGTAATATGTAATTAGTTATAAATTAAACAAAAATGAAAAGGGCGTGTTTAAGTAACCAGACTGTGGCACCCTTGAACATTAGATGTTAGCTGTGGTATACAGTGTTGACCCTTTTTATCAAGTTATGAGAAATAAAAGAAGCTTTATTCAGTAAACTACATGACTGCCACTCAAAACTGCACGCATTTTTCACTGAGTTTTTTGTTTTTTGTTTTTGCAAAATGAAAATAAGAAAGATACTAGAGATAACATTTCATTGCATCAGTGTTTGTTTTTTTTAAGAGTTTTCTAGATTACCATAACAATTTTGCTTAGAAATACTGCATAGTAGAGCTTTGAACATTTGAAAGTTTTTTTCAAAACTATACATTTGGACTTACAATCTGCACTGATCCTATAACTATTGTCCCAAACTGCCAGACACAATTTTCTTTCTATTAAAATAAGAATTATGAAATCATCTGAAATAGCTCTGGACCTCAAATAACATTTAAAGAACAATCACATAAGAATTAAAACCAACTGAATAGGAAATATATAATTAGTAGTTATTTTACAAGTATAGAGAGCTTTCAAAGTGAATGGCCAATTTGTTTGGCAAAATGACAAGGTTGGGTGCTGGTCCAATCCTCTTTCACAAAAGCCTATTTTGCAATAATTGTGAGATTCTGACAGTAATCCTAATTCAACACTTACCTCATTCTGGAGTTTCTTTTGGAAAATACATTGAGTGAATGATCTAAGTCTTAGAAGCCTCAACACATTCTGTGTTTAACCAGTCACTCCCAGCTACAAAAAAAATGTGGCCTCTGTCTTCAGCAGGGAATATTTTCTTGGCCAGAGCTAGATCTCAGGGTCCAACTTAGAGATAAATCCATAAAAATGTCTGTACTAGAATTTCCTTGTTAGAGGGAAAAAGTTGGAGAAAAGTGAAGTTGAAGATTTTATTTATTTTCTTCTTATAATTTGCATCTGTACTTTCCAGGCTCTGCCTTGCTTTTCTCCTTTTTCTGTTTTCCCAAATGTTCATGTTCAACATAACCAGAGACTTTTCATTTTCATTAGTTTCTGCTTCATCATATCCTCCTTAAAGCGTTGTTTTCTCCTTTCTGTTTCTAGATTCTCAGATCTATTTTGGGAGCTAACATATGTGTATATGCATTTATGTGTTTATCTACAGATTTGAAATTAAGGTAACTTCAAAAGGTAGAAGTTGGAGAGGGTAACTACAGACAGGGAGGTCATAGTCATAATGTCTAAGAGCCATTGTCTGTTGATGAGGAACCAGAGAATAAGAGGGCACACTCAGCCTGCAGTCTTCTGTGGGCTAGGTGCAGAGCTCGAACCTGATCCTAGGCCTCTTGACTCCAAGCACTTGTCTGCTATGCAATGCTACAGTCTTTTGGAAAATGTCAGAAGAAGCATTAATAGAAATACCAAGATTAATTTCTTACGCTGTATGTCTTCCAACACCAATTCACTCATAACATGAATGCTTAAGAATAATTGAGTAAGTGAAATTTGAAGCTTGAAAGATAAACAAAAGAAAGGAAGCAAACACTTCAGAAGAGTCAAATTATGTTGCCCGAGCCTCTTAGGCTTAAGGTTCAAGAACTGAAATCAGGCAACACAGAGTCACCTCTCGGTTTAGATAGAATTCCTCTGAATTCCTTTAATCCCTTAGGCCAGTTAAAAGGAAATGATCTGACTGTTCTGCATCTGCTAGTGATTGAAGGCAAATGGAAAGCAGTACGTGAGTTCCCGTTCAAGAAATATATAGTGCACACGGCTATTGTGAAGGTAAACACTGCACATCGCAGCCAACCCAATCTGACTAATAAAGCAGAGACACCTCCAACATATGGGGAACTGATGCTTGAGCAGACACAGAAGGAGTTACCAAAATTGTGCCAAAGAGACAAAATGAAAATAATTTATTACAAAATGTGTGCGTGTCAGTTCCTTTGTTATTCTCAACATTCAGCCTGTTACAAAGCAGAGAGGGTTATATTTACAGTGAAGCTCTCCTGAGAGCTTCCCTACCCTTTCCTCTGCTTTGGTTCTCTAAACATTCTTCCAAGGACATCGATATAATGACATAATAGAAGTCTGATCATCTAGGGAAACTTTATAGGCATTTAAACCAACATTACTGGCACATAGCATTGGTAAGATTCCCACATGGCTTGTAATGGGCTCTGACTAAGTAAAAATAAATTTGTGTTTACCAAGGGGTGCTATCCATAACAAAAGGAGGCAGTTAGGCCAAACTATTGGCACTTATCCTACTGGATCAATCCATAAATTACTGCAAGATGGGTATTAATCCCTTCTCTGCATGCTCATGTTAATAACAGTTTGTCCTGCCCACTGTGAACTAGAAAGTCAGGCCCCTGAAGAGGAGCGCGATCATGTGGTTTAGGCTGAAGTGGTGTTAGTTTTGGTCAAGTTGTCATTTTCGGATCCAAGGGTTGAATGGGAATCTTCATTCTAAGCCAAATGTGTCCTAAGCCAGAAATTTTTTGGCTCCACTCAAACTTAACTTCAAACTTTGGTTTGCCAGAGGAGAGAGAAAGAGCCAGGAATGGAGAAGAACAAATAGAGGGAGAGACAGAGAGAGAGAAAGTGAGAGAACTTTGAGAAAAGCGATTTTAATTTGAAGAGAATAAAGATATACATTGTACCTTTTGCAATCCCAACATGCTAGGTAAAAATAAGAGATTAACTTAAAATTCATTTTTGTACCTTCTCATTTACATTTCTCTTTTCAAACCACCCAGTATTTTGCCCTCCTAGTGTTCAAAGGCAGAGCAACTCAAATTTTTACTCTGATAGTCTGTTGGTATTGTTGGTAATTTTTCTCTGTAATTAACTTTGAAAACGTTTTTTGTTTGGGAAAAAAAAATTGCTCACCTTCAATTTTGAATCTAGTAACCTCCAGAATTGGCTCACTTTATATAATATCATAGCTGGATTGTATCTTAGACTTTAAATAAATATACCAAAATAACTTTTTTTTGGAAAAATGACTCTATTCTAATGTAAAGCCTGACATAATATTTGAATATTAACCATTCCAAAATACAGTCTTCAAAATAAATAAAGTAGATCAACCTTAAGGAGAACACAGAATTCTTAAAGAATTCGGAAATGTTTTACATTTTTTCTAAACAATTTGAATAACTGTGTCAAGTAAGTGAAGAAAGAGTAATAATAAAGGGATTTGTTCCGTTCATGTTCATGTCACATTCAAGAGCCTGTGAAATTGTTTTCACGGGACTCTAAAATGCTAGACTACTTCTGGGCATAATTCAAAAGTGAACACTTACATATTCACACTCCTTGGTCTTTTCCAAATACAGTAAGAGTGGCTTTTAAAATTCTCTAGAAAGCAAAATATCTTTGGAAGAAAAAAATACTCAATATAATTCTCACCATAGGACTTTGATCAGTGTGGAGATGTCTAGGTCTATTAATAATAGTATATTTTTACTTAAGAAATAGAAGTTTCACTTTCTGACATAGAAGTTTGTCTTGATTTTAAGAGAAAGTATAACAGAACAGTCTTATTCCTTATAGTTTAGGATCTCCAATGTGTAAGCAGTGAAAAGAACCAATGTATCCAAGAAGTATCCATTTGGTGTGACCAAGTCTTCCTTTCCTCTGAGTTTTGTATTTCTTTTGGGGCCTCTCACCTTTCTCACCCCTTGGAAGTTTGCTCTTCTTTTAAAGCTTGAATAAAAGCTAATGCTTTCTTTCACTTCCCTTAGCATGATAGCATGATAGATATTTCTTTCACTTCCCTTAGCCTGATAGATATTTACAGTGTAATATATCAAATATTAAATGTTGAAAACATAACTTAATAGTTATGAATAATGAATTACTCATAACAGTAACATCACAGCAGTAAAGAAAATACTGACTTATTCTACAATTTTTGTTTCTGTAATTGCTCTAAGGTCATAGCTGGTAATGATAACTTCCTTCTTACACTATGCTTTCTATATTAAATTTGCTTTCCTTCAGAAGGATCTCAGCAGATACAAGGTTCTTTGCCTAGTGAGGTTGCTCAACACTTCATTAATAAGGAATCTGTCTCTGTGAATATTCTGTAGGCTTCTACAGAGTAGCCAATTCCTGAACCAATGGGATACTCCTCTCTGCTACCCTTACATAGCAGAAATTCTATTTCTCTTGATAACTAAGAGAAATAATCCTAGTAAGCAGAGAGAAACTCCTTTTTGCTGATTTATTCAGTGGCATGAAGTAACTGTAATGATCTTAGCTTCTAATTCAACAGGAGTTTGTTATGTCCTCTGGTAGAAACCTTCAGATATTGGGTCCCAACATCTGTAAACAAGTAGAGTCTAGGGAAAAGGAAATGTGGTGCAAAATTTAGGAAGTAAATAATGAACTGCGCTAATGAAAAAGTCACTTTCACTTCAATCCCGTTGTTGCCCAGATTTATGTTTTCTGGTCATAGGAGAAAAGTCACAAAATATTAGCCATTGATTTGTTCTAGAACAGATTCTTTAAAGTGGATGCCAATCTCATAAGGTCTTTTAGTAATTGCAGAAATTAAGGCCTCAGTAGACATTTTACCTTTCCATGAGTCCAAATACTGTATAGATTGTGATAAATGAAACATTTAATAATAAATTAATTTTAAAAATCCCAGAGGTGGGGTTATTGGCAGAAACATGATAGACAAGGAAAGAGTCTAAATACAGCTATTTGTCTTTTCCAGAAGAAGAATAATTAAGTATACTAAAACTATCACCATATGGTTTCCTGACTCATGTAAAGTATGGGACCATATCAGGTCTCCAGATTGGTCACAGTGCTAAAAACTGGTCCCCTATGAGTGACAGTAATCAGATTAGCCTTGGCACAGTAAATAGATATTGGCAAGTCAATGAAAAATTTTACTTCTTTATACCGTGGCCATGTTGTTTGTGATCCCTTTGAAAAAGCATTGAGGAGGCTTCCTTGCCAGAGAAGAAGGCAGACTGACATCCATATAGTAGATCATGTTGTCTATCTGAGAAATGAAAATTTCCTTCACAGTGGAGCCTTACCATGTTCATTCAGACATGGAAAACACAATTTTAAATTCTGAGAAGTTCAATACTATAACTCTTACTCAATCCTGTTTGCTACTAAACAAACCCCAAACTCCCACTCTGATGGAAATCTCATTCCTTCCACAATTACAATTAACTGCTGCTTCTTCTGGTCTGAAGCAGGCATTCTTTTGCCAAAAAAAAAGTGAACAGTGCGTTGCACCATTTGGAATTATGATCACCTGGAGGATTAACCTTTCCAGTGTTTCAGCCCTCAACAGCTACAAAGGTCACAACAGTGCACTTCTGGCTGATGTCAGCATGTAGCATAACATTTTGTAAAATCCAAGTTTAAATGGTGTATTAGTCCATTTTCGTACTGCTATGAAGAAATACTCGAGACTGGGTAACTTATAACAAAAAAAGAGGTTTAATGGGCTCACAGTTCCACATGGCTGGAGAGGCCTCATAATCTTGGCAGAAGGTGAAATTGGAGCAAAGGCACATCTTACATGGTGGCAGGCAAGAGAGCATGTGCAGGAGAACTGCCCTTTATAAAACCACCAGACCTCATGAGACTTACTATCGTAAGAACAGCATGGGAAAAACCCACCCCAATGCTTCAATTACCTCCCACTAGGTACCTCCCGTGACACGTGGGGATTATGGGAGCTATAATTCAAGGTGAGATTTGGGTGGGGACACAGCCAAACCATATCAAATGGCATACCCTTCAGGCCATGGAAACTACCAATGACTCCATGGGGGTTGATTGGAGCAGGCATGGCTTTATGACAGAGGTGTGCCCAGTGGAAGGCTCACACTGTTTATTCATGCTTCCAACCATGTCTTATATCACCTATAATGTACATATATAAAATGTGGAAATTATAATATAAAATGTGGAAATCACCTATAATATACATACGTACATAAAACGAGGAAATTTTAAAATTGTGTATGACAAATAGTGCTTTATAGGTGATATATCACCTATAATGAATGACAAGGTGTTGACAGTCTTCTCACTTAGAGTTTCCTGGGAGGTTTAAAATGGACATCTCAGGGTACATGGTCAAATGTTCCATGATCAGGCATGCAGTGTATGTGTGTCCACGGCAAAACTAGGAGCTGTTTCTTAAAAGGAAAAGAGTCTTTAGGTAAAGGTTCATGGCTTTGCTCTAAAATCCTAGGGTCTTCCTTGTAATTCACTTACTGTGTCTTCCCACCAGTTTTGACAGCTTCCTAATCCACTACAAACACTCCCAGCAATGGAGTCCACTAGTTCATAAATGACAGTGCTCTCATTTTGCTTGCCTTGCAGCCAGGACCAGCAGGAGGCCTTTCTTAAACTCCATTCGTCTAACAGGTATAAGTTGTTCCCAAACATCAAAGAGGCCTACCAAGCATTTTTTGTTTGTTTGCTTGTTTGCTTGAAAGGTAGGGGATATAAGATACAGCTTTCACTTTAAAGGATCTATTTTGACATACCACAGATCAATGGAGCCCAGAAATTATTACCGAGGTACCAGAACCTTGTATTTTAATGTATTTTGTTTTCTACTCTCTGGCATTCATGTTGTCTTTTATGGCTTCTAGAATACTTACCACTCTGTGTTCTGTAAACATATCAGTATAGCTGTTGCAGCCTTGATGCCAGTTGATGAAGGTAAATAGCAGTCTGTCAGGTAAAAGCAAACAGCTTCTAGCGCTCTTTGTTTATTGACATAAAGGGGGGAAAACATTTCTCAGCTCAGTAGCAGTGCAAGAGTTACCAGGGCCTATCCTAATTTGCCCCCACATGTAAAAACAGCTTTAATGAAGATATCACCTAATGAAGCCCATGATAATCACTGTCATTGTCCCACATCCACACATCTTCTGCTTAGATCACCCAGGTGAGCTAAGTGGGCTTGCGATGGAAATCTTCACCCATTTATCTGTCAAGCAAATCACTTCCAACTCTCTACGCAGGACACTGATGCGACGATCTATCTACTTTACAAAAACTCCAAACTAATAAAAGTCATGTTCATTTTTTTCCTCATCTGACCTCCTAAGCATTACTTGTTATACATATTTTTAAAATTTGCTGAAATCTCACAAGCACTTGGATGTGCAAGGTGTGTCCTCCCAAGTCTGTAATTAGCTTCCTAGATCATTCTGTGTGATCTGCCTTTTGATATAGGTCTGAAGGCCGCAAGGACTGGTGGAGGTGGGGCTTTCTCCTTAAATATAATGACCCCAGGTAAAGTCAAATCAGGAGCTTCAAGCATAGAAGACACAGTCTGAGCAAGGTTGGGAGGAGTTGGAGGCACGGCCTAGCTGCTGCTCCTGACAAGGGGTCATTGGTGCAGTTTGGGCACTTAGAGTAATTTGAATTATCCCGTACTCCCTTCACATGCATTCATTTCATTATTTCAGTTATGCCATATTCCCACTAATCAATCAAAGTAGCATTTTAGCAAGAAGAATAAAAAGACAATTTATCATATTTTTTATTTCTATTATTAATGTAAGGGGTAACAAAGGGACAGTAAACGTTATCGGTGATGGAAAACTCAATTCTACTGAGTGGAAAATACTCATTAGACAAGTTTCCTGAAAACATGTATGTGGTGGACAAAGCTTTGCTTTATTATTCTGTTGTATTTACACGGCAACTTTATAATTATATACTACTTTCACCACGTGGAGGCCAAATGGTCCTGCTGTCTATTCCCCTCTTGAATAATAACTTAATATGAAAACACAAACCACAAGAACTATTTTATATGGTGGAAGAATACAGAGTGTAGCTTCATTAGAAAATTAGGTTTAAAGATAAAATTTCAAATTAAATAACCATATTAAAATGACAGTAAGCGACTCCAGGGCATGCTTTGCTGGGCTATTAATAAATGCCTCGAGCAGCCGAAGACACCCAAGGCGTTCATTAATAGACACTAAAACATACCCTTTCATGCTTTAATGCTAAATTAATTAAGCAATAACGTGACCTGTATGAAGGTCTTTCCTGGTCCAGCAATTACTGAATGGAAGAAATAAAGGCAATGTCAAACACTGCTTGACCAAACAACTATTAGTTTGCATAAATGAACATAAAAATATTTTTATAAACTACTATTGTTTTTTGTTTTTTCTTGTCCCAAAGGTAGGATAAAGTTAGAACAAAGACGACTAATTTGTAATGCTCTCAGGCCATAGTTGTTTAAAGCATCCCATTTGAAGCTTTTAAATATAAACATATACCTGATAAATTTGGTTTCACATATTTTTTATTTGAATATTAGTCTGATCAGTGAGCCATAAAAGTAGGCATTCAACAAAAGCAGGTTCAAAATACACATGTGGGTTTTAAAGGAAACAAGTGTATGGTTAACTGACTTTCTCCATTGTACTTACAAATTCTCTCCATTAATTCTTGTTTTTATCACATTCCTTTCCTGCCGAATTTGTCTAAACTTAACTTCAGAATTACTGATATTGAGAAAAACCTCTTAAAACAATTTAAATAATAATTGCCTTGTAAATATAGATGCCACTCTTCACATGAAAAGAAGATAGGAAAATTACATTTTAGAAAATATGGTATAGAATATATAATATATAATTCAGCTTTCTCCCCAATTTCAAACCAGAGCTTTACATATTTACCTTAATAATAAAGTATTAACAATGTTTACTTTGTTAAAGTAAATATTTTTAACAAGCTATATAAGTCAAAAACCTACAGAATAGATTATTTGACATTTAGATGTTAAAATTAAAAAAATCTTCACGACAACACTATTAATCAAGTTTAAAGACAAATCACAGACTAGAAAATGTTATTTGCAATTCAACTGGCATAAAACTAGTACTCATAATACATAAACAGTTTCTATAAATCAATATAAAGAATACAATAGAAAAATGGAAATTATATGGAGAGGTAATTTACAGAAGAAACCTTGATATGTCAACCATATGAAGAGTTAATCACACTCACTGATTCTCACTACAAATTTAAATACAGAAAGAACATTTCATATTTACCCAATTGGCAAAACTGAAAGTGTCTGACTGCTGATGGGAATGTACAGCTGCAGCAGAGAGAAATTTGACAATTCCTATTGAATTAAATAAAGATGTGTAAACCACAGTACTCAGCAATTCCACTCCTAGATATATGCAATGTAGAAAATCCAACACAAGTACCCAATGAATCATGTGTAAGGAGGATAATTTTAGTACATATTCTAAGTGGAAAATTGGAAAGAACACAATTATTTATTAATGAAGAGTGAATAAACTACCGCTGATTAATCATGAGGAATATATTAAAGTAATTAAAATGTATCTATATGAATAAGTCCAAAATGTAATACTAAATGAGTATTTCATCAAAGATTATGTACTGGATGACAGTATATATAAAAAATGGTAACTATAAATATTATATATATTTTATGGCTACATATATAGTGAAAGTATAGAATTCTGTTAAGATATTTTTTTAAAGCTCTAGGACAATAGTTACTACTTGGTAGAAAAGAGCTTGAAATGGGAATGTAGAAATATACCTGAGACTTTACCATTTTATGATGCAAAAATGTCCAGTGATAACATGTCTTAAATTTTCAGGAGGAGTACATAAGAATTTGCTGAATATTTTGGGGTTAAGCAATTCAGAAATGAAAATTAAAAATTAATATAGGTAATAAGAGTTTAAAGTAATAAATTCTATATCAGATATCTTCAAAAGCATTTATGAGAAATCATTTTATTTAAATTTAAAATTATAGCTATTTTAAATTTAATGAGTGAAAGTGCTATTCTCTTGGATGACTAATCAGCAATTTTGTGCAGTTATGATTAGAACCATGAACCTGGCAAGAAAAGTATGCTTCATCAGTAGATAATTGGGAGCAAGGCTCTGGATCCCATTTATCAATTCATTTAGCCATTATTTATTGAGCGTCTGCTGTGTTCTTAGCAACAATCCAGGTGCTAAATATCTAAACAGACAAAAGATTTTTGCTGTCACGAAACTCACAGATGCATGGGTAGAGAAAGAAAACTGGCATAATAAGTACAATTTGATAATAATGTGTACATGTAGAAGAAGGGCGAGTAGAACAAGGGTCCAAGGGTACCAATATGAGGGGGCACGGGGGTGGAAAGAGGCTGTGATAGTAAAGCAAGGGTGGCCGGGGATAGTCTCATTGAGAATCTGAGTTCTTGGCATAGACTTAGAAAAGAGTTGAAGGAACAATCTACATAGGTATATGGAGGACCAGGTAGGTGAAAAAGTCAGGACAAAGGACTTGAGGCAGGAATATATGTGACTTATTCAAGGAAAAGCAAGAAGACAAATGTGGCTGAAGCGAAGAGAAGTAGAAGCAGTTGATGGTGTCAGAGAGGAAACTGGCCCAGAAAACACCACAGAGAAGAGAAGCAATGTTCAAAGATATTTGTTTCCTTTGACATTTTCATCTGGGAAGGTGTATGACCCTCTACCCATCTCAACAGTCTTTCTGGGGTCTCTTCTTTCTTTGATGAAGGTAGCAAAATAGGGGTAATGAAGAGGATGCCGTCAGACTCCAGAGAAGGAAAAGACACAGCAGTTAGAGAATCAGAGAAGGAAAAGTGCACACATTGCCTTGGTGTGCACTTTTCTCTGCTTGCCCCTTCATTTTTAACCTCACAACCCTAGAATACTGTTTCTCTAACTTCACAGCTATTATAAAAGTTTGGTAAAATTGGGCTGGATACGTATGATTTCTGTTTACAGGTATCTTTTCAAATACATGCCAATTAAAGTGGTCATAAAAAGGAAACATTGGAATTTGAGTATTGGGAAAAATGATTGCTACATCCTTTGATGAAGCTGTGTTTGTTTAGGGGAACTTCGGACAAGCTTTTTTTTTGTTTGTTTCTTTTGGAAAATAAACAGCAATAGAATTTTATCCTAGCTGATTCTCATTCTTTTCTACATAGACGTTAAGTACCTTTTAGTTTCTGAAAAAAAAGATTGTAGTCCTGTCGGATAAAACTATTAATTGGTGCACAAGCTTTAACCTTCCAATTTAAACTTTAGTTATAACTACTTTCTACAGCATAGAAATGTCGAGTACTGGGTTTTTGTTCACTATTGTAGAATGCTCATTGAAGAGGCACTTGGGTACATTTTGTTCAAAGTCAATGGGACTTCCATCAGTGCAAGATTTCGGCAGTGTCTACAAAATGAACATTTGGTCTGATGTAGCGTGCTGTGACCCACAGCTGCAACAACCAGCTGTGTCTGCTCAAACTTCAGCCATCAGCCAGCTCAGTCGTGTAATGGAATCTTAGTCACAGAATGCCTACATAACAATGGCTTTCACAAGGTCATTTTAGAAAGAGAAATGAACAGTTGCAAAAATACAAGACTCCAAGGGACTTTGAGTATAAAAAAAAACAAGACATACAACTGATGTTTTACATGGACTAAATGCAGACAACGCATGAAAAAAAATAACCTTACCTTGCAGTTTAATTGAATACTATTTTTAATACATAAATTATAGACTAGCAAATGGAATCACTGCTGACCCAAGGATTATAGATTAGGAATATACAAAATACAGTTGTCCATACAAACTTGAATGGTTGAGATCTCAAAATTTCACAAGGTGGATTAGGTTTGCCACCTGAGGAAACTTCTAAGGAATTCACCAACTAACACAAGATTTGGAAATATGTTGAAAGAGAAGGTTTAATTCACATGAGCAAATACAATTATAGTGTCCCTAAACATTAAATATATATTCTAATCTTTGTACTAATAGCATAGAGTATGGAATAACTGTGTTAAAAATTTAAAAACTGTCCTGGTGACTAATGGATAACCCTAAAAAAAGAACTGGATAGTGTAAATCATTCAATATTCAAGTGAAAGAGTGCCTTGATTTTAAATTACTAGCCTTTGTTTTTATAAAAAATATTCCAGAAGTAGAGATGTAATTTCTCCCATCCAAGTATTAACCAGGCCTGACCCTGCTTAGCTTCTGAGATCAGATGAGATCGGGCACATTCAGGATGGTATGGCTGTAGACATAGAGATGTAATTTCTTACTGCAATATCACACCAGACCACTCTGGATATAGTCTGTTGAGAACTGATGAAAGTCACTTTATTCATTTTTTATTATCATGTTTTTCATGGCAGATAGCATATCCTTTCATAGAAGGAGATAGGTAAGTACTGTAGGCCTTCTCCCCAGTTACTTTGATGTCAGGTATTGAGATACAAGGCAAACAAAAGTCAGACCAAACTTTGTATTCATAAAAACACATGGCTGGGTGCGGTGGCTCACACCTATAATCATAACACTTTGGGAGTCCAAGGCTGGCTAGTTGCTTGAGCCCAGTAGCTCAAGACCAGCCTGGGCAACAAGTCCCACCCTTCCAGATCAAACCAATGTAAATCTTACAGGTAATGGTTGATGTATTATGTCTCTCTAAAATGCATAAAAGCAAACTGTACCCCAACCACCATGGGCACATGTCCTCAGGACCTCCTGAGGTCCTGTTACGAGCACTCCCTTAACTTTGGCAAAATAAACTTTCTAAATTGATTGAGACTTGTCTCAGATACTCTTTGGTTTACAGTCATCTCACTGATACTTTATGATTGGATTTTTAACAATTATTTCATGTTTTTCCAGGTTTGCATTATATATTTGATAGCTTAGCTAGTTAACAAATATTCTGTATAGTTTTCTTATATCTTCATGGTGAGGTCGAATTTTAATAGCATTGTTTGGCAATCTTTATGGCTACTTAATGTTTATATTTAATTTCTCTTTATGTGAAATTGCTATTACCGGTTGTATAGTTTTCTCTATATGTATGACAGAACTTTGACCAATACTACTTGAAAATAGTGTCTTTTTGTTAAGTAGATGGCAGTTAATATTAAATTCCTTATTCTTAACTCAATCTGAAATTTTTATAAGCAGCATCTATTAGCTGATATACTCAGTCTTAATGTTTCTTCAAGGACTCAGCATGGCATCTTCTTTAAGAGTACAGGCTTTTATTTGAGATAGATCTGGTTTCAAGTCCAAGCTGTACTGCATCCTAGGTGTGTGTGAATATTAAACGCATTTGGCAATCTCTCTAAGCCTTAGCTTCTCACCCCCTCCCAATAACCCCCAAATTTAAATGAGGAAATAAAAAGATTTTTTTTAATTTTTAAATTTCTGGTGGTTCTTTCTTTTTCATCCTGTCCTTCCTATCTTTGTCGTTTCTTTCTTTCCTTCCTTTTTTCCTTTTTTATTCATTCTTTCTATATGTACTATGCTTGCTTTGCCTGTTTTATAAAAAGATTTAGAAGTCACGTTGGTGGGAAGTCTAGCTTTTTTTTTTTTTTTTTTTTTTAAAAAAAGGAAAGATAAGCTAGAAAATTTCAATTTGTTTATGGAAGAATCAGAGAACAAAAACATCAACATTCACAGTGCTTAGTTTTAGAAATGTTTATCTATGAGTCATGTCAGGCAGGGAAAAAAGGACTAAATTCACCACAGCCTGGATTTCACTTACAGCTGGTAGCATTTCGTG
Organism: Cebus imitator; assembly: GCF_001604975.1. NCBI lineage: Eukaryota > Metazoa > Chordata > Mammalia > Primates > Cebidae > Cebus > Cebus imitator. The sequence goes on along the minus strand of NW_016107590.1, from coordinate 2,839,801 downwards.
TTAGCTGTTATAAGGATGACCACATTACTTCCAGGAATATTCTACCCCTAGAATGCAAAGAGGCCTACCAAATATTGTGCTTCCTTCTTTGTGGTAGGAGATGAATAATGTAATAATTTGTCTCTTACTTTGGAGAGGACATCTCAGCACGCCCCTGACCATTGGAACGCCCACATTTTTACTGATGTGGTAGGCCTATGGGTCTTTATAAGATTTCATTCACGTTCTGTCAGCTCTCAAGCTAAAACGGCTTGCTAAGTCCTTCAGTATGTTAGCCAATTCCAATTTACCTGGCCAGGTTATCCTAATATCATTGATGTAGTGAACCAATGTATTTTGCAGAATATCCAGATGGGGGTCCTGATCACTTTGGATTATATGATAGCAGAAGGCAGGAGAGTTACCATAGTCCTGGAGTAAATGCATAATTATATATTGTTGCCTCTTTTATGTGAATACACATTATAATCTCACTTTCTGATTAAAATAGATAAACATATTCACCAAAGTAATGTTTTAAACCATAGACCTGAGGTCATGTTAACTGGCTCTAGAAAAATAACACATCTGAAACAGCAATTGCAGTTAGGGCTGCTACTTTACTGAGTTTGTATTGGCCACTGGCATCGTTGAGTATCCAACATGTTTTAGTGGCCAAACCAGCCAGTTAAATGGAAACAAAAGGGGGGCTAGATCTATGCTATCCAATAAGATAACTAAGTACACCCGGTAGCTATTTTGATTAACATTTACATAAATTAAATTTAAAAATTATTCGGTCATACTAGCCATATTCTTAGTGTTCAGTAACTGCATGTGTCATTTTAGAATGTTCTACTGGACTTTAGACCCCTAATGATAGCACCATTGTGAGCACTGCCCTACTCTCGAATGCATATTGTTTATTTTTTGTTTTAACTTTTTAAGAGTTGTTTTAACTTTTTAACAGCCTGCTCTGTCACCCAGGCTGGAGTACACTGAAGCAATCATAGTTCTCTGTGGCCTCCGTCTCCTGGCCTGAAGTCACCCTTTTGCCTTGACCTCCCGAAGTGTTGGGATTTTAGGCATGAGCCACTGTGCTCAGCCCCGTGATATTGTTTTTAATTTATTATTTTGACTGGGGAAAGATATTGCAGTCTTAGAGGCCTCTGTTTGCACTTTCCCAGTATGAAAGTTCATGCACTGATGGCCAAGCATCCGATATGGGGGATTAACCAGTTATGAAGTATGTCAGCCTCAACTGAATATTCAGAAACTAGGAATATGTCCAGTGGGTGGGTCACCCAACCCAGTGGACCCACATAAGCCAGATGTTGGTCACGACATTGTTTTTATTACTTGGCTCCCAAATGTCTCCATTCTACTGGGGAGCCATGATGACACTTTACTTCATAAGGTTTCAGTGTCAGCTTGGACTCTATGCCCAACACGTGTAGAAACTTTGGAGTATGTCTCTTTTCTCAGTATCAGTTACCTGAGTAAATGAATGCAGGTCTCTCTAAGAAAAGACTGAAGGGATCACTAGAGTGTACAATTGCTGTATTATTGGGGTGGGGGTCCTTTCTCAGATGCTGTGTCTGAAAATCGGCTTGATTCAGACACGACAATGGATTCATTACTAGGACAAGAGTTCTCAACCTCTGGGTCATCCACTCTTCTTGTCTCCGGATGGCTCAAAATGAGTAGTACTCAAGTTGGCTACTCATATTTTGCCTTTAGGAATGCATCTACATAATTGTGTCTCCATGGTTCTCCAGAAGTCAGGTCCCTTTGATTGTCATTCCAAACCTGCAACTCATTTGTGTTTGTATCCACATGGCTTCATGCATACAAGTATTGCCATTTGGCCTTTATTGTTTGAATCCTATATGTTCTGTAATGGCCTTTCCTACTGTCATCCCTGGCTTACAGGAGGAGAGAGCCATCATTGAGGGTTTACTGATGTCGTGCTCCCCTGACCAGTGCATTTCTTACAGCCTCTCCGTGAAACATAATCACTTGATGAGACTTTCAGCTTTACATAATACAGTTGATCCTTGAACAACACAGAGGTTTGGAGCACCAACCCTTGTACAGTAAAAATTCCTGTATAACTTTTGACTACCCATAATTTAACCACTAAGAGCCTGTTGTAGACTGGAAGCTTTACCAATAACATAAACAGTCAATTAACACATTTTATATATGTATTATGTACTGTATTCTTACAAGAAAGTAAGCTAGAAAAAAGAAAATATTATTAAGAAAATCATAAGGAATGAAATATTTACTATTCATTAAGTGAAAGTGGATCATCATAAAGTTCTATATCCTCATGGTCTTCACACTGAGTAGACTAAGGAAGAGGAGGAAGAAGGGTTGGTCTTGCTCTCCCAGAGTGGCAGAGGCAGAGAAAAAAAAAATGCTTATAAGTGGACCGGCACAGTTCAAATCCATGTTGTTCAGGAGTCTATCATAGCATGATCACTTTCTTGAGTCTTTGAATTCCTTACTCCACTGTCTGCCAAGACAATTCTGGCATTTCAGTGATGCAATATGAGTCATCAATTCCCCATGCTTTTAGGAGACATGCCTGTTACTAAACCATCTCCTGGGTCTTTCCAAGGATATTGCATCCTGTGTATATCAGGAGAGTGCCACGGTACAGACTCTCCCTTATTCAGTTCTATAATCTGACCTCCTTAATCAAGGACCTTCAGAATTGAGTTCTTTCCAATACATACTGCAGCTCCTTTAGAATATTATCTCTTTTTTATTCCTTGGCTCACATGATCCCAGCTGGATTATACAGTGACTTTAACCAAGTCATAAGCCCTAATGGCCAGTGGGTAGAGGTACGACAGATCTTGATGTTGGTATTGTCCTCTAGTAAAAGGGGAAGTGCTAGGAATTACTCTTCTTCAAAGAGAACCCCCTTGCCCAAGGAAATGGCCTCCTCCTGCATTCAATGAAAAGTAAGGGATATGTCTCTAAATGGTCAGCTCTGTGCCTGAGTTCTCTGTGGATCTTAAGTCTCAGCTTCAGTTGTCTTGCAATTCAGCTTCTCCCTCTGCCCAATCCTGTTTGCCGTATGTTCTCATAAATGCTGCGTCCCAGGAAACTCTTCTGTAACCTTTCTGCATGCACATTCCTGTCTTAGGGTCTGTTTCCCAGGGAACCTGAGCTACGAAGATGTGTAAACTTTATTTCTTATCATTTCCCACTGTATACCCTTTGATATAAACCCCACCTAAATGGCAGGAAAAATGCTGAAATTCATTTGCAAGTAGCAATACCATAATGTCAGAGACCAAATAAAAAAATAAATCAATGCATGTGTGGAATACTGAAAGTGATAAGAGTTATGTAATGTATCCAAGAAGAATAACAGCAGGAGAGTTTGTTTGCAGAAGATGGAGGAGGGAGTTGTAGGGGGATACTTAAGAAACTAAAGAAAGGAATATGGGAAGAGAATTAGCATCAAAAAGGCTTTATGTGAACGTAACAATACTTAAAGTGATGAGAATGCAATAGGAAGCCTGATTAGAGGAGTAGCGCCCTATTAGAGGTCACTCAGGTGGCACATGTTAAGAGACTGTCAGTCAGGAAAGCTTATAGGTGTTGTACCACAGTACATTCAGCCTAGAGGAGAACTGATAGAACACCTGGTGCTTTATACTCTTGGCTGAGCCACATCACACCTTATTAATGGTGTATCTATTCCCTTTCTTCCTTCAGCAAAACATTAAAAACTTGAGATGAAAGCATGCCATTCTAAAACATATTTGGCTCAAAGAGAAAGATGCTTCCCAGGACTACAAAAGATCTTTCTTTAATGAAACTTTAATTAAATGTTGCTTTAATTTGGATCACAATGAAGAAAATAAGAACTTTTTATCTTGTCCCTTGTGGAAAGTATCAGTGTCTCCCATGAATAAAATTTTGGCATTTAAATGTCTTGCAATCTTTCAGAACCTTTAGTCCCATGGATAATTGACTATGACAACAAAATCAATTGTTTGCAACTAAATTTACAAACAGGTATATTTTTAGGATGAATACATATACCGGAAATACATTATTGTGTGCCCTGGAAGGTGTTATTAGTAACAATGGCAATTAGAGGGAAGAAAGGCTGGGGAAATAAAATTTGGAGGAGGCTATGGGTCAATCCTTTAGGGTTAATGAAATGATAGTTGACATCATGTGTTCCCTCTCAAAACAAGCAACCAAATGGTGACACATAATTAGTGTGAAATAATACTATTCAGAACAATTCTTAGGTGTGAAATATTTTACCTATAAAGAACACATATTTGAAAAATGTCAACTTCAGAAAAGACTCAGATGCAGCATTTGAATATGTGTCATGTTTAAAATCTGATCTGTTTAATAGAGAATGTTCTTGCTGTCAATACCACTGTCTGCTACCTCTTCACTGAGGAGTCCATATGTCTCAGATTTGCCCTTGACTACAGACACTTGCCAAGAAGAGGCCAGAAATGTGTCCTCATTTGTACAGAGTAGGAAAAGAAAGCGCATCATTTTTCAAAAAAAGAATGAAAATGCCTTCTCTGTACTGAACATTATGTGTGTGTGTTGCCGAGTGGAATAAGAGCAGTGCAACCTGACCTTAGGAAGTAAGAGATGTTCATGGCACATGTATACGTATGGAACTAACCTGCACATTCTCCACGAGCATCCCAGAACTTAAAGTAAAATAAAAAATAAAAATGAAGAAGTGAGCGGTGTTGTTCCTGGGTGCATTTTCCCCAAACACACTTTTCTTAATAATTTTTCTCTGGCAGGATAAAAACTGGGAAAATATTGTTTGGAAATCTAGGAAAGGGGTCTGCAAACAATGATTCTAGGGCCAAATCCAGCTCCCTGTTCTTGTAAATAAAGTTATATAGGAGCATAGTCATGCTCATTTATTTGCATATTGTCTATGACTGCTTTCATGCTACAAAGCCAGACTGAGTAATTGTGAGAGAGGCATTATGGCTCATAAAGCCTAAAACTAGTTATTGTTTGGCCTTTTACAAAACAAATTTGAAAACCCCTGAGCTATGTGAAGACAAGCATATTTAGAAACAGATCCTATTTCTCTGTGCTGTACCCAATATAGCAAAGCAATGTAATAGCCAGAGGAGTCACTCAAAGGCCTAGGCACATGTAGCTTGCAATTTAGCTTAACTTTATGAAAGCGTCTGTTCAGAATAATTCCGTTAAATGCATGTCCCATTACTTTTGGTTTGGTTGTCTCTCTCTCTCTCTCTCTCTCTCTCTCTCTCTCAAACACACACACACGCACACACACACACACACAGGATGTATAATTATGACTTGTATTACTATTAGTGCACAATAGCAAAACTGTTACCATGCTATTAATTTTCCACGCATTCTATTAACTTCCTAATGGTAGCTGTGTTACTCTTATGCTGTAAGTACAGTCAAGTGTTGCTTAATGATCGGACTACATTCTGAAAATTTGTTAGGTCATTTCATTATTGTGTAAAAACAATAGAGAATACTTACACAAACCTAGATGGTACAGCCTACTGCACACATAGACTGTATGGTATAGCCTATTGCTCCTAGGCTACAAACCTATACATCACGGTCTCCGACCTCCAGGCCACGGAAAATTTCTGGTCCTTGGCCTGTTAGGAATGAGGCTGCACAGAAGGAAGTGAGTGGCGGACAAGCGGTCATCACTGCCTGAGCTCTGCCTCCTGTCAGATCAGTGGTAGCATTAGATTCTCATAGAAGGGCAAACACCGTCGTGAACTGTGCATGCAAGGGATCTTGGTGGCACTGGTGGCACATTTTTTATGGGAATCTAATACCCGATGATCTGAGGTGGAACAGTTTTATCCCGAAACCATCCGCATCCAACCCATGGAAAAGCTATCTTCCATAAAACTTGTCCCTGGTGCCAGAAAGGCTGGGGACTGCCGCTACACAGCATGTTCCTGAACTGAATACTGTAGGCAATTGCAACACAATGGTATCTGTATATTTAAACATAGAAGAGATACAGTAAAAATATAGTATAAAAGATAAAAAGTGGGCAGGGCGCAGTGGCTCATGCCTATAATCCCAGCACTTTGGGAGGCTGAGGAAGGCGGATCACCTGAGGTTAGGAATTCCAGACCAGCCTGACCAACATGGAGAAACCCCGTTTCTGCTAAAAATACAAAATTAGCCGGATGTGGTGGTGCATGCCTGTAATCCCAGCTACTTGGGAGGCTGAGGCAGGAGAATTGCTTCAACCTGGAAGACAGAGGTTGTGGTGAGCTGAGATCGTACCATTGCACTCTAGCCTGGGCAAAAAAAGAAAAAAAGAAAGAAAAAATGGTACACCTATAAAGGCACTTCACAAGAGTGAAGCATGCAGGACTGGACGTTGTTCTCAGTGAGTCACTGAGTGAGTGGTGAGTGAATGTGGACGTCTGGGACTTCGCTGTGCACTACTATACACTTTATAACTCCTGCACAGTACAACCAGTTTACACTAAATTTATCTTTAAAATTATTTCTTAAAAATAAAGTAGCCTTAGCTTACTGTAACTTTCTTTATAAACCTTTTAATTTTTTAAAACTTGTTTGACTCATGTACTAACAGCTTAAAACATTGCACGGCTGTATAAAAAGATGTTATTTCTTTAGAATCTGATTCTGTAAGCTTTTTTCTATTCTTATTTTTTTTCACTTTTTAAACTTTTTTATTGAAAAACAAAGACACTAGCGTACACATTAACCTCTGCCTGTACAAACATCAATATCACTATCTTCCACCTCCATAGCTTGTCCTACTGAAAGGTCTTTCAGGGCAATAACACACATGAACTCTCCTTGCCTGTGATGACAGTGCCTTCTGCAAATACCTCCTGAAGCTGAGGCTACCTACCTACCTGAGGCTTTTTTTTTTTTAAATAGCTAACCTTATTTTTTGTAAGTAGAATGAATTTGTTCTAAAATAAAGATAAAATGTAAATATAGAGACCACTAACGTAGTCATTTATTGTCATTATCACGTATTATGTGCTGTACATAATTGTATGTCTATACTCTTATACAACTGGCAGTGCAGTAAGTTTGTTTACACCAGCATCCCCACTAACATGTGAGTAATGTGTTGCACTATGACATCTGACAACTATGACGTCACTAGGTGATAGGAATTTTTAAGCTTCATTACGGTCTTACAGGACCACCAAAGTATATGTGGTCCATTTTTAACCAAAATGTTACGTGGTCCATGATTTGCTGCAAATTGCTGAGCTTCAATACAGTGAGAACCTGGCTGCCTTGGAGACAAGAGAAGTTTCTAATATAAGAACACACGGTGAGGCAAGATTAGAGTGCTTTCACTCAGAGTGCGGGAGCTACTCTGTATACGCTAGACTGTGCTCCCAGCACATCCTGCCAAGTCTTCACTCGGAATGCTTTCCACCATGTCCCTGGTTGAAAGTAGGACCAATGTATTTCCAGTCTGTAGATCTACAGCTGCTGGGTATGGAAGAGAGGGCACTGAAATATCATACCTACGGTCACAAATGTGTGTTTCAGTGCTCATGGGGATACATTTCTAAATGGCCTAGAGTTGACAACGGAGTGAGAAGGAAGGCTTCTCCCATAATGAAGCCTCAAGTCACAATGGGAAATTACTTTATTTGATCTATACTGCTATTAAGAGATTATTTTGAGCTATCGGACAGTAAAATGCAGAATATGTGGACCTCAGGATTGAGTAGTGGGGATTAAAGCAGGAAAATATGAAACAAAAGAAGCGAGCCACATCTTAACAGATGTCCAGGGATTCCAAGGGTGATTAGCAGCCCCTCCGCTAAGGCTAAGTATATACAAGCCCCTTCCACTCTCCTTTTTGGACTTAGAGCCCACCACAGACAGAAGGAAAAGGAAGGGGAAAAATTGTAAAGTTGCTAATACAAGCTCTGCAAAATATTCTAAAAATGAATTGGCTGAGTTTAAATGCATGTTTAAATAAGTTTGAATAAGCTTAAGCTTACCCTGAATTGACAAAATTATGTTTTCTATCATCAGCTAAAATGGCCTCAAGAGCTAAATTAAGTTAGAGAAATTTTAAAAGGCACATTTTTTGCACGTAAATCTCTGTGACTTAGAAATTCATGCCAGCCCAGAGATAATATTCCAGCATTTTCTTCTGACTTTTCCCACTCTTGTCATACTATGCAAATAGCTCCAACACACGTGGGACTTGAAGGGGGCTGAATTTGAGATCAGAACTTAGAATGCTGCTATGGGGAAGCAGAGGCTGAGGCTTATTAATCATGGTCACAGCTGAATTCTCTTCAGCTGGGCAGGGGCCAGGGTTGCTGTACTGTAAGTGGCTCTTCACTGCATACAGGCAGTAAATACCTTCAAAGATGCCTCAGCCTTATCTTTTTCAAGCTGTCAAGACTCCAAAACCTAGGACTAGAAAGGGAATCCAAAGTAGCTTGTTAGCTGTATACAATGTAATTTGATGTTTTAGACAAGGAAAATGGCAAGATGTCTTTCCTCCCATCCAGTAGTTTTGTGCTTACTATCTGTGATGGCTAATATTAGGTGTTAGCTTGATAGGAGTGAGGGATACTTAGATGTCTGGTAAGGCATTGTTGCTGAGTGTGTCTGTGAGGGCCAGGAGAGTCTGATATGCTGAGGTAGGAGGCAGAACTTGATTCCATACGTGGAGCCCAGACACCAGACCAAAGTGAGGACTAGCTAAGACAGGAATGGAGTGGAAGGAGCTTTGCATAAGACACGCCCACCAGTGTGCCATGGCAGTTTACTGTTGCCAAGGCAACCCCTGAGAGTTACCACCTTTTTCTGTGACAATGAACTGATGACCCAGAAGTTACCTGTTTCTAGAAAATTCTGTGTACACTGCCCCTTAATCTGCATATAATTAAAAGTTGGTATAAATATGACTGCAGAACTGCCCTGAGCTGCTGCTGCCAGCACACTGTCTATGGGACAGCCGTGCTCTGCAGGAGCAGTCCTGATGCTGTAACACTGCCTGAGCTATAATACTACTGCCGCTGTAATACTGCCACTTCAGTAAAGCTGTTTTCTTCTACCACTGACTCACCCTTGATTTATTTCCTAGGTGGAGCAAAGAACCCTCTCACACTAAGCCCCAGTTTGGGGCTTGCCTGCCCTACATGAATGTGAGTCAGTAGACTGGGAGAGGAAGACCTGCTCTCAATATGGGCAGGCACCATCCATTCAGCTGGGGACTTGGCTCGAGCAAAGCAGACAAAGAAAAGGGACATGTATCTTGCTTGGCTTTCTTTCTTCCACTCTCCCTTCTAAAACAGCATACCTTCTCCTCCTGCCCTTGAATGTCACACTCTCAGTTATTTGGCCTTTGGCCACTACTATAGGAACATTCACTGTATCTTATTTTAACTGTTTATCTTCTCCTATCCCTGATCACCCCCAATGGAATATAAACTTGAAGATGTAGAAACAAGTTCTTTTACAGCTGTAGTCCCAGTATTAAGCGAAAACAAAAATTAACACGTGACCCTTCATGAATCCCCCAAGTAAAGTCAATTTAGCCTATTTCTTTTTTCTTTTTAAATTGTACTTTAAGTTCTGGGGTACATGTGCAGATCTTCCAGGATTGCTGCATAGGTACACACATGCCCTGATGGTTTGCTGTCTCCATTCCCCCATCACCTACATCAGGCATTTTTCGCAGTGTTATCCCTTCCCAACCTCCCCACCTCCTGCTATCCCTCCCCTAGCCCCCCAACCACCAACAGACCCCAGTGTGTGACATTCCCCTCCCTGTGCTCATGTGTTCTCATTGCTCAACACCCGCCTATGAGTAAACATGAGGTGTTTGGTTTTCTGTTCTTCTGTCAATTTGCTGAGAATGATGGTTTCTAGATTCATCCATGTCCTTACAAAGGACATGAATTGATCATTTTTTATGGCTGCATAGTATTCCATGGTATATATGTGCCACATTTTCTTTGTCCAGTCTATCATTGATGGGCATTGGGTTGGTTCCAGGTCTTTGCTATTGTAAACAGTGCCGGAATAAACATATGTGTGCATGTGTCTTTATAATAGAACAATTTATACTCCTTTGGGTATATACCCAGTAATGGCATTGCTGGGTCAAATGGAATTTCTATTTCTAGATCCTTGAGGAAGTGCCACACTGTCTTCCACATGGTTTAACTAATTTACACTCCCACCAACAGTATAAAAGTGTTCCTATTTCTCCACATCCTCTCCAGCATCTGTTTTCTCCAGATTTTTTTAAGATCGCCATTCTAACCGGCATGAGATGGTATCTCAATGTAGTTTTGATTTGCATTTCTCTAATGACCAGTGATGATGAGCGTTTTTTCATATGTTTATTGGCTGCATAAATGTCTTCTTTTGAAAAGTGTCTGATCATGTCCTTTGCCCACTTTGACTGGGATTGTGTGTTTTTTCTTGTAAATATGCTGCTTTAGTTCTTTGTAGATTCTGGATATTAGCCCTTTGTCAGTTGGGTAGATTGCAAACATTTTTTCCCATTCTGTTGGTTGCCGATTCACGCTAATGATTGTTTCTTTTCCTGTGCAGAAACTCTTAAGTTTAATTAGATCCCATTTGTCTATTTCAGCTTGTGTTGCCATTGCTTTTGGTGTTTTAGTCATGAAGTCCTTACCTATGCCTCTGTCCTGAGTGGTATTGCCTAAATTTTCTTCTACGGTTTTTATCGTGTTAGGTCTTGTGTTAGATCTTTAATCCATCTGGAGTTAATTTTAGTGTAAGGTGTAAGGAAGGAGTCCACTTTCAACTTCCTGCACATGGCTGGCCAGTTTTCCCACCACCATTTATTAAACAGGGAATCCTTTCCCTCTTGCTTGTTTCTGTCAGGTTTGTCAAAGATAAGATGGTTGTAGATGTGTGGTGATGCTTCTGAGGCCTCTGTTCTGTTCCACTAGTCTATATCTTTGTTTTGGTACCAGTACCATGCTGTTTTGATTACTGTGGCCTTGTAGTATAGTTTGAAGTCAGGTAGTATGATGCCTCCAGCATTATTCTTTTTGCTTAGGATTGTCTTGACTATATAGGCTCTTTTTTGGTTCCATATGAAGTTTAAAGTGGTTTTTTTTCTAGTTCTGTGAAGAAGATCAATGGTAGCATGATGGGGTTAGCATTGAATCTATAAATTACTTTGGGCAGTATGGCCATTTTCATGATATTGATTCTTCCTAACCATGAGCATGAATGTTTTCCCATCTGTTTGTGTATTCTCTTATTTCCTTGAGCAGTTGTTTGTAGTTATCCTTGAAGAGGTACTTTACATCATTTGTTAGTTGTATTCCTAGGTATTTTATTCTCTTCGTAGCAATTGTGAATGGCAGTTTGCTCTTGATTTGGCTCTCTGTTTGTCTGTTATTGGTGTATGAATGCTTGTGATTTCTGCACATTGATTTCATATCCTGAGACTTTGCTGAAGTTGCTTAACAGCTTAAGGAGAGTTTGGGCTGAGATGATGGGGTCTTCTAAATATGCAGTCATGTTGTCTGCAAATAGAGACAATTTGATTTCCTCTTTTCCTAATTGAATATCTTTTATTTCTTTTTCTTGCCTGATTGTTCTGGCTAGAAATACTATATTGTATAGGAGTGGTGAGAGAGGGCATCCTTGTCTAGTGCCAGATTTCAAAGAGAATGCTTCCAGTTTTTGCCCATTCAGTATGATATTGGCTGTGGGTTGTTGTAAATAGCTTTCATTATTTTGAGATACATTCCATTGATACCTAGTTTATTGAGGGTTATTAGCATAAAGGGCTGTTGAATTTTGTCAAAGGCCTTTTCTGCATCTATTGAGATAATCATGCGGTTTTTGTCTTTGGTCCTGTTTATGTGATGGATTACATTTATAGATTTGCGTATGTTGAACCAGCCTTGCGTCCCCAGGATGAAGCCTACTTAATCGTGATGGATAAGCTTTTTGATTTGCGGTTGCAACTGGTTTTCCAGTATTTTATTGAAGATTTTTGCATCTATGTTCATCATGGATATTGGCCTGATGTTTTTCTCTTATTGTGTCTCTGCCAGGTTTTAGTATCAGGATGATGTTGGTCTTATAAAATGAATTAGGGAGGATTCCCTCTTTATATTGTTTGGAATCGTTTCAGAAGGAATGGTGCCAGCTCCTCTTTGTACTTCTGGTAGAATTCAGTTGTGAACCTGTCTGGACCTGGACTTTTTATGGTTGGTAGACTATTAATTGCTGCTTCAACTTTAGCCCTAGTTATCGGTCTCTTCAGGGTTTCCACTTCTTCCTGGTTTAGTCTTAGGAGGGTGCAGGTGTCCAGGAATTTATCCATTTCTTCCAGATTTACTGGTTTATGTGCATAGGGTTGTTTGTAGTAATCTCTGGTGGTAGTTTGTATTTCTGTGGTGACAGAAAGGGGAATCGGTGGTGATATCCCTTTTATCGTTTTTTATTACATCTATTCAATTATTCTCTATTTTCTTTTTTATTAGTCTGGCTAGCATTCTGTGTATTTTGTTGATCTTTTCAAAAAACTGGCTCCTGGATTTATCGATTTTTTGAAGGGTTTTTTGTGTCTCTATCTCTTTCAGCTCTGCTCTGATCTTAATTATTTCTTATCTTCTGCTAGCTTTTGATTTTTTTTGATCTTGCTTCTCTAGCTTTTTCAATTTTGACACTAGGGTGTCGATTTTAGATCTTTTCTCACTTCTCATGTGCCCATTTATTGCTATAAGTTTCCCTGCAGACACTGCATTAAACATGTCCCAGAGATTGTGGTATGTTGTATCTTCGTTCTCATTGGTTTTGAAGAACATCTTTATTTCTGCCTTTATTTCATTATTTGTCCAGTTATCATTCAGGAGTAAGTTGTTCAGTTTCCATATAGTTATGCAGTTTTGATTGAATTTTCTTAATTCTGAGTTCCATTTTTATTGCATTGTGTTCTGAGAGACGGTTTGTTATGATTTCCATTCTTTTGTATCTGCTAAGGAGTGATTTAATTCCAATTATGTGGTCACTTTTAGAGTAAGTGTGATGTGTTTCTGAAAAGAATGTATATTCTGTGCATTTGGGGTAGAGAGTTCGGTAGCTGTCTATTAGATTCATTTGGTCCAGTTATGTGTTCAAATCCTGGATCTCCTTGTTGATTTTTTGTCTCGTTGATCTATCTAATGTTGACACAGGAGTGTTGAAGTCTCCCACTATTATTGTGAGGGAGTCCAAGTCTCTTTTTTGGTCATTAAGAACTTGCTTTATATATCTGTGTGCTCCTGTATTGGGTACATATATATTTGGGATAGTTAGCTCTTCTTGTTTCATTGATCTTTTTATGATTATATAATGGCCTTCTTTGTCTCTTTTGATCTTTGTTGATTTAATGTCCATTTTATCAGAGATTAAGATTGCAACCCCTGCTTTTTTTTTCACTCTCCATTTATTGATAAATCTTCTTCCATCCCTTTATTTTGAGTCCATGTGTGTTTTTGCATGTGACATGTATCTCCTGAATATAGCACACCAATGGGTCTTGGCTTTTTATCCAGTTTGCCAGTCTGAGTCTTTTGGTTCTGGCATTTAGGCCATTTACATTTAACGTTAATATTGTTATGTGTGAATTTGATCCTGCCATTTTGTTACTGGCTGGTTGTTTTGCCCGTCAGTTGATGCAGTTTTTTCACTGCCTTATTGGTCTTTAGCATTTGGTACTTTTTTGCAGTGGCTGGTACTGATTGTTCCTTCCGTATTTAGTGCTTCCTTCAGGGAGCTCTTGTAAGGCAGGTCTGATATTGATGAAATCTCTCAACATTTGCATGTCTATAAAGGATTTTATTTCTCCTCCACTTATGAAGCTTAGTTTGGCTGGATATGAAATTCTAGGTTGAAAGTTCTTTTCTTTAAGGATGTTGAATATTGGCCCCCACTCTCTTCTGGCTTGTAGGGTTTCTGCAGAGAGATCTGCTGTGAATCTGATGGGCTTCGTTGTGTGGGTGACTGACCTTTCTCTCTGACTGCCCTCAGCATTTTTTCCTTCATTTCAACCCTGGTGAATCGACAATCATGTGCCTTGGGGTTGTTCTTCTTGAGGAGTATCTTTGTGGCGTTCTCTGTATTTCCTGGATTTGAATATTGGCCTGCCTTGCTAGGTTCAGGAAGTTCTCCCTGATAATATCCTGAAGAGTGTTTGCCAGCTTGGATTCATTCTCTTCATCACATTCAGGAACACTGATCAAGCATAGATTAGGTCTTTTCACATAATCCCATATTTCTTGGAGGCTTTGTTCATTTCTTTTCATTCTTTTTTCTCTAATCTTGCCTTCTCATTTTATTTCATATTGAGTTGATGTTCAATCTCTGATATCCTTTCTTCTGCTTGATCAATTTGGTTATTGAAACTTGTGTATGCTTTGTGAAGTTCTCATGCTGTGTTTTTCAGCTCCATCAAGTTATTCTTCTCTATGCTGGTTATTCTATTAGCATTTTGTGTAACCTTTTTTCAAGGTTTTTAGGTTCGTTGCATTGGATTAGAACATGTTCCTTTAGCTCAAAGAAGTTTGTTATTACCCAACTTCTGAAACCTGCTTCTGTCAATTCATCAAACTTATTCTCCATCCTGTTTTGTTCCCTTGCTCATGAGGAGTTGTGATTCCTTGGAAGAGGAGAGGCATTCTGGTCTTTTATGATTTCATCCTTTTTGCGCTAGTTTCTTCTCATCTTCATGGGTTTATCTACCTTTGATCTTTGAAGTTGGTGATTTCAGATGAAGTCTCTGAGTGGACATTCTTTCTGTTGATGTTGAAGCTATTTCTTTTTTGTTTTTTAGTTTTCTTTCTAACAATCAAGCCCCTCTGCTGTAGGACTGCTGGAGGTCCACTCCAACCTTGCTTGCCTGGGAATCACCTGTGGGGGGTGCAGAGCAGCCAGGATTGCTGCCTGGTCTTTCCTCTGGTAGCTTCATCGCAGAGAGGTACCTGCCAGGTGTTTGCCTGAGCTCTCCTGTATTTGGCATTTTTTTGGTTATTCAGGGGTTATGGAGCCACTTGGGGAAGCAGTCTGTCCCTTTTCAGCCTACAGAGGCACTGCTGGGCTGCCTTGGACTTAGCCTGGCTGCTGTGTAGGCTTTCTCTGGCTTGTGTTTACACAGGTGAGATTAGACCCACCTTCATAATGGCGGATGCCCTTGCCCTACTGAGCTCAATCGTCCCTGGTTGAACTCAGACTGATGTGCTGGCTGCAAAACTCTCAAGTGAGAGGACTTTAGTTTGTTGGTCTTTGTGGAGGTGGGACCTGCCAACCTGTATCACCTGTCTCCCTGCTTTCAGCTCTTCCTCTTCCTGGGCAGTGGGAAGATCTGTCCAACAGGGCTCTCAGCGCTAGTCAAAACTTCCACCCAGATCTGTGCCGACAACTCGCAGCATTGGTCTGGCTGTAGCTATTGCTCAGATCTTTGCTGGTAACTTGCGATGCTTTTCAGCCTGGTGGCATTCTCCTATACTGTGGGTTGCAATGGCCGTGGGAGAAGTGCAGTATCTGAACCGGAGTGCTGAGGGGGTAACATTCCGACCCTAATTTAGCCTATTTCTATCCCCCACCTCTGCCTGTGTAATTTTTCCAGGGGACTGGATATTCCGAAGAGGGAATCTACCACTACTTTAATCAACATAGTGACAGGAAAATTTTGTTTTCTAATGGGGGAAAATTGAATTTTCTTCTTTATGTGAGCAAGATAAGATGATTTGGCTAAAAAAGGACATAGTTGAGAGAAGGAATAAGTGATTTTTCTTCACAGGATAGGAGTTAGCATATCAAGTAATAAAAGGCAAACCCTCAGAACATGCTATAGCTTTTGAACCTGCTAATATTTAGCAGATACACAGCTTAAGAATCCTCTCAGCCCCTGGCTTGCTAGGCTGGGATGAGGCATCTGGAAGACCTTAAATTGATCTCGTTGGAATGAGAGTGACCTTTTCTGTTCAGTGTGTTTGAAATATCATCAAATCTATGTGAGTCACAACATGAAAAAGGAGAGGAAGTGCTGAGAGATGACATAGTTTCCACAACTTTTAAAGTTGCTACATGGGTTTGCATAGGCATCGAAGGCATATCAGAAACTGAGCTCTGGGCTGGTGGTAAATCAGGATTATGGACTCTAGCCTGGCAGAGGCTATGGCCCCATGGAGCATGCTTTTTCTCTGCACAGAAAGGATCTTATTCTGTTAGCATGTGGCCCTCTTAGAGAGAGATCTTGCTGCAGTATCTCCTGATGCTGTCACAGCATATTGTTGAACTTGCTTATAAAATGTGTCCCATCTCTCTTAACTTCATAGACTCTTACAACCCAAGGGCCCTGATACACAACTCAAGGGCCCTGTGCAGTAAAGAGCTAACTCGGCAGGCTTGGGTTGCTCAAATGCTCTGCATTCCCAAGAAAGGCCTGGCCAACTCCTGAGAGATGCTCTCTGAGCCCTTGGAATATTCTGCCTTATAACAGTGCTTTTGTGTGCTTGAGGCTTTGGAACAAGAAGTATCAGTCTGATTAGATGGTTTGTGTGAGTTATGGTGAATACCTATTTTTGCTCTAAAGGGCTGCAGTCTGAGTAGCTGAGGTCAGTCACACCGGCACTGCGTATCTATGTGACTTACCCCAATGAAAACCTTGGCCTCAAAGCTCAGGTGTGCTTCCCTGGTTGGAAACACTTTGTTTTGCTACATTTAAAGCTAACTTGACATAGCTGGAGTTTTCTGCTAGGATCTCTTATTTCTTTCAGCTTTGGGGTTACAAATCTAGTTTCCTAGAGTTTCATTTATATCTTTTACTTCTGTGTTTAAAATCTTCCCTCCAAAGCCACCTAATCAGGCTGAGAGGTCTTGTCTCCCTTTGCTTCTGCCTAGTCCCTTTTCATCAACCTTCTTTTCCTCAGTCCTTTCACCTGCTCAGGCATTGTGTGTGAGCCTGTAAGTCTTTTCTGATTAACTCGCCTCTGACCTGTTAATGTGCTCAGTCATTCCTGCAGCAAGTTCCATTGTCAAACCAGTGCTCCAAATGTATTATTATTTTTTTCTATTTCTACCCTCAATAGAGTTCACTTATTTTCAACCCAGGGCACTGTTCTTATTCTCAAGGTATTTGCTTTTCTGCCATCAAGAGGCAAACCAAAACTAACCACAACATTCTAGAAACCCAAATGTATTTAAGAATAAAATTTATTTTTCTCCAAGACCATGGTTACTTTATACTCAAAAGAACATTCAATATATCTTCTTCCAGTATTATAATAATATTTGGGCCAAAACAGAGCATTATTTTCATTGAAACACTTTTGTTTGAAAGAGTCCAAAATTCTTCTCAGTAGCTGTATTAGTTTTCTACTCCTGCTGTGACAGATTACCACAAATTTAGCAGTTTAAAGCAAGACAGATGTACTTTCTTAAAAATTTTATTTTATTTATTTATTTTAGAGACTGGTCTTACTCTGTAGCACAGACCGGAGTGCAGTGACACAATCCGAGTTCATTATAGCTTCGAACTCCTGGGCTCAAGTGATCCTTCTGCCTTAGCCTCCCAAGTAGGTGGGACTACAGGGGGGCAGCACCTGTTGGCTATTTTTTATTTTTTTATTTTTTCGAGACAGAGTCTTTCTCTGTCACCCAGGCTGGAGTGCAGTGGGGTGATCTCGGCTCACTGTAACCTATGCCTCCTGGGTTCAAGTGATTTTCATGCCTCAGCCTCCCGAGTAGCTGGGACTATGGACACATGCCATATTTTCAGTAGAGAGGGTTTTGCCATATCGGCCAGGCCAGTCTAAAACTCCTGGTCTAAATTGATCCTCCTGCCTTAGCCTCCCAAAGTACTGGGATTACAGACATGATTCGCTATACTTGGGTGCAACACAGATTTCCTATCTCACATTTCTGTAGGTCAGAAAAAGGTAGGTTGTTTTGACTGGTTTCTCTGTTGTAGGTTTTACGAGGTGAAAATCAAGTGGTCAGCCAACTGGGCTTTGGTTAGGAGAGTCTGGAGAAGAGTCATATTGGGGATGAGTCATATTGGGGCTGTAAATATTTACAACTCAATATTCCTTGTAGTTGTAAAATTGAGGTTCTTGTTTTTTGCTAGATTTTAGGCTCTTGTTTTTTGCTACATTTTACTCCTAAAGGACTTGTGTGCATGTCACTGCATCCCAGAAATAGTATCCTAAGTCCTTCTCACATGCTTGCAATCTAACTTGCCCCTTCTGCCATGTGAATTTTCTGACTCTAGTCAGAGAATGTTCTTTGCTTTTAAGGGATCAATCATGTGATTAGATTAGTTCCATAAATAAAACCCTGGATAATCTCTCTATTTTAAGGTGCTTAATTACATTTGCAATGCCCCTTTTGCCATAAAATGTAACATGTTCACATTTCTGGGAACTAAGGTGTGAACATATTTGAGGAGTCATTGCTCTGCCTGTCACAATAACTGGGATTCAGCCTACGTAATTGAAAAAGTCTAATGAGTAGGCTGAGCTTTAGAGACAGCTGACTTTATGAGCTCAAAAATATCCACAGGACTCTGTGACTCTCCATCCTAATACCAGCTTCTTTGATTTAGCTTCATTCATTGGTCCTTCTGTATGGTGGGAAAGGTGATCGCTATAGGCTCTCAGCTTACACAGGTTCAGTTATGAGGTCTGCATGTTGAGTGTTTTGGAGATGAACATGAAAGTCCTGTTTTCAGCTTGATTCCTAGGGGAATGTGATTTCCTATCAAAGGGAGTTGAAAGCATTTCTCTCATCACTATAGGGCGAGAAACAACAGATCTGGATTCCTGATATTAGAGCTATAATTCTCCAAGAAGACAGGAGCTAGGAGAGTATAGAAAGTAGCGCACATGTAGTTGGGAACAAAAAAGAACACAGATGTGTTATTGAAAGCGATCTATCTTGTTTACCTTCCACACAACATAGGAAGAAAATGCTCATGGCAAGCACGGAGCCTCAGTTCTTACACTGATAGAACTGTGTGATCAAAGTAAACATATATATCTTTCAAGTTCAAAATTTGGTTTATTTGATGTTAATCATGACATTCATTATATTTTGAAATATTTAAAGACAGGTGTGTACAGTAAGATATATTTTGGCCACACATAACAGAAAATACAGAAAGCAAACAGTAAGTATGTGTATTACCTTACATAACTAAATACATGATTGTGGAGTAATTCTAAGGCTGGAAAAACAAACACATTTTCAAAGACATCGATTCTCTCGGTATCTTCTTTAGTTCCCTGGAGTTTTGACTTCTTGTAGGCTTGTTCACTTCAAGGTCCTCACATGGCTATTTCAGTTCCAGGTATCATGTGCAGGTAATAATGTCAAGAAGAAAAGAAATATCCCCCTCATTTATCTCTTTCAGAAATGAGGAAAATTTCTCCAGACTTTTTCATTGGCCAGAATTATTTCACATGATCATGCCTTGACCAATCGTTATGCCAAAGACAGCCACTGATCAGCTAGGACCAGTAAAGATTATCCTCTGTAGCTATTTCTCTAGACTTACATGAACACTTAGAATGGTGAACAAAAGTAGGTATCTGTCTGCAAGTAACATGGAGGAAATGTCTACTGGATAGACGTCCACTTGTGTCTTTCATAGATTGTAAAAAATATTTATATGCTTATCATATGGTTCACGGGTAGTATAAGATTCTAAAACATTGGATTAGAAACACAAAGGAGCAATAAGAACCTATCAGTAGTTATCTGGCATTTTTTAATGTTTTGAAAGAATTAATGTCTTTCTTTGCAATTAAATGACAAAGCCTTAGTTCTTTAAACAATTGCAAAAAACAAAGCACAGATCAAAGGCCTTGAAACAAGAAGTGAGCATGCCAGGAAAATGTGATGAAATAAAGAGCATGTAACACACAAAAGATCTGTACAGCAAAGATATTATTGTTGTATGTGTTCTACCAAATACCAGTCCACAAGGAGAATAAACTGCATATTGATATTAGAATGTGTGTGTGAGAGTATATATGGAAGCAATTATAGTAAAATATATGCATTCTCATGGCAGAGAATAGTATGGAGAACAGTGAGTGTACATATATATGCGTGTGTGTGTGTGTGTGTATCTTTTTCCATCGTTGGTAAATATACTTAAGAAAACACCTGACCATAAGTGCAAGAAGCACAGATATGGAGTCTTTTTCATTCACTGTCTTAATCTAGAGCTTAGTACAGTACCTGGCCTTTAGTAAATGTGTATGTGTGTGTGTGTGTGTGTGTGTGTGTGTGTGAGAGAGAGAGAGAGAGATAGAGAGAAAGAGAGAGAGAGATTCTCTTGCCCAGTGTAGACAAAAACAGGAAATCAGGAAGCATATTTCTGATGGGGAATGTTTTAACTTGTCCATGTAACAAACCAGTAAGGTAGACATTTTCAAGACTAACATTCATTTTTTCCATAACTGATACATGAGTTTTCTCATTGCACATAGTTTTAGAATAAAGTTTAAGCATTATTTTTATTACAATGCCGTAATTCTTAGATTTGTATTTTTGCATATCTCCCTGACTGGACTTTTCAGGGTAAAAGTTATTTTGACAAAGAACCAAAAAGGCAATACCTATAGTGTTACACTTGCCTCAGCAATTGTAGAACACCATTAGTTTCCATGTGTTATGCCTGGAGAATATTCAATAAAAGCTGAGATTACAAAAACCATAAAGCATATCTAAGTTCCAACTAACATAATAAAATCAATGAAATTCCAAGCATGTCTGTGGCTGCATCCTGAATTCATCTCAGATCCCAAGTGATAAAATACAAATGAAATGGAACACTTCACCCCATTCTGCAAATTCCCTCTGCAGCTTTTATAGCAAGATGAGTTACGGACCAGCTGACTCAAGCTCAGAGCTTTGTACCGCTCTTGTTTTGTTACATGTGACAGGTTGGGTCTTTGAGAGTTCGGACTAAATTATGGTTTGCTCTAGGTTTGAAGCAGCAAGCATTTTACATAGATCAGTCCTTCTTTGGGGAACGGGGGTGGGGCAGACTGTGAATATTTGCAGGACCAGTAGCATCCTACCAGGCCCATGGCTGAGGCCACATGCCTGTTGTCATGCTGGGCATGTTGCCCACATCCATTCCGTAAACGTTCTTTTGGCTCCCTTCCTCACAAGCTGAATGCCGGGAAGCGACAGGTGCAAGGGTAGACCAGGCTGGCGCAGTATCTGACTGTTTGAATGACTGGGACTTTCTGTCTGACAGGATTTACCTAGTCATGATGGATGGTGGCTAGAAAACAGGAAAGAGAATGGGAAGCGGGAAAGGAAGCTAACTGTATTACACCACAGGGGTCTATAAAATGCCCACCTATGAAACGATATGAGGAGCTCAATATCTGACAAGAGATGAGGGAATTAAGAGTAATTTGATTACAGGTGCTCAACTGGCATTCATTTTCCTCTTATTATCTGAGAACCCTCCCTTGAGAGAGAGCACTAACCTTCAAAAGGAGCAGATGAATGGCTCTATTAAAAGCGCTGTAGTTTGTTCATGGCTCTGTAGCATCTGACCATTTTATGAACCCAGTGGAATTGTAAATAGGAAGCAGAAGAGAGGAAATATCTTCCTGAAACAGTGTACAGATGACTGTATCTGTCTTCAGTGATTTGTAATCCAAAACGAGAGTGTTCACATGGAAAAAATGATGTAAAATCAAATCTGCTCCCTCCCCTTCCTCCCCCATCTTGAATATTTCACTTAAAGGACAGACATTTCAATACTATTCCATGTCACATTGGGATGGTTTCTTGTTTTTTAAAAAAGATGCCTAAGTTAGATATGCTTAGTTTTAAATAATTAGCTGTTGATGTTTATATATATATATATATATATATATATATATATATATATATATCTCATTTTTATATATATTTGGTTTATTTTAATCTTAGTTAAAAATAAATCCATAGATCTTTTTCAGTATCTACTTTCAAAAACAATTTCCGCAACAGCAACTGCTGTGAACGGAGAATACCTCATCTAAGTTACTTATAAATAAATAAACCTCATTGAAATCTGATGAAATCCATGTGACAACATCAATTTTTTGTCCTCTAGTAAAAAGCAGGATGAATAAAATTTATTTAAAACCATGTCTCCAATATTGGGATTATCAGTATTGGTTATTTAATCTTTATTTTAAAAGAAGAGTAAATGTTTTATTGGTGTTATGGCTTGTTTAATAGCTTACTTCTGTATCACTGAGGAAAGTATAATATTCATATCTCATCAACAGGAATAAGAACTTGGATATAAATTTCTAACATACAAAAGAGTGCTAAAAGATTCAGGAAATTCAGAAAGTAATTCATGTGAGATAGAAATAATTTTTTAAGATCATTTATTCTTTTTGCTCATTTACTCTTTTTATCAAACCTAGGCTAACAGTAAAAATTAGTATTTTAAATCCTGCTAATAGAAGTTTGAAAGGAAAGCTTCCCTCTTTTATCAAAATACATTGACAGTATATAAGGTATAAAATGTCATCTTAGTATGTTAACTATAAAACTTGTTATGTATGTGGACATTTATACACACCAAAATTAATACACTGAAATGTAGCAATTTTTGTTTCAAAGTATCCAGCTTAAGGCTATTCAATAATTTTACTGCTCTGAAAACCACTTTTGAAACATCTTGAGACTTCCTCAGAATATTCAATACTTTATTTAAAATATTCTGAAAAGTCTAAAAGCCAAACTTAAATGTTTTTGCTTAAAGAATAAGATATATCTGTAAAAATTAAGAGAACACTTAGATGGCTTACAAATGGGCTCTGGATCCAATTTTGAAGCAGTTGAAATATCATTTTTCTTTTACTATGTATATAATTTATGCTAATATATGAATTCCGAACATAATTTCATCATTTAACAAAATCACACATTATGCAATAATCTTTAAATATTATTACTTGTCATACTTGTATGACATACCTGTATGAGTTTTCACATTGACAAACATATATCATCAAAACATATACAGTTAACTGTTTATAATTCAACTAATGTGAGATCAGAAAATAAGTACGTAATCGTTTAATGCAACATGTCTCATAATCTTAAAACTGTAAATTTCATATTATTTTTTTGAGCTACTTAAAAATTTATGACCTACCCTAGAAATTTATTGTAAACCAAAAGGTGATGTTAGTAGTCACTATATATGGGTGTGTGTGTGTGTGTGTGTGTATATATACGTACATATATATGTACATACACACACAGACACATATATATACACATTTTTTTTGCTACAATTACTTCTAAAACAAGTTAACCAACATTTGGTGATTGTCTACTGTGTGCCAGGCTCCAGAGAATAGTTTTTCTCTCATTATCATATTGACTCCACACAATGTCACTATCATTATATTCATTTTACAAATCAAAAAACTGAGGCTTAACCACGGATCTCCTCTTAGACAACCATAAAGGCCTTTGTCCTCACCTTACAACTAATGCTGCTTCATCCCTCGTGGGAAATAAATGAAATTAATAAATTGTAACTGATCTTTTGTTCTAAGAAAAGCTACACTAAGATCTACACTTTTATTGGGGGATACATTTTCACTTTCTTTCTTGCAAATTGGATGTTTAAACTTGAAAATTTTCTGTGGGAGAAAAAAAATCTCTGTTCAGAAAAAGCCAAATTTTATCATTTAAGATTATTACTAAAAATCCTAGAGACTAAGCCTGTTTCAAATGAGGAAAATGAGTGACCTATAGTCATTGCTGCCATTTAATTCTGACCTAGGAAAGGTTACAAAAGGGCCAGTAGACTTTCCTTAAAAGCATGTGATGTGTTTCAGGCAAAACTCTTAAATGTCCCCAATACCTAAAGAATAGGTGTTACATATAAAAGTTAGGTGACTTCTTATAAGCAGAGGGCTAAAACTAAAGTAGAAATACCTGAATGTTACATAATATTGTTTTGAATGGCAAACAAAGTCTTGATATCCTGAAATGTCTTGCTTGTTTCTTCTTTAAAAAAAAGAAAATTCCAGATATAGATGATGGGGAGGAAGACAGCAAATTACACTGCCATGTGTGTACCTATGCAACAGTCTTACATGTTCTTCACATGTACCCCAAAACTTAAAATGCAATAAAAAATAAAAAGAAAATTCAACTTTTCTCACAAATAGAATCATTCCTGTCTTTGACCAGTACCTAAAGTCCAAGGTCATCAGAAAATTGAATGGCACACCTGGATGTGAGATTCTGTAATCTGACTCCAGAATGATACTTCTCATTCTTGTGCTCTACTGACTTTTGCATGACAATGTGATATAGTAGTTTTTACGTCTCCTGTTTCGGTGAAATATGTGACATTTGTAAATATCAAATAACTTGCCCTTTTTATCCACTAAGTGATGGTGCATTGATTCCAGCCTGGTTCTTCAGGATGACCACACACTCTGAGTTAGCCATATGATAATAGGAAATTTATATTTGTTTAGTGTCTGTTATGTACCAAGCATTGTGTTACATATTTTACATAGGTTATTGATATCTATTTAAAAAACAAAAGCCTTGGGAAAATTATCATAAGACACATTTTACAGAAAAGGAAGCTGAAGCTTAGCAGTTAGAAAATTTTCAGAGAAATTAAAAAGGTTTAATTTTTAAACGTTTAAAATAAGTTAAAATAAGTAAGCTAAAATAAAAGAGCTATATTATGAAGACATCACATAGGACAACACAGAATACTGTCTAGTTACTTGAAACTTTTGCTTTTCTCAACAACTCTCCAACTCTTGGCATAATATTTATAAAATAAAAATTCATACAAAGTGAAAGGCTAAAATAGCAGTACAGTCTAGAAGCAATAAAACATTGAAGAGTATAGAAGTACAAATAACAAATTAAGAATAATCCAAAGAGCATTTGAGAATTTTTACAAATTTCAATAAGAAAATTCAGGAAAATATAATACAAGGTATCAAACAATTGATAACATTATGATTACTGTAATATGTCTCTTAAAAAAGTCAGGCAAAACATTGAAGACTTAAATTTGGAATGTAGTTTTATTAACACCTAAGACTCTTGCCCTGGGAGGAAGGAATGAACTAGAGAATCAGTCTGGGCCATTTCACAAACAGGTACATAGAGCAGATGTGCACAAAAATGTATGTATTTATTCAGTTATACTTTGCTTAAATATTTACTTGAAACATCTCAATTTAAGGATCAGTGAATAATTACTTTCAGAATCAATACCATGGAAGAGACATTTACTGTTCACCAAATATCCACGTGCTTCCTAAGATTTCCTACTCCTCTAGCAATTTCATGGACTCATGACCAGATTTAGCCAATAAGCTGTGAGCAGAAAGGATGAGTGTCACTCCTAAGTCAAAGCATAGAAGAGCAGGTGTTGGTTTCCAACATATTCTCCCCCTCTGCCATAGGCTCTGGTAAAGTTCCAGATGGCAGAATCTCTTCAATCAATCTGCGTTTCTCAGTGGAACCATATGGAACAGAGTCCCTTCCACCAAGCTGCATTAAATATATAGCATGAGTGAGAAATAAATTTTTTACTGTTAGATGATTGACGTTCTGGGATGAATTTGTTATTGCAGCATAACTTAGCCTATTCTGACTCATGCAAGAACTTTCACATTTACAGACCTCAGAGAATAAAGAGCTGTCACTGAACTAAAAATATATCTTAATTGTACTGATGCCAAATAAATTCCCAAACTGTCTGGCTAAAATTTTAATGGCTAAAATATTTAAATCAGCTGTATGCCAAAACTTAAGCTTTTCTTTATTGGCACAGCCTGAATTACCAAAATCATCTAATAGGCGCTTACTATTTGGGATCATAGGGATAGATAATATTAGTTCTGCTTAAGCCATGTTGAGTGAGATATAGGACTTCTCTGAAGGGCTCATTTATGTAACAAATACTGATTGAATATCTGTGTGGGAAGCACTCATCTCAGTATTGGGAATTAAATGGTGGGCAAAACCAGACACAGCCCCTATCCTTAGTCTAATGGTTGACATACATAAAATAAATTAAACAAATAAATCTAAAGTCAAAACTGATAAGAAGAAGGTGAAGGCCATAGTGAAATTAACATTCATGACATCATTAGGCTTCTCAAGAGGAACTGAATATTAAGCAGAAATAAGAAAATAGTACTTCACCAGGGTAGAAAATTTATTTAAGTGAGAGGACACATCACATATAAATGATTGAGTTGAGAAGAAGCATGTTTGAGAACTGGAAGGATAGGAAGCTACAGTAGAAAGAACTAGAAGACAACTTATGCAAGATAAAAAATGGATAGAGGTCAGATCTTACAAATTCTTATAAAACACTTAAGAATTTTGTTTATTATCTACTGAGCAATGGAAAAGACTGAAAAGCTTTAACTTAAAGGAGGACATTATCATCAGAAGTGCTTTTGTATAATAAAAGATTACTGATATGGATTGAAAGAGACAGGAGTAGATACAAAAAGGACAGGACTGTTTCTGTGGCTAAGAGGCAACATTCACATTGTATTGAATGTTTTCTTTACTGGTTGCTCTGCATTACCTACCTACCAGCGATGAATAATGGTTGCAGTTTTACCACATACTTGCCAACACTTGTTATTTTTTGTCTTTCTAATTAAAGCCATTCTAGCGTGCTAAAAAGAATATCTTTATAGGTTTGATTTGCATTTCCCTACTGAATAATTATGTTGAGTATCTCTTTATGTGTTTATTGGCCTTTTGTATATTTTCTTTGGTGAAATGCCTATTTAAATCTCTTTCTTTTATATGAGGTTGTTTTCTTTTTAAGTTATAGGAGTTTTTGATTCTATTCTGGATACAAGTCATTTTCAGATATTATTTACAAACGTTTTCTCCCAATCTGTGGCATGGTATTTTTATATTCTTGATAATCTCGGGAAGTGTAAAGATTTTTATTTTTATGATGTCCAATTTAGCAATTTCACCACTCATTACATTTGCTTTTGGTATTATATTTAAGAAATCATTCCTTAGCCCATGTTTATGAAGAATTACCCCTAAATTTTCTTCTAAGTGTTGACAGTTTTAGCTTTTACATTTTGTCTGTGATTCAATTTGAGTTAGATTTTGTTTGTTTGTTTGGTGTGAGTCAGTGGTCCAAATTCATCATTTATGTGCAGATATCTGATTGTTTCAGCACTGTTTGTTCAATGTTTGTTTTAAAAAGCCAAATAAACTTCAAATCCAACTGATTGACACTATCTTATAGTTGCATTCAAAGAAGTCAAGGCAGTACCCGATAAATCTAACTATCTACTCATCCCTGGCTGAACGTGAGGCCTAGTGCACAGTAAAGACACAAAAAAGTCTGGAATAAAGTTAAAGCCAAAACTAAAGGAATCACATTGAAAGATTTTTTAAAAAGATAGAACAAAGACAATGATTTTTCAAATAGAAAATATCAATAAAGAGATAGAAATAATAAAAACCAAATGTCAGTTCTACCATTGAAGGTAAAATAATTCAAATTAAAAATTTACTGGAGGGGCTGGCTTAGCAGAAGCTTTAAGCTGGCAAAAAAATAAGAATCTGAAAATTTTAAGATAGATAAACAGAAATTTCTTCTGAAGAAGAAAAAGTAAAAAGAGTGAAATGGACAGAACCCCAGAGACCTATGAATACCACTAAGCATACCAGTATATGTGTGATGGTAGCCTCAAAGAGAAGAAAGAGAAAGAGACATAAAATATTCAAAAAATATGTTTATCTTTGGTTTGAAACATTAGTCTATACATCCAAAGCTTAATGAGCTCCAGGGGAGATAAACATAAAAAGATGACACCTGGAAAAAAACATAGTCAAACTGTTAAAAGTCAGAGATAAAGATAAAATCTTGAAAGCAACAAGAAAATAATAAGTCAGCAAACAAGGAAACCAAAATGAATTAAAAACTGACATCATTAGAAACAATGGAGGCTGGTAGTCAGTAGAATGAAATATATAAGGTGGGAATAAGAACAAAAAGAACAAAAGACAAAACCTGTCAACCAAGATACCTCTATTGGCAAAACTACACTTCAAAAATGAAGATGAAGCAGAGAAATTCCCAAAGAAATAAAGAATGAGGTAATATGTTGCTTTCCAACCTGTCTTTCAGAAAATACTCAAAAATTACTCCGGACTGAAAGAAAATGAGGTCAGGGGAGGCCGATGAGGGTGGATCACAAGGTCAAGAGATCGAGACCATCCTGGTCAACATGGTGAAACCCCGTCTCTACTAAAAATACAAAAAATCAGCTGGGTATGGTGGTGCGTGCCTGTAATCCTAGCTACTCAGGAGGCTGAGGCAGGAGAATTGCCTGAACCCAGGAGGCGGAGGTTGCGGTGAGCTGAGATAGCGCCATTGCACTCCAGCCTGGGTAACGAGCAAAACTCCGTCTAAAAAAAAAAAAATGAGATCAGATGGTTACTTTAATCCACATAAAGAAATAGAGAGCAATTGAATATGTAATTATATAGGAAGGTGAATGTAAAATGCTGCATAGATATAACTTTTTCTCTTTTCTTCTCTTAGTTATTTAAAAGTCAGCAGCATTAAAAATTATAAATCTATATTTTAAGGTTTATACTATGTTAAAAATATAATATGTGTGACAATAATATCACAATGGAAGGAGAAGAAATAGAGCTATATTAAATCAAACTTTCTATGTTTAACTTGATTAAGTTAGTTTTCATTGCAAGACATTGTAAGAAATAAAGGTACATATTATAATTCCTAGGCAAATTACTAAGACACACTTTGGATTCAAATACACAAATAAGTTGAACATAAAATGATAAAAAATTTATACTATGCAAACAGTAAACATAGATAAATGAAATGGCTACATAAATATCAGAAAAAATAAACTGTAAGACAAAAATGTTACTAGAGACAAGGAGAGTCACTTTAGAATAATAAAAATATTAATGAGGAAGTTATAACAGTTATAAATATAAGTACTTAAACTTGTGAACAGAATACACACACACACAAACACACTCACAAACTGAATCAATTCAAGAGAGAAACGTAATTCAAAATAGTTGAAGAATTCAGCATTCTGTCTGGATAATTGAGAGAACTGAAGAAAATCAGCAAGAAAGCAGAAGACTTAATCAATTTCACCTAACTGACATTTACAGAACACTACAAGGAGTAATAGCAGAATACACATTCTTTTTATGTGCACATAATATAGTCTCAATCAATTTAAAAGGGTTGAAATACAAAATATATTCTTTAACTTCTATAGAATTTTTAAAAGTAGAAACCATATAAAGTATGTTTTCAGACCACAGTGGAATTAAATTAGAAATAAATAACAAAGATATTTGGAAAATCCCTAATATTCAAAAATTGATCAACACACTTAATAACCCATGGATCCAATAGGCAATCTCAAGAGAAATTATAAAAACTTTAAACTGAATGAAAATACAACCTATCAAAATTTTTGGACGATAGCTAAAACATTGATTAGAGGACAATGTATAGCATCAGATGTTTATATTTGAAAAGAAAAATATCTCAAACCAATAATCTAAACTTGACCATAACAATCCAAGAAAAGAGTAGGAAATTAAACTCAAAGGTAGAGGGAAGAAGAATATAGAAGACTACTATTAGGTAATACTAGAAAATTAATTTGGACTTAGGTCCTGGTAGAAAAATGCAAGCTTTTCTTTGAAAACCACAAAGTTCTTCCTACTGTTTTTTGCCATCTATTTGTTAGAAGTGCCTAGTTGACCATAAAATATTTTCATCTAGGTACTCGTTTTCCCCAGTAGTAACCAGTATTTGCTATCAAAATTAACTAGTTTGAAAGAGATGCTTGGACTGACTTAATACTTAGTGACTTAGTGATGTCACAGTAAGAGCAGGGTTATGATTCTGCACTCAGGGAGAAGAGAATATAATCCTAACACACTATTTGGCTATGCCATGAGCAGAATTTACATTGATATAGCAATGTAACTACTATTCATTTTTTTACCTTTTACAATATATAACCAAAGCACATAAGACATAATTACAGTCACAGGTTAAAATGCAAATATTTATCACTTTGATAATGTAGAGGATGGGAGATTATATATGGGATTAAAATGCATATATTTATCACTTTGATAATGTAGAAGATGGGAGATTACACATGGGATGAGAGGTAGAAGACTAATATGCTCATTTTACATTGTGGGGAATGAAAAAATATCAGAATTTACTGAACAAGAAATAGAGTACATTACATAAAAGTACACATGGGATCATTAAAAAACTAAACAGAAATTGTAGCATCTATTGCAATAGGGTGGCTGGAGCCTCAGAGTGCTTTAAAGGAGTAAAATTCCCATTTTACACTGGAGAGTTATTTTTTAAACTAAGAAATTTGTGTTTGTATTTTATTTAAAATTATTGAGGTAACCCGAGACACACACACACAAAACAAGCTGTTAAGATAGGTCATTTATGGGAAATAGACTAGAGATGGGAAGGAGCAGGACAAGCATTATTGTCTTTCATTCACAGCCCCATTGTTTAATTTTGTTTTTATCATGTGCAGCCTGTATTACTTAAATAACAAATAAAACCTACAAATATACTCCACC
This sequence comes from Cebus imitator, assembly GCF_001604975.1. NCBI lineage: Eukaryota > Metazoa > Chordata > Mammalia > Primates > Cebidae > Cebus > Cebus imitator. The sequence goes on along the minus strand of NW_016107590.1, from coordinate 2,809,093 downwards.
AATGGTTCTGAAGCTCACTTCCTGGGTAAGGTATGTCTCACAACTCAATAGGAGAATAAATCAAACACTGTGCAGCTGATATGGGTAGATTAAACTGAGTTTCATGGGTTACACTTGTGTCATTATTCCTTGAGAGCTGTGAATCTATTTCTCCCTCTCTCTCATGTTACAGCTAAAGAAACTATAGCCCAGATAATGCAATGCTAATAGTCACTGAGGACTACAGCACCAGTCTCCTAACCCCCCAAATTGTCCTCATGCTACGTACAAACACACTTAAATCTCACACATTCTTGCTGCACATGTTGAGGAAAGAAACTCTCTTACTGGTGATTGCTTTGGTTTGGGTTTCCTAAAAAGCAGAACCTGAGAAAAGTAATGTATTTGTGGGTGAGCCCTAAAGCAGGAGTAAGGGAAGGAGAAGAGTGCAGAAAAGTGGAAAAGCCACCAATATGTGTGACATTGAGATTGCCTGGTAGGGAATGAGGGCTCCGTTTCAGTTCTTCCCAGGAAGTGAACTGACTTTCCGGGATTGTCAGCCTAGGGAAGAGGAGGCTGGAGCATTTGTACCAGCTGACCTCACCAGTGGTTGAGGACTGTCACAAGGGCACTAACTTTCTCAAGCTTCCAGCCAGGGCTTACATACTACTCCAACTCTATAAAAGTCTCTGGGTCAGAATCCATAAGGTTTTATGGTAAAAGGTCGGTAGGACTTTGTTGGGGCACTTAAAAATCCCCCATACCTTTTATCTGAAATTGGAGGCTCAACAAGGAATGTCACATGACATGGGGCAACAGAGGCATCTGCTAGGATCTCAGTAAATAAGGGCTCTTACTTTGGGCATAATTTAGAATGATTTATAGCCAATTCTGCTGCATCTCTACTCCAGCATATATTTTACAAAATAAATTGTCAGACGTTTAGGCTGTTTTTATATATAAGTACTTCATTACTAAGAAGAAGGCATCAGTCTTCTGTTTGTCTACTGGTTATTTGAAATCCTCTCGAGATATTATTTTTCAATGTACATTGTAAACTGAATTTCCCTTGAATGCTCATTACTAGCATATGGCTATCCTGAAGACAAGCACAAAAATTTCACAAACCCATATTTCTTTTTTGACACTCCACTCTTCCCACCGGCTATGTTAGTCCAGTAATAAAGCAAATAATGCTTTACTAAATGTTATTTATGCTGATTATACAGTTATTCACTAAGTGGCCTTTGACATACAATTCTCATACATTTTATATTCATTGCATAGAATGCCATATACACACATGTCACATATTTTATGGGATAGTTTAATATGCTCATGTAAACAGATGTTTGCATTGAAGTTAAGCCTACTTGCAAATAGGCCATATAAAGATATACTTTCATGTTGTGCCACATTTTTAAAATCTTTCAGAAATTTTTCATAAAGTTTGGGAGTTAATATGCTCTTCTTTGTTACAAGTTAATTCCTATTAAAGAAAACATTATTTTGATGAATATTTCCATTTTAAAAGAAGACTGTTTCATATACTGGGGGCAGGAGGGAGGCTGGTAATCGCTGCACTTTAGAAATTTAATTAACAAATAATGAAAGCCTTCTCTCATGTATATATGAAAATGCTGGTGCTGCTAGATCATCAATTGTTACAGGCTTTGTCATTTTTTTTTTCCTTTCTTCCTCACTAGTGCTGACAGAGAGATCCACATTTATCCAATCTCAGCTTTCTTTCCTATGACCAATGGCAAAGCATTTTCAGATGAGTTGAACCCTAAGGTTCTTTCCAGCTCTCACATCCTACCCTTCCATCTTAGATTTATGAGGTGATTGGCTAGAGTTAGAGGCATAATCTCTCCTTACCGAATAGAGAAAAATTTGTAGCCTATATGGGAACCGCATCCACTGACTCACTAGTATCATATTCCCAAACACAGAATATTAATACAAGTTCTCAGTGGCTTTCCCCATTAAAATAACCTACTGTGTCCAAAAGAGAAAAAGTGCAAAGCAGATGGTTTGTTCTGTCACAAGTCCATCAAGACTGTTTATATCCAATACAATTTGGGTAAATATAAGTTTCAAGTAGAGCAGTCTCTATGCTCATTTATTCTTCTTTATTTCCTCTAGTTTTGACTGTTGAATTTTATTTATTTTTCTTAGTTCTATATTTTAAAATTATAATTTATCTTTTTATAAAGGAGTCTAGTCTATTTCAAAGCTACTACAGATCATGGGTGAACTGATAAAAAAATTTTTTAAAGAAAAAGAAGGGAGCCGGGCACGGTGGCTCAAGCCTGTAATCCCAGCACTGTGGGAGGCCGAGGCGGGTGGATCATGAGGTCAAGAGATCGAGACCATCCTGGTCAACATGGTGAAACCCCGTCTCTACTAAAAATACAAAAAATTAGCTGGGCATGGTGGCGCGTGCCTGTAATCCCAGCGAGTCAGGAGGCTGGTGCAGGAGAATTGCCTGAACCCGGGAGGCGGAGGTTGCAGTGAGCCGAGATTGCGCCATTGCACTCCAGCCTGGGTAACAAGAGCGAAACTCCGTCTCAAAAAAAAAAAAAAAAAGAAAAAGAAAAAGAAGGGAAAAAAGGAAAGAAGGAAGAAGGAAGAAATGGAGGAAGCAAGGGAGGGAGGGAAGAAAAAAGAAAGAAAAAAGAGAGGAAAGGAAAGAGAAAGAAAGGACACATCACGGATTCTTAGCGCAAATTGCCCTAGTGCTTAGAGAAAATTACAGTTTCCTATTAATGGCAGAAAGATAAACATAGGGGATGAGAAGGATAAACACCCAGGGAAGGTAGATTCCATGGACAGTTTATAGAACTATGAAAAGGTACTTTTTAAACTCCTGCTCTTATAGGTGAAAACTGTGTTCTTTCCAAGAAAATATGCATAATAAATAAATTGCACTTTAACAAAACATCATTACTCTGTAAAGGTGATCACAGATTGACATGAATTACCAAAACTGACTTCAAAAGTGATGACTTCAAAATTTAATTTCAGCTGTTAGAAAGGGAACAAAGAAGAAGATGTAAAAAATAGGCTGGTGGAGGCTCTTCTTTTCTTAGGAAATGGTTCCAAGAGCACAATCTCCCTAACAATTCAGGAAGGTTTCCTACAACCTGCATTGTGGAAGATCATCCATCATTTCAGGGAATACACTCCCCACAGTCTGCTCAGAAATCACTCGCCTGGTCACTTGCAACCAGAGCTGCTCGGAGTACATAAGAGTGCGCTGGCCCACCTTCCCCCACTGCATCATCATGTCTGGGAGTGCGTGGCTGCAATTACAGGTGTCCACACAGCTGCATACTCTTTTAAAACTACTATTCTATCTGCTGCCAGTGACTGTAAATTTAATGAGAGCACCTGCTGCCCTCTTACTTAGTTAATTCATAGTGATCTGCCTGAACCAAAGGAAATTTCAGAAAAGCCTCTGTTCTTCAATAACAAATTACCAGTCTCTACTTTGGCCTGAAGGGTTTGATTCATGTCATATTACACTTACACTAAGCACTGATGACAGTGGACACATTTAGTTTTTCTAAGTAGTGTTGGGGATGGGGAACAGGAAATGACTACTAAGATTAAATAAAATGAGAAGATCAATTGTCTGCCTGAATATTGACAGCTGGGGAACTAGTCATCCTTGACCTCAGACATGAGGTATTTTTTCACTGAGGGGTAAAAGCACTATCTAATATAATTTTTGCAATAGTGATTGGCAGAGTGCAATAAAAATATAATGTTTACTTTTTGAAAATAATTTAAAGCAATACAACAGAACAAAGATAGCCTTTTGACAAATAGTTCTGGAACAACTGGACTGTCATATGCAAAAAATAAATAAATAAAATAAATCTAATGACAAATCTTACACCCTTCAGAAAAATTAACTTAACATGGTTCATACACCAAGTGCTAATGAGGACATGGAGCACCAGAAACTCTCATTTATTGCCGGTAGGAACGTAAAATAGTACAACCACTTTGGAAGACAGTTTGTTACTACAAAACTGAACACACTCTTGCCATAAGATCCAGCAATTGTGCTTTTTGGTATTTACCCGAATGAGATGAAAACTTACGTCCACATGGAAACCTGTACATGGATATTTATAGTAGATTTAGCCGTAATTGCCAAAACGTGAAAGTAACCAAGATACCTTTCAGTGGGTGAATGGATGATAAACTGGTACATTCAGACAATGGAATATGTACTACATTTTCTTTATCCAATCTGTTATTGGTGGGCATTTAGGTTGATTCCATGTCTTTGCTATTGTGAATAGTGCTGCTGCAATGAACATTCACATGCATGTGAATTTATGGTAGAACAATGTTTATTCCTCTGGGTATATACCCACTAATGGGATTGCTGGGTTCAATGGTGGTTCTGCTTTTAGCTCTTTGAGGAATCACCATACAGCTTGCCACAATAGTTCAACTAATTTACACTCCTTCCAATGGTGTATAAGTGTTCCCCTTTGTCCACAACCTTGCCAGCATATGATTATAATTTTCATAAGCTAAGTGTTTTTACTTTCACCCACCACACTATTTTATCTCAAGTAACTTTAGAGACACTAGACAATAGGCTAGGAATAATCAAAAATTACAATAATTAAGTCTAGGTTATTTTCTTGATAATACTTGCTACCATTGCATTCCTACCAAAATATTTCAAAAGCGTAATCTTCAACAAAACCTTCACTAGAACTATTAGAGTGATCCCAGATGATATGCCTTTGGTTCTAAATTTGGGTTGTTCTCATATTAAAGGGTCATTCATGAATCCTCACTAGAATAATCATAGCCTTGAACAGGGTCAATGGATTCTATATGCAGCGTGCTTCCCAGAATTATCTTCCTCTCTTTTAACAGTGAGTTAACTTTATGAAAAGTTAAGTACCAAGAAAATGAAAAAATGAGGTTAGATTTATTCACAGATTTTTATTTTTATCTTTTTAAGATTTGTGCGACCCCTGGTTGTGGGACCCCAACCACGGAGGCAGGCACCCAGTAGACACGAGGCAGGACGCGTGGTGGCCGGTACTGACTTTATTGGGATCT
>NW_016107590.1:2723143-2798597 GCF_001604975.1 Cebus imitator | reverse complement strand
GGAGAAGCAAGAGGAGGTGGGGCCTCTGAGGCCGGAAGCGCGGAGGGGGTGGCCGCTGGGGAAACAAAGGGAGGTGGAGTCTCCAAGGCAGGAAGCGTGGGGGGAGTGGGGGAAGGGCTAACGACTGGTGGTAGCTGGCGGCTGGGGTTGGCGGGAGGAGACAGATGGTCAGGCAGATCCTCCTGCGTTGAGTAAGGCGGGGGAGAAGTAATAGAAATAGCGGAGGAATTTTTGCTAGGAGCTTGGGCTAAAAGAACCTGGTGTGTAGAGCAAGTGGAACAAAGGTCCGGGTGGGTACGGAGATCCCAAAAAGCCTGTACATAAGGCACCTCGCGGTTTTTGCCTGTACGGTGGCAGAAATTATCAAGGTCACGAAGGACGTTGGAATCGAAAGTGCCAGTAGGGGGCCAATGTGACTGGTTATCGAGCCGATACTGGGGCCATGCCACTTGAGACAAGAAAATGAGTTTTTTGCGTCTCAGAGTTTGCGAGTATCGCAATTCGGAGAAATTGCACAATAAACACCCAAGAGGGGAGTTAGGGGGTATTTTAGACTCCGCGTTCCCCATGGCGTGTGCAGCAGTAATTTCCCTGCCAACGACTGAGTAAATGCAGGAAGAGGCATCCCCCTTATGCTGCAAGTACCCAGAGATTTGGAGGAGGGAAGAGTCAGAGAGGGCGTCCCCTGTCTGGCGGTTCCCAAAAGGCTCCTGGAGCCTGGTTGGAGGACCCTGCTCGGGCCGGCCGGGGCTTGGCGAGAGGTCCGTGGACTTGGGGTTGGGAGGGACCACAGTGCACACCACGGGGAAGGAAAGGTAAGGAAAAAAGAACGAACTTACCTTAATTGGAGTGCAGAGAAGCCGGATTCAGAGAGGTCGCCAAGGGGAGGGGGCTGCGGCTGGGCCGGCAGCCCAAACCTCCCGGGTTTCGGCACCACTTGTGCGACCCCTGGTTGTGGGACCCCAACCCACGGAGGCAGGCACCCAGTAGACACGAGGCAGGACGCACGGTGGCCGGTACCGACTTTATTGGGATCTCCGGGCGACTCAGGCGGATAGGGATGAATCGCGCGCGCTTTCCTTGTTCAGTCGGTTTTATAGGGGCAGAGGGCCTGGGGTGGTGGGAGAGCAGAAGTGGCGGGTGATGATTGGTTAGATGGTTGCTAGGCGGAAGGGGCTGGAGTTCCTTCAGTCAGGGGCATTGTGCCGAGTCACATAAGGAAGTTAAGCTCCTTCCATGTGGCTGGGGGATGGGGCCAGAGGGGCCTTCTACCAGACAAGATTCAACTTTATTGAGATACAATCTGTATAAAACAAAATGCATCCATTTGCATTGTGCAATTTGATGAGATATGACACTGAAGTAAAATCTACCAAAACCTAAAAGTTGAACATTCTCTCACCCTGGAAAGTTTGTTTTTTTCTCTCAGCCCAGCTAATTCCACTTAATTTCCCAACTCTCAGCACCTGGTTTCAGGCAACCACTAGTCTTCTGTCACTATAGTGCCATTTTCTCTTTCCTACAATTTTATTGAAATGGAAACATACAATATATATTATTTTGTGTCTGGCTCTTTTCCTCAGCCTGTTTTTGGAGATTTATCTATGTTGTTCCTTATACCATTAGTTTGTGTGTTTCTTCTTAATGCAGAGTAATATGCTATTGAACAAATATACATTATATTTATCCAGCTAGTTGCTGATGGATATTTGAGTTGTTTCCTGCTTTTGCTATTATGAATAAAGCTGATATGAACCTTTCTCTTCAGTAAATTCCTAGGAGTGAAAATGTTGGCTTTGTGTGTGTGTGTGTGTGTGTGTGTGTGTGTGTGTGTGTGTTATTAAGAAACTGGCCTTTTTCCAAAGCTATTTTTACCTCCAGCAGTGTATGTCAGCTCTTGTTACTACATAAAGTCTTTAACATTTAGCCTTGTCATTAAAAAAAAAATTTAGGCATTCTAGTTAATTTATAGCACTGTTTCCTTTTGGTTTTAATTTCTATTTAATTATCAATAAAATTGAACATCTATTTGTGTGTTTCTTAGCCGTCATTACATCCACTTTTGTGAATTACCTGCTCAAATCTGTTGCCCATTTTAAAATTTGATTGTGTATCTTCTTATGATATATTGTAATCGTTTTTAAAAATCTATTTTAAATTCTAGTACTTTGTTAGATACATATTTTGAGATCATATTCTCCCATTCTATGGCTTGTCTATGTATTTCTTTAATAGGATATTATGAAAAACATTTTGAATTTTGTTGAAGTCCTCCTTATCTACTTTTTTCTTTTATTATTTGTGCATCTTGTATTCTAATAGATCTTTGCCTTCTCCAATGCCACAAAGATTTTATTCTAGATATTCTCTAGAATTTGTATAGTATTGGCTTTTGAGATTAGGTCTGTTATCAATTTTGAGTTTCCTTTTTTTCATGTAGGAATCAAGTTGCTCAGCATGATTTGTTGCAAAGACCATCCTTTTTTATTTGAATTACTTTGGCAGCTGTATTAAAAATTAATTGACTAGGTGGTGACGTCAACCACATGATGGAATAGGAAACTCCTGATGCTCCCTCAACATATGGATGCACCAAATAAACATCGAGTTATAGATTAGTTCCCTCTGAGAGAAAGTCATAGATCAGTTAAGAGACTAACCACTGGGCAACTGAGAAAACAGCCACATCAAACAGGTAGGAAAAGCTGAGGCACATTTGGGCACAGACCCTGCTCTAGGCGTTAAATAATATAATAGGGAAAAGAATCCCTAAGGCCCAGCTTCTCTCTGTGGAGAGGAGGGTTTGGACCTCCCACAAAGAGCTCTAATTCTACGGTTCCCTGTGAATTGGTTCTTAAGTGTCTTTCTTTTTTTTTTTTTTTTTTTTTTTTTTTTTTTTTTTTTTTTTTTTTGGGCGGGGGGGTGCGGATGGAGTCTTGCTCGGTTGCCCAGGCTGGAGTGCAGAAGCGTGATCTCAGCTCACTGCAACCTCTGCCTTCCAGGTTCAAGCAATTCTCCTGCCTCAGCCTCCAGAGTAGCTGGGATTACAGGCACACACCCCCACACCCAGCTAATTCTTGTATTTTTAGTAGAGAGGTCATATTTATTGGCCAAGATGTTCTTGATCTCCTGACCTTGTGATATGCCCAACTTGGCCACCCAAAGTGCTGGGATTACAATGAGAAGGTCTATTCATTCTTGCTGGAAAGAGTTTTGGTCATACACTGAGTGCTACAATTTTCATAGCTCACATTCAATGGACTTAGCTGGGTTAATCCCATTTCTGGGTATATACCCAAAGGATTATAAATTATTCTGTTATAAAGACACATACATAAGTATGTTTATTGCAGCACTGTTCACAATAGCAAAGACTTGGAAGCAACCCAGATGTCCATCAATGATTGACTGGATAAAGAAAATGTGATACATATACACCATGGGATACTATGCAGCCATAGAACAGGATGAGTTCATGTCCTTTGCAGGACCATGGATAAAGCTGGAAACCATCATGCACAGCAAACTGACACAAGAACAGAAAACCAAATACCACATGTTCTCACTCATAAGTGGGTGTTGAGCAATGAGAACACATGGACACAGGGAGGGGAACATCACACACAGAGGCCTACAGGGGGTGAGGGGCTAGGGGAGGGATAGCAGCAGGGGGTGGGGGGATAGGGGAGGGATAGCATTAGGAGAAATACTTAATGTAGCTGACATGGTGATGGATGCAGCAAACCACCATGGCACGTGTGTACATGTATACCTATGTAACAAACCTGCACATCTTGCACATGTAGCCTAGAACTTAAAGTATAAAAAAAAAAAATGCCAAGATTAGCAAAGTTGAAATACAGTTATTTTACTACAGGGAAGAAAAATTAAAACTAGAAAGCCTGAAGATATTTCGTTGATTTGAGACACTTAGTTCAAACGTAAGGGCTAAAAAGGCGTGACTGAAAGGAATCTGTTCAAGTAATCAGTAGATGCAGAGTTGTACCCTGGTATGAGACCTTCTGCAAATCACCAAATTTTTTAGGTCTCAGGTTTTGCAGCTGAGAAATGGAAATTATAATGCCTGTCCTGCTTTTCTCCCATGGTTATGGTAAAAGACAAATAAAACTATATGCATGACTCTACAAGTAAAGTATGTATATATCCCTCTATCATTTTTAGTTTCATAATCCAATAAACTGTTCTGCAAATTAAAAAGTTAATATTTATTAAGTACTTACTATGTGACAGATGCTATCCTAAGCACTTTATATGAATTATCTCATTTAATCTCAGAATTACCATTAAGATAGGTGTTATTATTACCCCTGTTTTTTAGACAAGAAAATTTAGGCAAGAGTAGTACGTAATTTCCTTAAGATTATATAACTACATTATATTTCACTCTTAAAAATTTATTTTTGAAGTATTTACATGATACTATGCATAAGACTATAATATATCACTCTGTAATATATGCTAGCACAATTCTAGATGAATTTGAGAAGATTGAAGGTTGCCAAACTAATTTTTGCATATGCTGTACAATTAGACATATTAGATTTATCAGAGAAAGCATTAAAGTGCTCACAGAAATTTCCTATTATGTTCTAGGGTAAGAAATAGTTTAAATTGATTTGTATTTGTAAAAACATTGAAGTAGAGATATTAGAAGAAAAAATTGACAAGTAGTATTTATTTTAGAATGAGCTCTGATTTCAAGGGTAAGGTTTAAGGTCTATACATATTTGCTACATTGGGGAATAAGGAAGTAGTTACAAACCTATATACCTCTCTCATCTTCTTCAGAGCTGAAAATATTTTATGGAGTATAGTGTACTTCTTCCCAGCCAAGTTAAGTTAGGAGAAAAATCAGAACTAGGAAAAGGAGAAGAGAAGGAACACGAAGAATAGTTGATAACTATGTTTTCTTATGCTGTCTTTGGGAAACAACAGCTCTTCTTTTAACAATAAATAGTATTAGAAAGATTTCTTGCTAATGACCAAAAAGTTTCTTGGTCATAGACATAAAAGTAAGGGAGGTATATGAATAGAGAAAATATCTGTCTTTTGTTGTTGTCTGATTTTCTGCAAACACGCCATAAACATGAAAACAAGGAAGATAACATGAGAAACTATTCTGAGATTTCTGAACATTCCTGAGTTTGATGGCCTAGTTGTTGCCATAGACTTCATTAGCATCTGGACAATAGAAATCATTTATGGAGGATTAAACAACTGGACCTCATATTACATATTGCGAATAATTTCATACATAAGAAGATAGTTCTATTTTCAAACTGTACTCTGAAAATAACTGCTGTGTATGTATTTACTTTATATACTTTTTGCATATTTATGCAGCATACACAGAAAAAATCCTTTTTTCTTACATGTCAAAATAAGTTTCTTTAAGATAAATTACTGATGTTTAGAGAATTTTTAAATCACATGGTTTTTTAAAAAGTTTCATTCAATATTTATTTTTTATTAGAAGTTTAAAAACTACTAATAGTAGTTCTATTAGCACCTACTTTAAAACAAGGTGGTCACGTGACTAATTATATCACTTTGTTTTCATAATCACAATGTCAATATTATTTTCCCATTTCTAAAATTGATAAAGGAATGAAGCTCAGTCATGTTAAGCAATATTTCCAGGCTTAAAGGCCGGTAAAAAGACAAGCATGAATTTAAAGCAAAAATCAAATAAACCTAATACTTTCTCCCCTTAATGCTCATCAATATACATTATTAGAGTTAATGTTGAATCTCTAAAACATAAGATTTGTTTGCAGTGGTTCTTATTATTATGGCTTCCCGAATCCTTTGGAGATCTTAATAGCAAACGAGGCTCACAAAGAAAAACTTCTATGTTATAATATTTTCAATTCTTCCTCTTTAACCAACATCAGTCCTTTCTAGTCTACTCTCTTCTACCTCCAACTTTGCCTTCTCCTCTTCAAAAATAGCTATCCTTATTTAAAATCAAACACTTTGCAAATTGCTGTAGACTCCTACACAGTTCCTACTTCCAGGATCTTCTGCCAATATTTGTCATCCATATTGCCACCATCACTATGTTTCTAAAATATACTTTTGCTTGTACAATTTCTTTGTTTTAAAATCTGAGGATTTAAAAATTTTAAATTTTAAGTTTAGACTCCTCAGGAAGGTATTCAGTGCCTCAACCTCTCTTTCCAGCTTCAGCTCTCACATTTCCTGGCTTAGGCTGCCTATTTTCCAGTTGCACTGAATATACGCAATGGATTCTGCATGAGCTATTGGGAATTAAATGTCTGAATCTTTCCAGTGGAGTACCGTTTCACCACATGTGTGTGGTCACAGCCAGAGATGAATTCATACCAGATTCCTGAAGCCTGCAGGCTTTGTATGCTCTGGTTGTTATTTGATGATTCGGATCCACACTGCCAAACCTTTGTAAACCTGGAGTTCTAGCTGATAGATTTCAGAAAAATGCCTGAAGGAACTTTGGCCTTTTCCAGCTCCAAATGAAATCTGAAACCACTTCCTGCTAGAAAATGTAAATTTGGTCCTGATGGTTTTCACTTCCCTATTGTTGTCGTTTAGGTCAAAATAATAGGTTTGAGATAATATTTATTATTCCTAAAAAAAAAATCCTAGAAAAATTATTGACAGATGCTATTTTAATTGGTTTGGTCTCTCCAGTTATTAAATAATCATGAAACCTCTTCTGTTTAACACCTGCTTGAGGTACTTTGTATTCTTGCCTCAAAGTGGAGCAGTTTCTAGCTGCTAATGCTCTCATTGATTTTTCCATATCAAATACAATGTTACGGTCTGTTGTTTCCATAGCAAACATATAGCATCTGTCTTCAAATTCAGACTGTGATCCTATGCTAGCCAGTAATACTTTATATGACCACATCCTTCCATTACAAGTATGGGTGGATTAATATTGATTTTTTTCCCCTCTTGTCCAAGACTGAAGTTCTGCCTTAGCTATAATTTACACAGCTGGTATATAAGGATACGCTTATTCCTCCTTACTTTCATGGTAAGTAGTATTGCTTTGTCTGAAAATCAGTTTACTCTATTTTTAACCCATACATAGGTTGAAAAGGCTGCACACTTGCAGTTCCAGCCATTTATATTGTCACATGTTTCCAATAATATCTTGGAGCTTTTAGAAACTTGGAGTTTTTAACACATACAAAACTTTGGAAAACCACAAGGAGCTGGCAAGAGCACATTGCATTCAACTTAGCTAAACACCAAGAATTATAAAACAAGTGAGTGTGTGTGCATGCATGTGTGCACTTGTGTGTGTGTGTGTGTTACCTATTTTATAATTTCAAATTCTGGAACACTTAAGTCAAAAATTTTCAGCACAATCTTTCCACTTTGTTCTATTATAATCTTTCAAATTTCCCTTCACTGTAGCCTCCCAAATACACCGACTCTCACCTCTGAACCATTGCTCAGGAACATTCCCTGCCTACAGTGCTCTCATTCTCCTCTATCACTACACTAAACTTAGCCACTCTTCAAAACCCAGGTCAAATTTTACCTTTTCCTTAAAGATTATTGCAATTATTCTGGTTCCTGGTGATTTTTCCTTTCATGGTTTTCTTCCAGGAGTAGAGTGAGCACTATAAATATTCACTTTTAATTACATCTCTTGCATTTATGCAATATGACCCTGAATACCACCAAAGATATTAGAAACTCCTAGGTAAAACATATGTGAAGGAATCAAACCACAGTGTCTGACAAACATTAGTTACACGAATGTGTACTATGTTGTACAGTTCTTTAGTATCTCATTCAGTACCTACTATCAAGTTAGGATAGTGTTAATTGGTAGCTGAATATGTCCAACAGAGATGGGATTTCTTGTTCCCATGCTAACAAAGTTGAAAGAGGACCAAATTAGGAATTAAACAATCTGAGTTTCTTCCTGGGCTTCACCATTGTCAAATTGCATGACCTTCAGAAAGTTAATTACTATTTTGAAGTTCAAATACTTTGTGTAAAAATGATGTGGTTGTGCCTGCTCACACTACAGAGAACTCCTTTCTTTGTCATACTGTCAATCCAACATCCACAAGACTGAGTCTGCTCTAAAGTATGTACCATAATTCTGCTTCCTATTTTCATGGGTGATTGGAATAAAACATTCCTGACTCAAGCTTAGCCAACCAGATTCTGCTACAAGGGGAGATTGAGAGAGGGAATCTGTAGACCGTAGTTTATAAGCTGCAGAATTATAAATACTATGGTGTGTTTTGGAAAATTTGATCTGCAGACTTAAGAATGAAGAAATGCACAAGAAAAGATGAAAAATAGGACAGGCCATCCAGGATCAAATGTCTTTCAAATTTAATTTTAAGCCTTGGCTGAGGCCTGCCTGTACCCTGACCCTGATTTCTTTTGAGACTTGTGCTATGACTTACCTTAACACGCAGAACATGTTTGTCTTACTACTGCGGTATTCTGAAGTCTCATACAATGCCAGCCTAGAGACGTGCTTTGTGAATATTTGTCAAATGAGTGAATGGATTCTACTTTTTTTTCCTTTTTACATGTTTTCTTCATCTGTCTGTTGGAACAAAGCAAGGAGTCCTGACTAATACAGCATTGGGCTAAATTATATCTAAGTCCCACTATAATGCTATAACTTAGTGCTTTTTATGTGATCAAATTGGCCTTTTTGTAAATATTATTACACTTTCAAAAATATTGAAGGGAATTAGCTAACATTTATTCTTTCTCTGCTATATTTTAGGCAATTTACACTTCTTTTTTTATACTTTCCAACAACATGATGATAACACTCCCTATGATCTAATTTTCAGAAATAAAAGCTAATACTCAGTGGTAGTCTTGAGTAGGTGATAAATTAAAATTTGAACCTGCATATTCACTTCTAAGCCCTTTATTCCCTTTCTACTCTGTCATCTGGCCTGAAAAACCTGGTGATACAACCTGTGTACTAAAGAACTGATGATACAATCTGTGTATTGGAATTTTGCAATGTTTTTTAGGGATGGCTTTTGTGATTTACAGTAAATCTAATGTTTTTCATGTGAAGGTTAATTAAAAAAACACAAGCAGTTTATTTTCACGTTTATGAAGTGTCACATAGCTGTATTTTAAAAATTCAGGTATAAACTTTATAATTCTTATCCTCAGGAATTATGTGCATGAATAATTGCCCCACAAAGTAGCATGGAAAATGTTCTATATAAATGTTAGTTAAGAGTTATCAAAGTGCAAAGAGAAAGAGAGACATTCAGAAATAGCTTTGTGGAGAAATAAGCATTTTTAATTCATCTGTGAAGCAGGAGAGAATATGGGCACATGGAGCTGTGGAAGCCAAGTGTATGCCTGGTGAAGGGATGGCCTGGGCTGAAGGCAGAAGTGGGAAAGTAAGTAACTGTCATATCCGTTTGGTTATTTGAACTTCAGTAAATCTCCTGATATGTAATGACTACTGAATAGTAGCAAGATATATTGGCATTTTCTGATTTGACTTGTACTTTATAAGATATATCAGAGTACTGGGTTGTAATAGAAACTGACTATTGGAGCTATAAGAAAATTTTGAGCTGAATATCAATTAGCTTAAAAAATTATTAGAAAATCTGGAGATTCAGACACAAAATTAGGACACGATCCAGGGCAATAGGAATTACTAAACATCTAGTTGGGAGGCCAATGCTTGAGTGAAGGAAATTCAGCATACATAAAGATCCATTTATAGAACTCCTATTTTTTTAGTGTTATGTACTGAATATTTGTGCCCCTCATTCATATGTTAAAGCCCTAACCTCCCAATGTAATGTTATTTGGAAATGGAACATTGAGGAGGTATTAGGGTTAGGTGAACTTGTGAGGGTGAGGCCCTAATAACAGCATTAGTGCCCTTATAAAATGAGACACTAGAGGGCACTCCCTTGTATGTGCTCTCTCACTCTATCATGTGAGAAGTCAGTGAGAAGGCAGCAATTGGCAAGCCATGAACAGAGCCCTCACCAGGACCCAACTATGCTGGCATCCTGATTTTAGATTTGCAGCCTCCAAAACTATGAGAAAATAATTTTCTGTTATTTAATCTACCTGGCCTATGGCATTTTATTATAGCAGCCTGAGCCAAGACAATTAGACACTGCTCTGAAGAATATAGGTATTACTCTGTTCTCATGCTGTTTTAAGGACATACCTGAGACTGGGTGTATTAGACCGTTTTCACACTGCTGATGAAGATATACCAGAGACTGGGCAATTTACAAAAGAAAGAGGTTTAATGGACTTACAGTTCCACATGGCTAGGGAGGCCTCACAATCATGGTGGAAGGTGAAAGGCACATCTCACATGGCTGCAGATGAGAAGAGTACAGGGAAACCCCCATTTTTAAAACAGTCAGATCTCATGAGACCTACTCACCAACATGTGAACAACACACGAAAGGCCTGACTCATGATTCAACCATCTCCCACCAGGTCCCTCCAACAATACTTGGGAATTGTGGGAGTTACAATTCAAGATGAGATTTGAGTGGGATCACAGCCAAACCACATCATTCTACCCCTTGCCCCTCCCAAATCTCATGTCCTCACATTTCAAAACCAATCATGCCTTCCCAACAGTCTGCGAAAGACTTATTTCATCATTAACTCAAAAGTCCACAGTCCAAAGTCTCTTCTGAGACAAGGCAAGTCCCTTTCACCTATGAGCCTATAGAATCAAAAGCAAGTTAGTTACTTCTTAGATACAATGAGAGTACAGCCATTGGCTAGAAACAGCCATTCCAAAGGGAGAAATGGGCCAAAAAAGGGGCTACAGTCCCCATGCAAGTCTGAGATCCAGCAGAGCAGTCAAATCTTTAAGCTCCAAAATGACCTCCTTTGACTCCATGTCTCACATCCAGGTCACACTGATGCTAGAGGTGGCTTCCCATGGTTTAGGGCAGCTCTACCCCTGTGGCTTTGCAGGGTATAGCCTCCATCCTAGCTGCTTTCATGGCTGATGTTGAGTGTCTGTGGCCCTTCCAGGT
Source organism: Cebus imitator (assembly GCF_001604975.1). Lineage (NCBI taxonomy): Eukaryota > Metazoa > Chordata > Mammalia > Primates > Cebidae > Cebus > Cebus imitator. The sequence continues at coordinate 2,787,555 of NW_016107590.1, read as the reverse complement.
GCACAGTGCGAGCTGTTGATAGATCTATAATTCTGGGGTCTGGAGGATGGTGGCCCTCTTCCCACATCTCCATTAGGCAATGCCCCAGTGGGGACTCTGTGTAGGGGCTCTGGCCCCACATTTCCCTTCTGCACTGCCCTAGCAGAGGTTCTCCCTGAGGGCTCCACTCCTGCAACAAACTTCTGCCTTAACATCCAGGCATTTCCTTATATCCTCTGAAATCTAGGTGGAGGTTTCCAAACCCCAATTCTTGACCTCTGTGCACTGGCAGGCTCAACATCATATGGAAGCTGCCAATACTTGAGGCTTGCACCCTCTGAAGCCATGGTCTGAGCTCTATGTTCGTTCCTTTCAGCCATGCCTAGAGCAGCTGAAACACAGGACACCAAGTCCCTAGGCTGCACACAGCACAGGGACCCTAGGTCCTGCCCATGAAACCTCTTTTTCCTCCTAAACCTGCAGGCCTTTGATGGTAGGGGCTGCTGCAAAGATCTCTGATGTGCCCTGGAGACATTTTCCCCATTGTCTTGGTGATTAACCTTTGGCTCCTCATTATTTATATAAATTTCTGCAGCTGGCTTGAATTTCTTCTCAGAAAATGGGATTTACTTTTCTATTGCATTGTCAGTTTGCAAATTTTCCAAACTTTTATGCTCCATTTTCCTTTTAAAATTGAATGCTTTTAACAGCACAGAAGTCATATCTTGAATGCTTTGCTGCTTAGAAATTCCTTCCACCAGGTACCCTAAATCATCTCTCTTAAGTTCAAAGTTCCACAAATATCTAGTGCAGGGGCAAAATGCTGCCAGTCTCTTTGCTGAAACACAAGAGTCACCTTTGTTCTAGTTCCCCACAAGTTTCTCATCTCTACCTGAGACCACCTCAGCCTGGATTTTATTTTCCATATCATTATCGGCATTTTGTTCAAAGCCATTCAACAAGTCTCTAGGAAGTTACAAACTTTCCCACATTTTCCTGTCTCCTTCTGAGCCCTCCAAACTGTTCTATCTCCTGCCTGATACTCTATTCCAAAGCCATTTCCACATTTTCAGGTATCTTTTCAGTAGTGCCCTACTCTACTGGTACAAATGTATTGTATTAGTTTATTTTCATGCTGTTGATAAAGACACACCTGAGACTGGACCATTTACCAAAGAAAGAGGTTTAATGGACTTACAGTTCCATGTGGCTAGGGAGGCCTCACAATCATGGCAGAAGGTGAAAAGCATGCCTCATATGGCAGCAGAAAAGAGAAAAGAGCTTGTGCAGGGAAACTCCCATTTTAAAAACCATCAGATCTCATGAGACCCAATCACCACCATGAGAACAGCATGGGAAAGACCCGCCCCCACAATTCAACCACCTCCTACCAGGTCCCTCCCACAACACATCAGAATTGTGAGAATTACAAATTTAGAGGAGATTTGGGTGGGGACACTGCCTAATCTCATCTCTGGGTGTTTTATAAAAGAAAGAGATTTAATTGACTCAAAGTTCTGCATGGCTGGGGAGGACTCACAATCATGGCAGGAGGTGAAGGAGGAGCAAAGGCATCTCTTGCATGGTGGCAGGCAAGAAAGTGTGTGCAGGAGAACTGCCCTTTATAAAACCATCAGATCTCATGAGACTTATTCATTATCATGAGAACAGCGTGGGAAAAACCCGCTGCCATGATTCAATTACCTTTTACTGGGTCCCTCCCAAGACACATGGGGATTATGGGAGCTACAATTCAAGATGAGATTTGGGTGGGGACACAGCCAAACCCTATCAACAGAGAAGAAAAATTATAATCCCTGCCCTCAAAATATATACTCTAGGAAAAATGCAGTGGCTCACACCTATGATCCTGGCATTTTGGGAGGCTGAGGCAGGAGGATTGCTTCAGGCTGGGGGTTTGAGACTAGCCTGGGCAACATAGCAAGATACCATCTCTACAAAAATATACAAAAGTTAGCCAGGTGTGGCAGCACATGACTGTAGTCCTAGCTACTCGGGAGTCTGAGGCAGAGGGTCTCTTGAGCCTAGGATTTGAGGATACAAGGAGCTGTGATTATACTGCTGTACTCCAGTCTGTGTGACAGAGTGAAACACCATCTCTAAAAAAACACATATATATTTATGATATATATTATATACCTCATATATCTATCTATCATCTATCTGCCTCATATATATATTTTACTGAAGCATATTTTCACTAACTTCCTGAGAAAGGGCAACAATGGCTGCCCACCTCTATGTAAGCACCTCTGTGATCAGAAGCACCCTCATTCATCAAAACATAGCTTCATAATATGTAAAGAACAGGGTCCTCATTACTCACTTTGGCTACCAAAACTGTGTATAAGATATTCCAAGAATGCATATACAGTTACCTTGCCAAAGGTCTGGAGGATTGAAGATGGGTAGCTACTGTTGACCTAAAATTGAGCAAAAGTATCTGTAATTTACTATATGAGCCTTTCATTGAAAGTTTTAAGGATTCAATAGGCTCCAGACTTTCAAAAATAGTTACATCAGATAGATTCTTCCAGTGAAATTGGAAGGGGAAAGATTCCTTGTGCTTCCTACTCCATGATCTTCTCAGAATCCTCTCTCTAAAATAATACATATGCATTTATTTAATACCTATTTTCAGCCACATGCCAAAACCTCTTGGAAAGGTACATTGTGTTCCTGAATCTTGAACCTCTTATTTTCAATTCCTTCAATGGAAACATCTTATCCAAAAGAAGCATAGACAGTGAAGAGAAAGATTTAGTTATCTATCTGGGTGCAAATAGAGTGGTGGAAAGACGGGGTTATTCATTGCTTTGTGTATACCTTTTCAAATGCTCTTTACTTTCAGCTCAGCCTAATGTTCAAAGTGCTGAGCTTCTCAGACAGTTCTTCAAAACAAATTGGTTCATTGGTTGTTGGTTTCCCCCTTCTTCTGGCACTAACATTTTAAGTTTTCCCACTGTGCTAAGCTAGTTACCACTCCACTATTTCCTTCACATCTTTCAAAAGTTGGTTGAAATAAATTCATCTTCCTTTTCTTCTCTATTGTCCTTCTTTCCTTGTGGGGCAATAATGTAATAATGTCATTTATTATTACATTACCCTTTTATCGGGTTTTGTGGGAGAAGAAAAGATAACACATGTGATCCCTTTAACAACATTTAACTAGAAGTGAGACCCAGGAATATGAATAATTAACAAGCATCTTAGATGATTCCATTATATAATTGTTTGAGAAGATTTCTTTAGAGGAGAAATGGACGTGAATGGGGAAGAATATTACCTCAGGAGGTAACATCTGAAGGGCAAGTACAACTTGGCTGTGAAAGAAGTCCAGGGAGTAGATTGAGGAGAGGGAATAGTATGGTACAAGCTTGAAATATACAACTCATCTGAGGAATTTAATGATGCTTCCTGTGGATGAAGCACAAGTTGGGAGTGGTAATGGGAAGGCTGTAATGATGGCGATGGTAACAGATAAGGGCAAAATGCAGGAGAGTTGTGGAAAGATTTTAAGGAAATAAGAATAATTATTAGTTGCAGTATATAAATAGGTGATAGAAAAAAGGAGGAGAAAGAAAAACACAAATGTGGAAGTAGGGAGACGAACTAAGAGCCATTTTCTATGACCAAAATATAAGATAATTATGTCAAAAACTAGATGATAATGACAGCATGAAAAGGCAAAAGTAGATAAGTTCTACAAATAGTTTGGAGGAAAAATACAATTTAGTGAATAGGTATATAAAGAGATGAAAAAGGAACACTAAAGGTGACTGCCAGGTTTTGATTTTGGGACAACTGAGTGTAGTGACACCATCCATTCTGAAGGAGAAATATTTTTGAGAGGAGTGGCAGACAACTAACTCACTGAGATTAAATGTAGACATTGATTTTGATAACCACAAGGTATCTAATAGAAATGTTTAATAGTCTCTTTGGATTAGAAGTTCAGGAAAGAATTGGGGCTGGAGATAAAAGAGAGAATGGTCATTAGTTTATGTTATAGTTGAAGAGTAGAAATTTCTCAAGAGAGATTATAAAATCAGAGTAATAATAACTACTAGTTATTATGTGACATTCGTAGTTTTGAGTACTTAATACTAACCATACAAAAACTCTTTCCCACCTTAGTAAAGGGAAAACAAGAGCCTGAGGGATTAGGTTACTTTCTATGTATTCAATGATACACATGTGACAAAGCTGAGATTCAAACCTAGGTTTTTCCCAACTCTGTATTCTCCTCCTGCTTTGTTCTTCTCAAAAATAAAAGCAGGTAGGTTGAAAATGAAGTTCATTTAAAGAGCAGACAGATGAAAAGAATTCCTGAAGCTTGATGATACGGAGCAGCGAAATTAGCAGAGAAAAAGTGAAAGAATGTGATGTTGTGGAATTTAATAGGAAAGAGAAATTCAAGGAGGGATCAGTTAACAGTGGCAAATGCCACAAGAAGGTTAAATAAGAAAACAGAAATTTGTCTATTGTATTCATTCACAAAGGGGTCTTTGCTGACTTTGCTGAAAGTGAAGTCTGCAGAGCGCTGGAGACCAAAGCTGCTCAGTGAGGGCTGTTAAATGAAAGAGCAGTCAGGACATAGAAACAAGTAATTCAAGATGTCAGTCTGCGCAGGCAGAGTGAGGTGAAGGGCACTTGTTAGATAGAGTGCATGGTGGAGGGATAACATGAGAAGTTAGAGTACTTCTAGATGCTAACTGGAAAGAGTAAATAACTGACAGTGAATTCACAAAGAAAGAGTGTAATTTGTAAGCTAATGTCACTGAGGGAGGCCACCATAACTTTGTAATAGTTTTATCCTTAGATTTTTAAAATTGAAAACATTTTTATTTTTTTCATTAGAAATATAATTCTGCTTTCTTTGGAAATTTTAAATACCAGAATATATAAATTAGAATCTGAATGTACCCCTGTAATTTCAGTTATACCCCAAGATAGCTGCTTTTGAAAATTGTTTAGCCTTTCAAACTTTAAAAAAGGAAACTGTAAACACGCACACATATATATACTAATAAAATGGAATTATAATATAGACATTGTTATATAGCATAGTTTTTACTTTTAAACAATATATCATGAACAGATACACTTCTATGTTAATAATATAAAGCAACTTCAAGCTCTTAATGTCTTCACAGTATTCCACTAGGGAATATATTTAATGAATTCCATTTAAAATTTTATTTTTTAATTGAAATATAATGTACATATTTATGGGGTACATAGGGATGTTTTGATAAATAGTGTATAGTGATCAGATGAGGGTAATTAGCATATCCATCATGTCAAACATTTATCATTTATTTGTGTTGGGAACATTTCATATCCTCCTTTAGCTATCTGAAACTGTGTGATGTATTGTGAATCCTCGCCATCCTAAAGTAGCACAGAACACTAGAACTTATTCTGCCTATCTGATTGCCAATTCCATATTTATGAACATGTAGAAAGCTTTCGATTTTTTTCTATTAAAAATTCCAACAGAATAGCTATACTTACATTTTGATCTTTATTTCTTAAAATATTTCTTGGACTATTTCCAAAAATATAATGGCTGGGCGAAAGAATACATTGCTAGATAGCACTAATCCACACTCCTATTGTTGGCAAATAGCTTGGGAGAATTTCTTCCACTGATTACATCCATAGAAATAAAAGGAGATTGTAAACGAAGATCCAACTTTCCAGAGTGGGCAAAGCAAGCTGAGCAACTATCCTGCTCACCTTCCCTCTTGCCCTCACCACTTTCACCATGTTTTCCAATTTCTCTGTGAAGCAGGAGACAAACTTTCCTGCTCAGAGTGAAGATGGAGTAGGTATATATACTTAAGGAAAATATAGATTATTTAACATAGTAACTATGAGAGAAAGGGAGCTGCGTGCTGAAACGGTTTAGGAAATCAGATAGCCTAAAGGCCTTATTTCATGTTAAAGGCCATGAAATTGTAATCAGCAGTCTTCCTGATCATGCGATCTTTTTCCCAGCAGCATTCAGCAACCTTGGTGTAGGAACAGAGAATATAGCCGGAAGGATTTATCCAGGCTGCTGTTTTGTTAGATGGGTGTAGCCAAGGAACACGGAGCCAAGAAATGATGGTCTGTGAGGTCCAAGCTAGATAAGAAGAGAAGACTGATAGGCAGGAACTTACAGATTTAGAGAACTAGTGCACTAACCAGCTGGCAGTTTTATAACCATATCTAGCTGCACTCATATTACTGGCAATGCCTTCAGTATATTTTTTATGAATTATAATTTACACACTTGTCTATTTTATAAAGCTGTGCTTTTAGAGATATCCATAGCAAACTGCAATTAATTTACCAATTGACAAGTCAGAATTTCTGTTGCCCTTTTGTCTGCGTATGTTTGCACTTTCAGCTATTGAAACACAACATGCAAATATACTGATCTGTGGAGGTAGGCACTAAATATGGCCATTAAAGATTGTCAGATGTACAAGAAACATGCTTGTTATAGCCATATCACTAAAGCTAATTTGTTTTATTATAGAATTTTAAAGAATGGAGATTATATTGCTCTAATAAATTTATATGACCAGATTTTCACAAATTTCTTTGAGGGCCATTGGTAAGCACTGTATTTAAAAATTGCCGTAACTGAACTTTTTTTCTAATATTTTATACTATTTTCTGATAGGTTATAATATTCAGTGTCTTGTGAACTTTTTGAGTATCTATGTGTAGCAAAAGGATTTCAGGTTACGTCATTTTGCTTAAATGGAATACAATTCCTGTGAGCTATTTTTATCCAAAGTTTCCTTGATGACTTTTTTTTTGTTTTTGAGACAGAGTTTTGCACTGTCATCCGGGTTGGAGTGCAGTGGTACGATCTTGGCTCACTGCAACCTCTGCCTCCTGGGTTCAAGCAATTCCCCTGCCTCAGCTTCCCAAGTAGCTGGGATTACAGGTGCCCACCCCCAGGCCCAGTTAATTTTGTATATTTTTAGTAGAGATGGGGTTTCACCATGTTGGCCAGGCTGGTCTCGAACCCCTGACTTCATGATTCACCCACCTTGGCCTCCCAAAGTGCTGGGATTACAGATGTGAGCCATTGTGCGCTGCCAACTTTTTTAAAAATTAAAAACGAATAGACCTCACAATATGAGCCATTATGACATACCTAAGCTTGACTTCTTGCTCAAACTTAGAATCAGATCATACTTCTATGAATTATCTGGCTGAGAACAATAAAATCAAGAAGGTGAAGTTAAAGGCCATTTTTGTTATTCTTTCTTAAGAAGTAAATGATTTCACAACCGTATTTTTCTTTTCCCATTTGTATTAAAGCCTTATTACTATAACTTGTATATTATTATTTTAGTAAGTTCACTACAATTATTTTATTTTATTTTTGAGACAGAGTCTTGCACTATCACTATAGATATATATCTATATAGGAGTTTATTAAGTATTAATTTACATGCTACCCCATATATATATATATATATATGAATTTATATATATATATATGTTTATTAAGTTTTATGTATAAACTCATATAGAATATATAGAGAATAAACTTATACATAAAAGTTTATTTTGTATATATATGAGTTTATTAAGAATTAACTTATACCCCATTTTATTTATATATATAAGGGAGTTTATTAAGTATTAACTTACATTTTATATATATATATATATATATATATATATAATGTATATATATGTACACATGTATGTATACTAATGTTCACATATATATAAGAACTAATGTATACTGATTAATACACTGACTAATACATTCTGTAAGGTCTTGAGGAGAGCTGCTGGCTGAGGCATTGTGGGCTAAGAAGAAAAATCTATACCTAGAACACATAGCACATATTAATTCTTTGCCTCTTCATCACTGTTAATATGCAGGATATTCAGCAGTGGCAGCAGCTAGATCAGCATCAATCAGAGGGACTCATCATTCTGGGCATGGGCCTACCCACTGCCCTGCCAAGGCTTCCTTATACAAATACTGTAGTGACCAGAGTCGGAGGCTAGCTGGTGTCTCCTGGATGAGTCATCTGTAGTACAGAGACTTCTTTTGCATCTCTGGTGGGAATTGACATGACACACAAGTATCAACAAACTTAGCCCCCACTCTCATGGATCCTCCTGCATGCTTCTTTCCCATATTCCTTGTCTTTAATTTTCAAATCTTATTCCTTGTGGGACCCCTAACCAAGTCATTTGCCATTGCCTATGAATCTGGGTATATATTTACCTCAGACCTTTTCCACTCCACACCAAGTTAATGAACAGGTATATTGCTCAAAGCTCTGTCTATTGTGAAGATTAGCCCTCCTTATTTTTCAAGAACTGATCTGGGGATATGGCAACTGGACAGTTTCAGACTGCATAAACAAATCTAGCTGATCCATGCATAAACCAGACCTAATCTCTTATTGGGCCATCATATGATTTGCGGCAGAGATAGTGTCACAATAGTGGTAGATGTCATGGGGGTAGGGGCTAACTGTTCACATTACCTTGCCTGTGCCCCTCTTGACCTGTGCCCCTAACCTTACCCGTGCCCCTCCTGACCTACCTGGTACCAATTTTCATAATATATGTTGGGTTTCTGTCGCACCCACTCACCCTCTTGGCTTGGTGTTTTTCTGACATTGATCGTATAGGGTAACACAATATGCCGCCCTAAAATATGCCACGTTAGAATAAGATTATTTTAAGTTAAAAACACTTAAAAAGCAGTAGATGAAAGAAGGATAATCTGAGCTTCTTTTTGTCTTTCTAAAAGCAGAAAATAAACTCCCATGTAAAAGGTATTCTCCATATACCAGAAGGAAGACATTCTTATCACCAGACATGAGTAGCTGAAGCCAGGAAAAATATGTACAAATGAAATTTGTTAAACTGGGTTAAACTTATCTTTCTATACTTTTTCCTATCACAAAACCCTTTGTAATGTCGTATGTTCATAACTTACTACACATTATTTAAACTAGTTATGTAAGCTTTTAGCCCTAACTTCTTCATTGTGTTGTCATTTGTCTAGTGAGGTCTCCCATGCATATGTAAAAATTACTAAATAAAATGTGTATGCTTTTCTCCAGTTAATCTGTCTTTTGACAGTAATTTATAGGGCCTCAGCTGAAAAATTCGAGATGAGTAGAGAAAAAAGATTTTTGCCTTCCCTAGATTGCCATGACCAAGACCATAGTCTCTACCAGGCCTAAGAGAACATGCCAGTAGCTGTTTTGGGAGGGTCAAGATTTCTCTGTTGTGGGCAACATGGCCTTGTTTTCAAACCCTAGATGTCTGCACTATGATTTTTACATCAGGGTTCTCATATCAGGGCTTGTCAGGAACATCACACCCATTCTTATGTACCACAGTTGTCTCTAGCATTAATGTATCTGCTAGGTTATATGGACCAAACAGCAGGGACACATAGTACAGCCTGAACCTGCCGCTAATCCCTCTCTTGGTCTTGGACCTCACTCAAAGGTGAAGCCTTTTTAGTCACCTGGTAAATAGAACTGAGTCGTAGCTTCAAGTATAGGTCCTAATTCCAAAAGCCAAAAAGCCTTTCAAGGTCTATGCCTCTTACTTAGGATAAACTAGTAGGAGGTGCAAGTTGTAGTGACTTATCTGTTCCTCTGGATGAGGTATCACAGCATGCCTCACACTAACAGATCACTCAAAACTTCACATGTAACAGGACTGTAAATTCTTATAAGGCTTTTCTCCTTCAGTTTCTTCAGGGACCATGTGTACTTGATACTTCTAATCATCAGATCTGGTTTCAATGATATTAAAATAGTGGGCCTGCATAGTGTTTTGTGGAATGTAAAGATGGTCAAGAGCTCTGATTCTAGGGCAAGAACATATACATTTAAGACAGGGTCTCTTCTGTTGCCCAAGTTGGAGTCCTGTGGTGTGATCACAGCTCACTGCAGCCTCATCTTCCCGGGCTCGGGTGATTGTCCCACCTCAGCCTCCTGAGTAGCTGGGACCACAGGTGTGCACCACTATCCCTGGCTAATTTTTTATAGTTTTGGTAGATACAGAGTTTCCCCATGTTACCCAGGCTGGTCTCCAACTCCTGGGTTCCAGCAATCCACTGACCTCAGCCTCTGGAAGTGCTGGGATTATTATCCTGAATATATATTATTGTCTTTCCCAGCCTATCTATATATATACAGGATTCTTTTGGAAGGGAATTGAAAATAATGTCACAAAAGAAGTGCCAGAGTACAAAATACATCTGGAACAGCAGTTACAAGTGAGAGTACCTCATTCATAATTTTATTATAATGCACCATTATCTACCATCTTCTTTCTGGTTTTTGGAGAGGCTATACAAGTGAACCCAACTGGGATAGCCTGGAGACATCTAGTCCAATAAAATTTGTTTGTAGGTGGTATTAATTTCTACTAATCTCCTCAAATGCAATATCACTTCTCTGATTTTCCATCTTGGCTGTGTGGATGTGGGGAGCAGTTTTTAAATGTCTCTCAATTTATAGCTTAAGAAATCAATGTGAGGGTTCTACCAGCTTCTAGATACACCTTTAAAAGTTATGCACCCAGGGTAGGTCTGCAGACCCACTGGACCCAATGTGAGATGAAGCCGGGCTAGGACTCTATTCTAACAGGAACACCATGAGAAGATCTGGAGTCTTAATACCAGTATTAGCTCACACTGTGTATCTGATAGCTCTCAAAAGGTCTTGGTATTCCCCTTTTACCACTGTAAATTTGTCCTAGCAAATGCCCGGAATCCCTATTTAGAAGGATGGTGGTACAGGTACTATACATGCTTGCAATTGCATTCTAGGCTTCTTCCTTAAAAGTACCTGGTTTCCCATTCAATTGATGGGGTTCTGGATTTGAGAACTGGCTTAATGTGATTTTCCCATTATAGCCACTGTCAGTCTTCTTCTCACCCTTTCTTGGTGATTTTGGGGCACCTAAGTCAAGCCACACTCTTGTTGATATTCACTTCTCTCCATTCTAAAAACATGATGGTTCATTACCTGCTGCTGTGGATCTCTTGCAGGTCAAAGCCTTCTAGTTGCCATTTGTGTTTTAATTGTGTACAACTTGCCTCTACTGATTAAATACCATCAGTTGACTTCTGCCATTTCAGCATTCTTTCATACTGACATTAAGGAATCTCATAACAGCATCTCCTACTACCAACTAGCCAGTTACCACAGAGCTTCTCAACCATTCTGGTGCCTATTTACCAGTCAATTCTTTATCACTTTATGGAAGGTAGTGTCTTCTCAGCCTGGCAGTGGATTGTAGTCACCTAGCAGGTCACTGAACTTATGTAATAAACCCAATCTTATGTGCCCAGCTCTCTCAGCATTTTAGGCTCTTTCTTAATACTATGCCAAGAAGTTCCAGCAATTCTGCCTCATCAACTTTAGGCTATCATGATTTTAACTTTCAAGGAGTCTTCCAGAATTATATTAGGACTAAATCCAGTAACACTTTTTATAGTTTCGGATCAAAATAATGTTGTCATATCAATAAGCTATCCCATCCAGTCTTGTATTCCACCTTCCCTGCCCCAGACCCCTCACAATTCTCCTTAGGCACTTTTGGCTGGTTCTGCCCTTACATATTATGCAGGTACTATAGCTATGTCATGGCAAATAATTGCTTTCATTGAGTATAAGTTGAGCATTTTTAATACAAAAATCCTAAATCCTAAATGCTTCAAAATCCAAAACTATTTGAGCACCTACATGATACTCAAAAGAAATGCTCATTGGAGGTGGATTTCAGATTTTCAGATTAGAGATGCTCAACTATAGTTACCTGTACATATTCTAAATTCTGCAAAAAGCTGAAATATAAAATACTTCTGATCTCAAGCATTTTGGATAAGGGATGTCCAATTTGTATTTAGGATATTGCTTGAACAATGTAAAGGCATGACTGTTCTTATTGCTCTAAAGGTAAAGATAAAAGATGTGGATAGATCTTAAGAAGGTGATTTTGATTCAGGTGAAAACTTTGCAAAATCTCTAGGCAATGAACAACAGCTCTCTTTTATCAAGGGAAATGGGGACCACTCTTACAAGCACACAGGGTTTGAGGAAACCTGGAGTTCCCATGTTCTGTACTTAGATGTCTACAACTAGGGTCTTGGGGGTCTCAATCTTTTCTTATTAGAGTTCTACTTTTACACAGAAATTATCCAGGCTGTGATGTCAGTATCTTTTTAAATTGTGGAACTCTCAATCAAATCTGGTTCCTTTTTTTTTTTTCAGAAGAACCTTCCCTCCAACTATAGTGGATGAGGGACTCTTTAAACACTGCCACGATGACTTTACATTTTTATACCGTTACCTGAGTTTTTAGTTGGCTGATCTGTGTCTGTTGTCTGCTTCCATCAGTAATAACCAACTAACTCCATATTGCCAGGGATCAGACCCTAGAGCTACTGCATAAATCAGTGTACCCCCCTCCACTTATATTCTACCCTAGTTATTATTCTCATAAATAGTATGAGAATCATACAATTTATTACTAGTAATGATTTGTCATTCAATTAATCCAAATTTCAGAATGGGTATCTAGGGATGAATTTCTATAACCAACTCTCTTAGGTTGGGCTCCCCCAGAGACAGGACCTGAGCCAAGGAGTTGGGTGAAAGTAGTTTGTCTGGGAACCCACCATTGAGAGAATAGAAAAGAGACAAGGAAGAAAAGAAAGCCAGTCAGTGTTACTAACCATTGATATGGTTAGGCTTTGTGTCCCCGCCCAGATATCATCTTGAATTATAATTCCCATAATCCCCACGTGTCAAGGGACAGAGCAGGTGGAGGTAGTTGAGTGATAGGATTGGTTTCCCCATGCTCTTCTTGTGATAGTGAGTTCTCACGAGATCTGATGGTTTTATAAGGGGCTCTTCCCTCTTTTGCTCAGCACTTTGCCTTCCTGCCACCTTGTGAAGAAAGTGTCGTGCTTCCCGTTTCTTTTCTGCCATTGTTGTGAATTTCCTGAGGCCTCCCCAGCCATGCTGAACTCTGAATAAATTAAACCTCTTTCCTTTACAAATTACCCAGTCTCAGGCAGTTCTTTATAGCTGTGTAAAATTGGACTAATACGGGTGGATCACGAGTATAAGAGATCGAGACCATCCTGGTCAACAAGGTGAAACCCCGTCTCTACTAAAAATACATAAATTCAGCTGGGCATGGTGGTGCGTGCCTGTAATCCCAGCTACTCAGGAGGTTGAGGCAGGAGAATTGCCTGAACCCAGGAGGTGGAGGTTGCGGTGAGCCGAGATCGCGCCATTGCACTCCAGCCTGGGCAACAAGAGCGAAACTCCGTCTCAAAAAAAAAAAAAAAAAAAAAAAAAAAAAAAAAAAAAAAAAAAAAAATGGACGAATACAAGCATGCTGTCACTGTGGGCAAGTGAGACTCAATTACACTGCAGTTTGTAGGGTCCAGTGTAGAACATGCCTCAAAGTTTTCTCACCCTATGGGTGAGAAACATGGGGTATTTATGCACTAATTAATATAGTCATTGGATAAGGGCTGTTGTTGGGTTAAGAACAACTCCCCAACACTGTCTGTTGTCTACCTATTTCACAGGCAGGCTGAGCATGTTCTTGCAACTAGATAAAGTCATCAGGCAGAGACTCCCAGGTGCCTGCAGTGAGAATTTATTGACTTACATGGGAATAGTAATGGCAGTGGGATATGCATAGGACCCTAACAGTGCGTGCTCCACGTGCAAGTAGCAGTGAAGCAAGAATTCTGAGGAGTTGAGAGAAATGTCTTCCAAAACACAGACATGTGGATTATCTGTGAACAATGAATGGGATATTCATTTATTTCATTGTTTACAAAAGTTAAGTAGGATAGTCTTGATGCAGAGGCAAATAAATATGTAGGTTTGATGTCAAGTTATCAGCTGATATTTCTGATTTCTCTTTGAAATAGGTGTTCATGTAATATGTTCAGGACATCAGAAGTTAGAATGTCTAAGATTTTAGGAGATTGGACTATTTTTTAAAGTTGCTGCAAAGAAGAGAAAACTGACAAAGTAATAGAAACAAAACCTAATTGCTGGACAATTTTACAGGACAAATTGAGAGTAGCCACCACAGTTATAGTTTTCCTCTAGCAACATAAATGCATCAGGCTGGTACAGGCTTTGAAAACAGATATTCTCTGTTGGCTCTTTTATGGGTGTGTGGATAAAATGACACAAAGATGTTGACAAAATATAGAGAAGCGTTGAAGGAATGGATTATGTAATCTGAGGTAATCTGAAAATGAAAATGAAAAGAACACTGCATGAAGTCTAGTAGAAAATAAAAGGTTCCAGTGCAGCCATGGATCTAGTATATTGGGCAAACTTAAGAGAGCCCCTACTGTGACACAGGTGACAGATAAAAGTATATTCTCTTGATTCTCATGAAAGGGATATGGGCAGGAACAATTATAAAAAATTCAAAACCAGAAAACTTAAAACATACTCTTGAGGGACTAAAACTTAAGGATTCTGGATAGCACAGGAAAAAATATAAATCAAAATGAAGAGTAAATCTCGCATACAAGGTTTCCAAATGCTAACATCAAATTGCTTCTCTTTAAATGTGTGTGTGTGTGTGTGTGTGTGTGTGTGCACGTGCGCACATCAATCCCTAGTGCACACATTCAATCTCTAGTGCACACACATATATATGCACTGGAGATTGAATGGGCCCACTTTAAAACTCAGGTGTTGTCAATAAGATGGCATTTAAGAGGTTACAAGTCTCCCTTAGTAGGAATATTAAGGCCCTTTTAAAAGTGGCTTCAAGCAGTGTTTGGCTAGCATGCTATCTTGCTCTTCTGCCACGTGAGAATTGCAACAAGAAGGCCCTCAGCTGGCCAAATGCAAGTGCCTTGGTCTTGGACTTCCAGGTCCAGAACTGTGAGAAACACATTTCTGTTTCTTCTAACTTACCCAGTCTCAGATATTCTGCTTTTGTACCGTAAAACAGACTAAGACTACGTATAGGTAAGTTTTTCTTTTTTAAATTTTTAAACTATTTATTAATATTTAAACTGATAATTCCATAACATAATATAAAATGTAATATAATTTAGGAAGGAATAAAGTCATAAAGGGCAGCCGTAAGGAAATGATTTAACAGTCCCTGATTCCAGGGGACCTCACAGTGTTCAAGGCTATAACAAGGTACTACTAGAGTCCATTTCAGTTTATCCTAGAGCACCAACACCTGAGACTCAAATCATTTAGTGGGGAGTTTAACCTGGTGGTTGAGAGCCTGAGTTCTGGAGTCAGACTGTATTAGTTAGGGTCCCAGCAGGAATCAACAGATACATTCAAATTATTTTAATTTATGAGAGATTTTCAAAAATTTACTACATCTATTAGTAACATGAGTATGGATAGAATACAAAGGTGAGTTTTTATTATGTAGATGTTGTACATGAATTACTTAGGCAGTACCTGAACTCAGAAAGCCTGAGTCACAACTAGAAGAAATGAATAGAATCTGTGACAGTGGATATAGAGACAAAAGTATCCTGAAATTAGTAATTCAGCAAATCCTGAGCTACAGCCAAAGACATCATCTTAAATAAATTACCATATAGTAACTGACTGTTATGTTAGAGACACAGTCACGAATCAGAGGATTTAACAGTGAAATTTAAGGCAAGTCAGTGTGTTAAGCCAGCAAGGCCAGCATGCAGGCTGTAGGAGGGTGCTGAGAGGAGAACATCAAAAACTTGGACAAAGTTAGGTATAAAACTGGAACATACCCAGGAAGCGAAAGCAGTGAAGTTGTATTACTGTGTAGACAAATGTCAAGGACCTAATCAAGGTGTTCCCAGAGACCTTGATAGTGAAACCAAAATCAGCTTCAGCTTGGAGATTTCATATATGGTTCTTACTGGAAGTAGGGGTTTGCTCATAGGAGACTGATTTCATACTGGTGAGAGCAGTGGATTGATTTTACATGAAAGGATGTGGGAACGGGAAGAACTGAGAAAAGATCTTTACAAGTGGGATGTAATGAGTGAACATGAATATTTCTAAGCCTAATATGTACCAGTAATGACTGAATTTCAAACATTCCAGGTGAGAGGGGGAGATCTGGAAGCAAAGAGAAGTGGAGGCTTAGTTTGGGAAATTTCGGAAGGAAGCTTTAAATCCACAAAAAAGGAAATATTAAATTCTAGGAATCTCCAAAAACAATTTCCAAATCCATGTCAGGCCCAGGAAAATAACGTTTTGGTGGTGGTGAGAAATAAGCTGGAAATCAAAGAGAAAAGATTTTTGACATTGAAAAAAAATTGAAAGATACAGTTTGGGACTGTAGATCAATTTATAAATGAGTAAGTAAGAATAAACAAAGTGATCAGAGGTTTTAATAGAGAAGATTCCATGAACTGAAGACTCGAAAGTTAAGTATCTTAGCCTAGACCCTATGGACTCCCAAGGTGCCTGTGGAAGGAACTTAGGTGGTCAATGAATTTGCATGAGAAATAAGTTACACACTAGTTTCCACTAATCTCCAACTGGAACTTCACATTTCCTTCAATTATGAATATTGGCAGCAGCAGTGGTAGTAATAGCAGTACCCATGACCAATAGAAGTGATGGATATTCCACATGACACTAAAGTTATTGCAGATCTCAAAATGCCATTTATACTCATCCATATTTTGAAATTACAGTACTTATTTGATATGGTTTGGCTGTGTCCCCACCCCAGTCTCACCTTGAATTGTAATAATCCCCACATGTCACGGGCAGGGCCAGGTGGAGATAATTGAATCATGGGGCGGTTTCCCCCACACTATTCTTGTGATAGTGATTAAGTCTCGTGAGATCTGATGGTTTTATAAATGGGAGTTCCCCCGAACGAGCTCTTTTGCCTACCACAGTGTAAGAAGTTCCTTTGCTCTTCCCTCATCTTCTGCCGTGTTTGTGAGGCCTCCCGAGCCATGTGGAACTGTGAGTCTATTAAACCTCTTTCCTTTATAAATTACCCAGTCTTAGGTATTTATTAGCAGCATGAGAACAGACTAATACATTATTTGACCCACCACTAGCTTTTATTATTTAATACACTAATATAGGAGTACATACATGACTGAATCAAAAATTCATTTTAAAACAATGATATTTTAATACATTTGACTTCCCTTGTTATCTTGTGCACATTATTTTATGCATTAAAAAATATTTTGAGAAGTGATCCAGAGGCTTCACAGATTTCCTGTGTTAGTGACCTAGGGCTATCACAACGAGGTATTATAAACTGGGTGGCTTAAGGAAGGGAAATTTATTATCCCACAGTTCTGAAGGCTAGAACTTTGAGATTAAGGTGTTGACAGCGTTGGTTTCTTCTGAGGGCTTTTAGGGAGAATCTGTTCCCTGCCTCTTTCCCTGTTTACAGTGTTCTCCTGGCAATCTTTAGCATTCCTTGGCTTGCAGGTCTGTCACTTGGATCTCTGCCTTCATGTTCATTTGACATTCAAATTTCCTCCCCTTAAATAAGAAGGCTAGTTATATTGGATTAGGGCACATCCTACTGACCTTGTCTTAATTTGCTTACCTCTGTGAAGACTTTATTTCCACATAAGATCACATTCTGATATAAGGGGGTAGTGGTGTTAGGACTTCAGGTTATCTTTTATTAGAAGCACAGTTCAGCCCATAACACTTTCAAATGGGTCCATGGCACATGAAAAGGTAAGAGCCTTGCTTTAAGGCCATATGGTCACAGAGGAGCCTGATAATACTTCAGGTTTAGCTGGGTTGGCTAATCCATGAGAGACCCTGCCCTGAAGCCTACCTAGCCTGCCTAGGATTTGTTCCCCGATATTTCCTTGAGCAGGCAAATGTTGCTTTAAAATGGCTGACTTCCTAGTGATCCCTGAGGGAGAGGAGTGATACCACCACAGAAGACAAAGGGAAAAGACTGTAAATTCCAGGGGCCCAATGTCAGGAGGGGAAATCCCTGCTAATCTCCCCAGGTGGTGGCAGCTGAGTAAATTACCTAGCAAGCAGCTGTAAAACATTACATTGCAATTATCCTCCAAGAGTTCTGAGGACTTGTAAGCAGCTAAAGATAAAAGGCATTACTGCTTCAAGACTTGAGCACTGTGAGAGGAAGAGCTTCTTCCTTTGCAATTTTACACAGTTTGAGGAGATGAACCTCATGGGACAGGTTTCTTTTAGAAAGAAAGTGCAAATATCCCCCTAGTTGTGCAAGAGTCTTGTATCTGAATATACTGCCTACATGCATAAGACATGCAAAGGAATTACATAGGGAAAACTAATATAATGAATGTTATGGAATAAATATGGCATACACTTCTGGAATGAAATCTGCCAAGAGTTCCTACAGTAAATATTATGATTGCCTATTTATATCCTGACAGCAAAATATAGATTGCAAACATTTATTAAGTGCCAGGTCCTATACTGTAATTTTTATAAGAACTCATTTCATTTAATCCCTACAACAATCATAAAAGGAGGGTACTATGATTAACCCCATAGGTAAATAAGGATCAGAAAATACAAATAGGTACGCTACTTTTGTCACTGTAAGTAACTGATGGAGTAACATATTTAATATCCGTTTTTAAAATTTTGACTCCTTTCTAATGTATACAAATAGATCTTGTGATTATGAAAATCTTTTTCAATATTAGAATCATTGTACTTTTTAAAATTTCTGCAGATTTTAACTTCTACCTCAAGTGTCACTGGAGGAGGGCAGTGTGCTTATAAAGAATTATACTCAAAACCTTTTAAAAATATTGCTATTTATATTAAAGTCTCAAAACTAATGAAGAGCCATTTACCTCATGCAGTAAATGGGAAAGAAAAAAAAATCTAACTGGATCCAATTTCTGAATGTGCTTGCTACAGATCAAGATGTATTTATATAAGTAAAATAGCTGTAGTTATGTAAGTAAAATACCTGTAGTGTCATATGCCTCCCATTTGTTGATGTAAAACCAATTAAGAGATTGTGCAAATGAAGCATGAACTCTGTAATCTGCAACAACATATACTTGGACTACAGCTTTCAGTTCAAAACAAATTTTCTACTTTATACCTACAAACCAAGTGTTTACTAAGCCTTCTCCCTTTCTTTGCAGGGGGTCATTCTCTAAGCACCAGGGTAAAATGCGAGGTTACTGTCTCACTCATTTTCCCCCCACAATTTTCACCTTTCCTGATCATCTTCTCTAGCCCAAGTGTTACTGGAGGAGGGCAGCGTAGTTGTAAAGAATTAAAACCAGCTCTTTTAGGGGAAAGTAAGCTCTAATCTGCTTATCTGCTAATTTTTGTAGTCTCAATCCTCTAACAATAGCCAATTTCAAGCTATTGACATTGACAAAGCCGGAGCATCCCCATCTTGAACAAACACCATAATTTTAAGTTCCCCTTGATTAAAAACTGCCTAAATGCAATTCAAAAAACATCAGCCTAATGGCTAATGGCAGCATGACCATAAACCACAAATAACACCTCCAACCAGAAACATTCCAGCCCTGAGATAAACGCCCCTCTGACCAAAGTCATGCCAGTCCTCGAGATAACCTCCCATCCAACCAGAGGTGTTCCAACCCCACAATAAAAGGCTCCTCCACGCAGAAATATTCGGAGCCTATGATAAGCTCTCCTTTCTAGACCTTTAAATACCTTAGTCTATAAGAGAGAATGCTCCTGATCGAAATTGGCCAGAAACCCCTCTCAGGTTTATTCTCCAAAATAAGCCTGTCTTTGACTCTTGAGCCACTTTTTGTGTTTCTTTCTTCTTTCTTCACCTCTTGTATTTGGTGCCAAAACCTGGGACAGGTGTGGGGGGCAGAGGATCTCTTGCAACCCAGGAAGGAAGCAGTGGGCAATGGCAGCTCATCCCAGGCTAACTCCTGGATCCTGAATCTCTGACCACCCATACCATCTTTTCTCTCATTTCACTTTTTGAGCAATTTGCATGAGGAAGACAACTAATCTGAAGGGGACTGGGAGGCTCAAGCTGGGGCTACTCCCCAGTGGGCTCTTGAAACCCTTAGGTCTCAGGAATCCATCTCCAACCACCTATAACAGATGTTCTACTCTCTACCTCTTGTCCCCTCTTCCTGCCTTTCTCCCTCCTCTCTCTCTCTCTCTCTCTTTCTCTACTTTGTATGGCTCCAATTTTGGAGGCCCTTTGCTGATTCTGGCCAGAACATCCAACACCAGACCCTAATCCAGCATTCTGGTAAGATTTGCCTTCCCCTGGCTTTCTTGCAGTACCCAGGAAAGTCAGGTCTGCCGTTCAGTCCTCAGGGGACCGGCGGGACTAAGCTAGAAGAAATCCTGGGGCAACCCAGTTTCTTCTCAGCTTAACTGTCCTCTTCAGAAAGAGGATTCCAGGTCTTTTTACTATGGATGCCTAGAACAAAGACAGACACCCTTGGCCTTCTCTTACCAGACCATATGGGAGCCAAACAGTCCCACATTCCAACATCTTCCCCACTGGGCTGTCTTCTTCACAGCCTCACCAAACTTGGCTTAGGAGAGCACCTAAAGCCAAAGCATTTAGTTTTTTATTGCAACACAGCCTGGCCTTAATACAAATTAGATAATGTCAGCTGATGGCCCCAAAATGGCACCTTTGACTTTCAAATTCTGAGGGAACTTGACAACTTTATAACCAGGAGTGGCAAATGGCAAGAGGTTCCTTATATTCAGGCTTTTTCCCACTTTAAGTCCCATCCCTTATGTCAAGTTAGCACCCCTCATGAAATCCTTCTTAATGAAAACCCTCCTGGGGTCTCTCCTTCCTCTGAAACCTTTTCCTCTGAAATGCCTTTTGACCCTGCAGATGAACCCCCTCCATGTTGTCAACCCCCTGTATCTCCTTCTCACCTGTCCAAACCCTCTGCCCCATTAGCCCCTCCTGCCCCCTAGCCTTTAACCCCAAACCCCACCCGTCCTCCTTCTCTACTCATTACCCATTTAAAAACTCCTCCAGCCAGTCAAATCAGCTCTCTCTCCTGGAAGTAGCTGGGGCATTACTCACATTCGTGTCCCTTTCTTTATGTCTGATTTGTTGCAGATCAAATAGTTTCTGGGAGACTTCTCTGAGAGTCCCTCTCAGTATCACAGGGGATTCCTTCCCATAACCCAATCCTTTAATTTTAATTGGCATGACATTTATACCTTCACTCTCACTCCTGTTGAAAAATAATGTATCTGGGATTCAGCTGAAACACACGCATATGAAATCCACAATCAAGCCCCTATACAAAATCCAGTGGCCAATGATACAGCCTCTCATAGAGATCCAAATTTGACTTACCAACAGAGAGACAATGGCATCAGGTGAGGAGACCACACAATTACCTGTCTCCTTGCAGGCATGGACAGAAATTCCCACCAGACAGTTAATTATGAAAAACTTGGAGAAATTGTATGAGAGACCCAGGAGAATCCTGTCCATTTTTTTTAATCATGCCTCAGTGAAGCTATGCTAAAATATACCAATTTGAACTTAGAATCTAGAGTAGGTCCAACTTTTCTTCACCTCCAATTTATTTCCTAATCTGTCCCAGACATCCAGAAAAAATTATAAAAATTAGAGGAGGGTCACCAGACATCTAGGCAGAACCTCCTAAATGTAGCGTTCTGTGTCTTTAACAACAATGATGAATAAAAATTTCAAAGAGACAAATATCTCTGTTTAAAACACCAGACGCTTGCCACTCATGTTCAAATGTCAGTTACACAAAAGCCTCCTAATAACCCAAAAGGAAACTCTCCCACCCCTGGGCGTCTGTTTATGATGTGGCAAGCCTGGATCCTGGGCAAAGGCTTGTTTGGTGGCCCTGTGGATTACGGGGACTCAAGCTCACCTCCCAACTTCTGGCTGCCAATATTTTAATCCCACCCATTCTCCCCACAATACTCCTCCCAATTAAAAAATCAGATGGCTCCTATAGACTGGTTCAGAATTTGCAACAGATCAACTCCTCTATTAGTCCTGTTTGTCCTGTTTCCCAAACCCCTACATCCTACTATGATGACTTCTCCCCAACACTAGCCATTTCTCTGTATTAGGCCTCAAAGGTACCTTTTTAACTATCTCTCTACACGCTGCCTCTCAAAACCTTTTGTTTTCACTTGGAACAAACCTGACACAGGCAATTCCCAACAAATCACCTGGACTGTCCTCCCCCAGGGGTTTAGGCACAGCCCTCACTATTGCATTCAGGCATTTCAGTTGGACCTTTCCCAGCTACCTCTACAACCTAGCATTTTGCTTCAGTGTGTGGATGATTTACTTCTTTGCAGCCCCTCTCTAAAACATTGTATTTAACACACCACCAGGCTTTTAAATATTTTTGCTGAATGTGAGCACCAGAAAAACAAAAAAAAAAAAAAAGCCCAATTAACCTCTCTAAAAGTTTCATACCTAGGATTAATTATAACTCCAAATACTCAAGAAATTCCACTGCCATGAAAGCAAGGCATTCAACAAATCCCATTTCCTAAAACAAAAAGGACTTACTTTTTTTCCTTGGATTAGTGGGATATTTCTGATTATGGATTGCAAATTTTTCCATTATTTTAGTAAACTCTTTTATAAACACACAAAAGGAAATATTGACCAATCACTCACACCCCAGATGTTTATCATGTTTTCTTTCACCTAAAACATGCTTTATTGCAGGCCCCCACTTTAGGCCCTCCAAACCCCCTAAGACCTTTTTATGTGTATTTACACAGTTCTCATAATCAGGCCCTTGGACTATTAGCCTAACTCGTGGGAGATTCCCTCAAACCAGTGGCATATTTCTCAAAACAACTAGACCTCATTTACACAACCTGGCCTCTTTGCTTAAAAATTTTGGCCACAACCTCTCTACTTATCCCTGAGGCACAAAAACTCATGTTCTATGAATACCTTCAGGTATTTTCTTCTCACAGTCTGTAAGGTATCCTCTTATATAATAAAATATATTATAGGCATATTTAGAATCAGTGTATATATTAATTTGTGTGTTTTTTGCTAGGGCTAGTGGTCTTATCAGCATAACTAATTCTACTTGTTGGGAGGATATACCCAAAGGCAAAGCAAGGGGGCAGCCTCTTGTAGTCTTGTAGACTTTAATCCTTCTCACAGTCTACAAGATATGCACAGTCTACAAGATATGCTCAGCCATAAGGTGCTCACCTCCATCCCTTCCTCTTGCATGCAAGCCCTACATTTAACTCTCCTTCAACACACACTCTCTGTCTTCATACATATTCCCTTCATAATCCCATCACTCTTTTACCTTCAACACTAATTTTGGACCCTGGCCAACACTCATGTTGATCTAATTGAAAGTTTTCTCAGCATGTTTTACCATCTTACTTCCACTCACATAAAGGGAGCCCCAGATTGATTTATAGATGGCAGTGCATCAAAAAACCCTCCCTTCCAAGCAGGATATGCCATCATTGAGGGATATCATGTTGATATCCACTCTCTCCCACCTAGAAGAGTTGTAGAGGCTGCCCCCTTGCTTTGCCTTTGGGCATATCCTCCCAACAAGCAGAATTAGTTATTCTGATAATACCACTGGCCCTAGCAAAAAACACATAAATTAATATATACACTAATTCTGAATATGACTATAATATCATTCATTCCAATGCCCAAATTTGGAGTGAGCGGGGCTATCTCATGGCTAAGGGAACTCCTATCATTAATGGAAAACAAATCCATCATCTACTAAAGGCAGCCGTGTTTCTAGAAGAGGATGCAGTTATCCATTGCAAAGGACATCAATCAGATAAAAGCCACATTTCTTTGGGGAACCATGAGGCTGACTACTAGGCAAAACACCCCTTAACCAATCATCCAATTCCCCAATATCTATTTCCCCTCATACAACACATCTCTTTCTTTTATCCAGAACACTAAATACAACAACTAATCACAGTAGGGGCACAATTCAAACCCCCGTACTGGTTCATACAAAACAAATTGACCTACCTGACCCTGAAAAAACAACTTATGGGATATTCACAACCTCTTTCACACTAGCCATTCCCCTCTGCAACATTTCTTAAGTTCCCACTTACACATAACTCCAGATATAAAGGAACAGTTGAAAGCCATTTCCCATCAATGCTTTATTTGCTGGAAAGCTTCACCTCACTCCAACACAAAGCCTTCTTCTTTCCCAACCCATCAACCCAGGGGACACCTTCCAGGACAGGATTGGCAAATTGATTTTCCCCATATGCCCCCAGTAAAAAAGGTTTGATTTCTTTTGGTTCTGGATGATACCTTTTTGGGGGTGGTAATTGAGGCTTTTCCCACAACCAACAAATAAACTGCTTCTGTCACCTCCAAATAACAGAAATCATCCCCAGGTTCGGTATGCCTCTGTTTTTAATCTAATAGTGGTCCTGAATTTATTTCACAAATTATTCAAACACTTGCACAAGTCCTGGAAACGACCTGGAAGCTACACATCCCCTATTGACCCCAATCTTGGGAAAGGTTGAAAAAATGAATGGCACCCTAAAAAACACCTTCACCAGGTACTCACTCCATGCACATAAAGATTGGGTTACACTTTTAGCCCTTCTAAAAATTCGGTGCTCCCACATAAACCTCTAATTCTCAGCTTCTTTGAACTCTTGATGGGAGACCACTCTCTCCTTTTGTTCTGCCTCATGGTCAAGCCCCACCTCTACCAACCCCTCTTGTTTCCCTTTTCTACATACGATGCATCATTTCATTTGGAAATATGCTGACTCCTCTAATCTCTTTCTACAGCCAGGAGGTTGGGTTCTGGTAAAAGATCCCAGGCTTACTCGTAGTTCCACGTTACATCTAAATGGAAGGGACCTTACAAGATCATCCTTACTACAACCACGGCAGCAAAACTCCAGGGACTCCACAACTGGTTCTCAAGAAAACAGACTCCCCTTCACCACATACCCAAACAACCAAATATAAAACCCCTTCAGACATCTCTTGTGTATCTACAGGCCCCACTTCCCTTCACCTCACCTGAATCCCAAGGAAAAGGAAGAGAAATCCACATAAGCTGCTTGTGTCTCCTTCTCTCCCAAACTGTCATTGCTTCCTAACCAACCCTGTGTCAAACTTTCAGTGGTACCCTTAGGAAGATCCCATTATACAACCAGACCAACTCATTACTGTTCTAAGGAATCTATGGCTTCAAGGAACTTTCTAGGACTTCACTCCTACCCAAATAACTTTTTTCTCTTTTGCTTGTTTCTTTCAATATAAATTCCCTAATCACATCAACCTCACCAATACAATCGCTCCTCACTGCTCTCAAACTGGAACGCTCCATAAACCTTACATGATCCCTCTTGCTGCAAGCTAACTCTTCCTTTGCTCTGGAATACTGGATGTGCTTATTGTTGTCTTCTTCAGCTTACACAGCCCTCCCAACACCCCTTCGTTACCTTCTAACAGGAGACATAACCTAATTTACAAACTTCAAAAGGGAGCCTTGTTTTTTTTTTTTAAAGAGTTGACACCCTGGGGGCAATTATCTCACTTCCAGGGCCAATGAGGCCAACAAATAATTTAAACATATTCCAACTCCCTGCAACACCTCAAGCCCCAAGGCCCTCCCATTGAAGGGCCCATAACTAAACACACCCTCCTTTTACTACAAGCCTCACTTTGCTTTTCAGCCTCTGAGGGAAATTTTCCTGTAGGAGCCTTAACACCTAACCAATACAACCGCACTATCATTGTTAAACACCCATCTGACTATCGAACTGATTTGACTGCCAGGTATCACCTGAAGCAAGTGGTGCATTTTTGCCACTGGTCCATTTTATAACCTCTCCCTCAACCAAAGGCTTCAGCCTAACTTGTGATATCTCTAGTGCCCTCCTTTTTTCATGGCTTAATATCAATAGGGCAACATCCCGTCACATTAAATGTGTAAGAAATAACTCTTCCTATATCTCTACTATAGTGAGTGTCTCCCTGGCCTCCTCCTTGTCCACTTGGAGGTATGAACCACAGGAAAAAAAAGACACCCAATCTTTAATTCACTTGTTTTCTTTCCATATCTCTGCCTGTATTTACGACAAAGGCTTATTCTTTTTGTGTGGCACCAACACGTATCTGTCTCCCCACTAACTGGACTGGAACTTGTATCCAAGTTTATCTTTTTCTCTCCATTGAACTAGTTCCTCCTAATCAGCCTTTGCCATTTCCATCCATCCAATATGTTAGAAGAAGGAGGACCATCTACATCTTTCCTTTGAAGGCCGCCTTAGGTGTAACCTCTGGACTTGGATTGGAAGTAGGTGGATTGGCTACCTCCTTAACATATTTTAAAGCTCTCTCAACAGAACTACAGAGTTCTTTAGAAAATATAGCCTGAAGCCTTATAAGAGTCCAAGACCAACTAGACTCCTTGGCTGAAGTAGTCCTCCACAATAGATAAGGATTAAATCTTACACAGCTGAAAAAGGGAGCCTTGGCCTCTTATTGGGCTAGGAATGTTGCTTCTATCTCAGCCAATCAAGCTAGTAAGAGGCGCTGCTGAAAATGTTGAAGGGCTAAAAAGTTAAGGGAATACCAAAACAACCAAATAGATTCTTAGTTTGGGAACAAAAAGCATAACATGGGTAATCCCATTCCTGGGTACTATGCTAGAAATAAACCTAGGACTGATGTTCTTACCCTGCCTAATTAACCTTTTTTAAAGATGTTTAACTGACAGGATCATGGCCATCTCACAGATAACTACCCAAAAATATCTACAGATGGCATTACTCTTTCAGTCAATCTGAGACCAAAGAATCTCTGCCCTCACCCCCCAGCAGAAAGTAGCCAGAAAGAACACACCACCCCTCATCCTTTTATAACCATAGGGTCTAGTTTGACAGAGCAGGAGCAACATCATCTTAACCACCATTTTAAGTTCCCCTTGATTAAAATCCACCTAAATCTAGCCCCCAAAATATTAGCCTAATGGCTAATGTCAGCATTCCCATAAAAACCATAGAAAACATGTTCAACCAGAAATATTACAACCCTGAGATAAACCCTCCTCTGACCACAGACATGCCATCCCCAAGATAATCTCCCCTCCAACCAGAGACATTCCAGCCCTGTAATAAAACTCTCCTCCACACAGAAACATTCTGAGCCTGTGATAAGCTCTGCTTCCCTCAATCCTTAAATACCCTTAGTCTGTAAGAGAGAATGCTCCTAACCAAATATCAGCCAGAAGCCCCTCTTGGGTTTATTCTCCAAATAAAATTTGTAGTCTTTGACTATTGAGCCACTTTTTGTGTTTCTTTCTTCTTTCAACTCTTGCAGTCACTAAATCTAGAACTGAGAGGAGATGTGCAGTAGCACACTTTTCTGTTGTGCTTCTACCATTCAGATACAATAGATTCAGACAGTCTTGAGATCATATGTAATGTTAACATGTAGTAAAGTAATAAGGAAGTGATGAGTTTTGAGTATTTACCTTTGCTTATAATGTATTTAATTGTAAGTTTATTTAATGTTTTAACATAAACTTCATTGAGGTGATTTACATATCATTAAATTCAGTGTACAATTCAGTGGTTTTTATCATCAGAGTTTTGCAATAATCATCTGAGAATATTTTCATCACCCCCAGAGAAATTCTGTGTCTATTGGAGTCACTCCCATTTTCCCACTGCTGATTTCCCACTCTCCCAGCCCCTGACAACCACAAATCTACTTTCTATCTCTCTAGATTTGCCTATTGTAGGCAATTCATATAAATGAAATTATGCAATATATGTTCCTTTTATTGAATTGTAAAATACATGTGTGTAAATACATGGTTTGGGAACAAAATCATAACATGGCTAATCCCATTCCTGGGTCCTCTCCTAGAGATATGCCTAGAACTAATGTCCTAGATGGAGATAGATGGAGAGATAATTTATGACACAGGTACTTTGTATTAGCTGGGTATTGATTTTGCAAGAATCTTCTCCTAGTATGTGGCTAGACTTTTCATGTTCCTAACAGTTACTTTTGAAGGGCAAATATTTAGTTCTGATAAAGTCAACAGGGTAACTTTTGTTTTGTTTTAGTTATTGATTTTTTGTGGTCTATTTAAGAAATCTTTGCCTAATTAAGGACACTAAAACTTTCCTTATTTTCATCTACAAATTTTATAAGACTAGCCATTCCATTTATTTCATTTAAAGTGATTAAAAAATATATATATGGTGTTGAGGCTGGTCACAGTGGCTCATGCTTATAACCTCAGCACTTTGAGAGGCTGAGACAGGCAGATCACCAGAGCTCAGGAGTTTGACAACAGCTTGGGCAACATGATAAAACTCGTCTCTACAAAAATATATAAAAATTAGCCAGGCTTGGCAGTGGGCACCTGTTCCCAGCTACTCAGGAGGCTGAGGCATGAGAATCGCTTGAACCTCAGAGGCAGACATGGCAGTGAACTGAGATTGTGCCACTCCAGCCTGGGTGACAGAGTGAGACTATTTCTAAAAAATAAAAATATGGTGTGCTCTAAGAGTCAAGATGATTTTCTTTTTTTGATTTTTTTAAAGATTATCCTTTCCCTATTAAATTATGGTAATTTTGTCAAACTTCAGTTGACAATTTACATGTGAATTCATTTCTGAACTCACTATTCTTATGTTTATTGCCTATTCCAGAGGCTCTTGATTTAAAGTAACTCTAAATAAGTCTTGAAATTGTTACAGGAAAGGGGTCCCAATCCAGACCCTAAGAGAGGGTTCTTGGATTTCAGGCAGGAAGGAATTCAGGGCAAGTCTGCAGTGCAAAGTGAAAGCAAGTTTATTAAGAAAGTAAAGGAATAAAAGAATGGCTACTCTTTAGACAGAATAGCATTGAGGGCTGCTGGTTGCCCATTTTTGTGGTTACTTCTTGATGATATGCAAAACAAGGGTTGGATTATTCTTGCCTCCTCTTTTTAGACTATATAGGGTAATTTCCTGACTTTGCTATGGCATTTGTAAGCTGTCACGGTGCTGATGGAAGTGTAGTAGTGAGAATGACCAGAGGTCACTCTCATGACCATTTTGGCTTTGGTAGGATTTAGCCAGCTTCCTTACTGTACACTGTTTTATCAGCAAGGTCTTTACAACCTGTATCTTGTGCTGACCTCCTATCTCATCCTGTGACGTAGAATGCCTTAGCTGTCTGGGAATGCAGCCCAGAAGGTTTCAGCATCATTTTACCCAGCTCCTATTTAAGATGGAGTTGCTGTGGTTCATATGCTTCTAACAAAATTGTATAGTAAAAATCCTCTTTGTTTTTTTTTAAAAAATTGTTTTCTGTATTATATGTCCTTTGCATTTACAAATAC
Organism: Cebus imitator; assembly: GCF_001604975.1. Lineage (NCBI taxonomy): Eukaryota > Metazoa > Chordata > Mammalia > Primates > Cebidae > Cebus > Cebus imitator. The sequence continues at coordinate 2,758,169 of NW_016107590.1, read as the reverse complement.
ATTTTGGAATAAACTTGACAATTTCTAAAAAAAAAATTCGGTGATTTTAATTGCAATTGTATCAAATGTATAGATCAATTTAGGGAGATTTAACATCTTTATGATATTGATCCATGAACATGGTATCTATGTATTTTGATGTTTAATTACTCAAAGCAATGTTTTGTAGTTTTCAGTGTACAGATCTTACATGCTCTTTGTCAAATGAATATTTTATATTTCTGATGCTATTTTGTTTTTTTACATTTTAATTTCCATTTGCTTGCTGTTTTTAGAAACTTTTTTTTAAATATTGACTTTGTATCCTGTGACCTTGCTAAAATAATTTTTCTAACTCAAGTATTTATTTTGGTAGACTTTATAGGATTATATCATTTGCTAGTAAGGTTGGTTTTCTTTTTTTTTTTTTTCCTGTGTTCAGTTAACATGCTTTAGTTTCCCTCTTATTTTTGCCTTATTGCATGGATAAAAACTCCTGTTCAATGTTGAATAGAAATAACGGGAATAGTCATTCTTGCCTACTTTCTGGTTTTAGAGAGAAAACATTTAATCTTTCACATTAAGTGTAAAGTTGGTTATAGGTTTTTTGTAGATGCCCTTTGTCATCTTGGGGTGGTTTCTTCCTATTGTTGTTTCCTGAGATACCTTATTATGAAGGGACATAGGATTTTGTCAAATCCTTTTTCTGCATCTGTTGAAGTAAAATATAATAAATAGCCATAATCATATGGCTTTTATTTTAGGCTAAGATAATGCCTTGCATTGACTAATTTTTCAAATGTTTAACTTATTTCTCTGACAAAAATCACATAAATCATGTTATTTATATATTGTGGAATTTTCAATGCTAAAATTTTGTCTAAAATTCTTGAAATGTATTGATCTGTTTTTTTTTTTTTTTTTTGAACTGGGTATCAGAATAATGCCGGCTTCATAGAATGAGTTGAAAAATGTTTCTTTCCTTCTGTTTCATTTTCTTGAAGAATTTGTAAGAAATTGGTATTTCTTCATTAAATATTTATATAATTTGTCACACAACTCTTCTAATTTCTTTGTGAGAAACTTTTCAAGCTACACATTTAATTTCCTTAATAAATATGAAGGTTTCAAGTTTTTCTTGAGTTTTAATTTTTTTGAGAAAATATATCCAATTTATATAAATTACTAAATTTATTGACATTAAAATCTCTATTACATTTATCATTTTAATGTCTGTAGGGTATTTACTGATATCATATCTCTGGTTACTAATACTGGTGATATATATATAATCTATTCTCCCTCTCTTTCCTAATTAGTCTAGCTAGAATTCTATTAATGTCACTCATTTCTCAACAAAACAGTTTTGGGGGTCATTTATTTTTTCCAATTTGTTTTTATTTTATTATATTCTGCTCTTTTATTTTCCTTCTGCTTACTTTGCTCCTTTCTAGTTTTTTAAAGTGGAAGCTGAAGTCATTCAGTTGAGAGTGCTTTTTTTTCTAGTTCAGGCATTATAACTATAAAATTATCTCAAAGTTTACTATTTTAGCTGTATCTCATGAATTTTCAAATATGTTTTCATAGGAATAGTATTGAATCTGTAATGCTTTGGGCAGTATGGCCATTTTAATGATATTGTTTCTTCCAATCCGTGAGCATGGAATGTTTTTCCATTTATTTGTATCATCTCTGATTTCTTTTATCAGTGTTTTGTAATTGTTTAGTAGAAACCTTTCATCTCCTTGATTAGCTGTATTCCTAGGTATTTCCATTTTCTTGTAGCTATTGCAAATGGAATCATGTTCTTGATTTGACTCTTAGCTTGAACATTATTGGCGTATGGGAGGCCGAGGCGGGTGGATCACGAGGTCAAGAGATCGAGACCATCCAGGTCAACATGGTGAAACCCCGTCTCTACTAAAAATACAAAAAATTAGCTGGGCATGGTGACACGTGCCTGTAATCCCAGCTGCTCAGGAGGTTGAGGCAGGAGAATTGCCTGAACCCAGGAGGCAGAGGTTGCGGTGAGCCGAGATTGCGCCATTGCACTCCAGCCTGGGTAACAAGAGCGAAACTCCGTCTCAAAAAAAAAAAAAATGCTACTAATTTGTATATATGATTTTGTATTCTGAAACTTTACTAAAAATGTTTATCAGTTCTAGGAGCCTTTTGGTAGAGTCATTAGGGGTTTCTAGGTATAAAGTCCTATCATCAGTGGGAGGAGAGAGGTTTACATTTTTCCTGTATAATTGCCTTTTATTTCTTTGTCTTGCCTGATTGCTCAGGCTAGCATTTTCAGTATTATGTTGAATAGGAGTATGGGAGTAGTCGTTCCTGTCTTGTTCTAGTACTAATAACTCCATAGTTGCCCATTTAGTATCATATGGGCTCTGGGTTTGTCATAGATGTCTCTTATTATTTTGAGGTATGTTTCCTTGATGGCTAGTCTGTTTTATCATGAATGGATGTTGAATTATATTGAAAACTTTTTCTCCATCTTTTTCTATTGAGATGATCATACAGTGAATACTTTTAACTGCTATTCCTATCATCAAACTACCAAAGGTCATTTTACACAGAATTAGAAAAAACTATTCTAAATTCACATGGAATAAAAAGAGCCCAAATAGCCAAAACAATCCTAAGCAAAAAGAACAAAGGTGGAGGTATCAAATTATCTGACTTCAAACAATACTTCAAGACTACAGTAGTCCCAGCTACTCGGGAGGCTGAGGCAGGAGAATTGCTTGAACCTGGGATGTGGAGGTTGCAGTGAGCTGAGATTGTGCCACTGCACTCCAGCCTGGTGCCTGGTGACAGAGTGAGACTCTGTCTCAAAAAAAAGACTATAGTAACCAAATGGCATGGTAATGGTGCAAAAGCAGCCACACAGATCAATGGAACAGAATACAGAACGCAGCAATAAAGCTACACAACTACAACCATCCAATCTTCAACAAAGCTGACAAAAGCAATAGGCAAAGAACTCCCTATTCAATAAATGGTGCTGTGATAGCTGGCTAGCCATATGCAAAAAATTGAAACTGGACTCCTTCTTTATACCATATACAAAAATCAACTCAAGATGGATTACAGACTTAGTTATAAAACCTATAACTATAAAAACTTTGAAAGATAACTTAGGAAATGCCATTCTGGACACAGGACCTGGCAAAGATTTTATGACAAAGATACCGAAAGCAACTGCAACAACAACAAAAAAATTTAGCAAATAGAACCTAATTAAACTAAAGTGCTTCTGCACAGCAAAGACACTATCATCAGAGTAAACAGACAATTAACTGAATGGGAGAAAATATTTGCAAACTATGCATCCAACAAAGGTTTAATATCCAGAATCTATAAGGAACTTAAGAAGAAAAAAAAAAACTCATTAAAATCGGGGCAAAGGACATGAACAAACATACTTCTCAAAAGAAGACATACAAACAACCAATGAACATATGAAAAAAATATTCAGCATCACTAATAATCAGAAAAGCAAATAAAAACCACAATGAGATACAATCTCACACCTCACACGAGTCAGAATAGCTATTATTAAAAATTTAGAAAATAACAGATGTTGGCAAGGTTACAGAGAAAAAGGAATGCTTATGCGCTGTTGGTGGGAATGTAAATTACTTCACCCACTGTGCAAAGCAGTTGGAGATTTCTCAAATAACTTACCATGAAACTACCATATTGCATTGGTTTTCAACCCAACAATCCCATTACTAAGTATATTTCCGAAAGAGAAAGAAATTATTCTACTAAAAAGACAAATGCACTTGTATGTTTCTTCCAGCACCATTCACAAAAGTAAAGACATAGAATCAAGCTAGGTGCCCATCAATGGTGGACTGGATAAAGACACTCGTCTATATATCCCATGGAATACTCTGCAGTCATAAAAAATAAAGTCATATCCTTTGCAGCAACATGGATCAAACTAGAGGCCATAACCCTAAGCATATTAATGCAGAAATAGAAAACCAAATACCACATGGTCTTACGTATAAGTGGGAGCTAAACTTTGAGTACACATAGACATGAAGATGTAAACAATAGACACTGCAGACTATGAGAACAGGGAGGAAAAATCTGGCGAATGGGTTGAAAAACTACCTATGGGGTACTATGCTGACTACCTGGGTAATGGGATCTGTAGCCCAAACCTCAGCATTATGCAATAAACCGATGTAACATACTCGCATATGTACCCCCTGTATCTAAAAGTAGAAAGTATAAAAAGAAATTCAAAAATAAAAATATTAAGTTTTAATTTTAATTCATTTCTTATTACTTTCTAATTTTCTTTTTATTTCTTGTACATGAGATCGGTTATTTACTAAAGTGTAGGGATACTGGGCCAAATTAAAATAGGCTTTATAGAACAGGAGAATATAAAGGGTCCCAGAGTTAGGAATACATGTAGACCTCACAGGAACTGATAAGTCATAGGGAAAAGACAGGACAACTGTTTTCTCTAGCTCTTCTTATGGCCTCTTATTCACTTATTCCTATTCTCTCTATAACTGCTTTCTATGCTTTTCCCCCTGTAGTCTGGTCTCTTCTGCTCAGAGTCATCATGGTCACCACGAAATAGTGCCTTCAATCCTTGGTCTTCAGCATCTTTTACCTCAGCTTTATACATTTAATTAGCTCAGTATTTCAGGGAGAGGAATTTGATAGGCCCAACTTAGGTGAGGTGTCTACTTGATAGTATGATGGCCAAGATGGGAGAAGAATCATTGGTACCGGTATGGACACCCAAAAACATGAACAAGGAAAGGAAAGCAGATAGACCTGTTCTTCAAATACCATGTACCCCCATAGTCTAGCATTTAGAGCACCAGGCACTACGGGCAGAGTAAACAAGGAGAAAAGAAAGAAAGAAGAGCCCATGTAAGTTTTCTACGGGGTTGTGACTTTAAACTGACACCACTAGGCCCACTATGGTCTTAGGAATGTTAAAGCTTCTTTGGTATGACTAAGTCCCTGATAGCGTCATCTCCTGTTTTCTGATTCCTCTTGAGTCCCATGGGGGAATCTTTTCATGTTAAGAAGACAGATCCTGTGGATATCCCAAGTAAAAACAAATCTCATTTTGGAGTGAATTCTTTGCTCCTGAAAGGTTCTCCCAGAGCCAGCTTCATTCACAAGTCTGGTTCTGCAAGCCCAGGAAATCACCAGTAGCAATTTTAGCATATTGAAGTCAATGGTAAATTTGCTTGAAAAGGGCTTTCAGCCTCCAGCCTCCTAAAGTGAGCATGAAGGCACAAACCTGAAATATTTAAGAAATGTCATTACAGTATTTCCTCTGACTGCATATAGACCTTCCTCAGGAAATAATTATGTCCTCTTTGAACTGGGAAGCATATCTATTATAAATATATTTTCATTTTGTTACCTTCGATGAATTCCTCATACTTTCAAAAACTTCTTTTAGTTATGAAAATAAAGTCCTGTAAGTCATGAGGCCCACTGGGTCCAGGATATAATTCTGCCTTAATCAAGGCAGATTATTCACAATTAGGGATTATACTTCAAGCAGGGTTCTGGATCCTAAACGTAAATTCTATTTTTAAAAGTACGAAATGTTCACTTAAAAGTTGTTAAATTTAAGTACATGTGCTTATACTGATGACCTGCTGCTTCTGAGGAAAACACAATGTGTGCTTACAATTACTGCCTCTTTGTGATCCCACTTTTCAGTTGCTTGTTCTCTAACAAAGTCCTACAAAGAGGTGATGGTGACTATCTGTGCTTTGCAATCCAAGCTGTTTTTTGAATAGACAGAATTTCACTCAAACTGCCCCCCTTTCCCTTTGTGATCTCTTGACCTGGCATTCATTAAAGCTGAGGTCCTGGCTCGTCAAGGGAAGATTTTAGTTATTATCCTTGGCAAAGGAACTCTCCACTGTGGCTTTGGTTTGAACTTCAGCTCTTCAGAGTATAGGGGTCACATGTGAATTTGTTATGCTCTCTGGCAAATGCTTCAGAATAAATGAATGTGATGAAATTCTCATGAAGTATTTGTTTTTTAGTGTTTCTCTAATAAATTGTAATTTATGAGGCATAATTGAAGAAAATTCTGGAGGAAGTTGTGTNAATCAACTTTATTGTGCTTTCAAAAGTTAAAAATGGTTTACAGCTATAATAAATTGCTTGAGAGTGCTATCAACCCATAAATTTTAATAATTTAATAAACATTCTGCAGTTAAGTTGGGCTCATGGCCAAATCCCAGGGCTGGTTTTGCGTCATGTGAAGTAGTGTGTGTTTTAGTTTACCTGACTGATAAAGGAATGAGCTGTTTCTCAAGCATGACACGAAGTGATTGGTCATTAATTTCAATGAACTAAAACTGAGAACTCAAATTTGAAGTCCAAAGATGCATTTAGCATCTCTGCCCCTCCCCAATCTGTTGCCTACTCACTCCTGCTATACCATATCTTCAAAGAAAGAGGCTAATTTCATTTCCTTTAGCCTTTTCACCTCGAAAACCAGTTATAGCAGTAATCACTTACTCATCTCCTTTTTGGAAGCTGTAAACTGCATTGTTAAAATGTTTTTAAAGTAATAAGTTTAAAATACTCATAACAATGTGCATATAGAGAGTTCCCAATATACACTGGCTAAAATAGATTTATATTAATTTCATCAAGCAAATAAACTGATATTTTTGGTATTTCTTCTCTTTTGAAAGTTGGTCAAATTTTAAACAACTTGCTGAGATGATCCTGTCTGTGTAGAGTCTGGGTTGGTTTCAAATGTGTGCCTTAATGAAATGTGCTAATTAAGTGAGCATTATATTATTCACAAGTTCATCTAGACATTCCTCTGCCTAGATTTGGATCAAATTAATTATTGTATATTTAATAGAATATTGTTTTGCTCTTTTTTTCTTTTATTCCACTCAAATTAAGCATATGCAAAAATTGAGGTGATTAATTTGACTTTGTTTAATTATCATCTGCTTTTTATGATCATAAGAATAGTCACTGGATACTGAAGGATACTTACATATGGTTTAAACTATTGACTTTGGGCTACACATTCTGTGGTTTTAAAAAACATTTTCAGGACCATGATAAAAAAATAAGTCCGGTGATTTTTAATGATACAGGAATCTTTTCCACTGATTGTTTAATTTCCACTTTCTCATCTTACTGATGTGACTTAAAAAAAATTATAGTTGATGATTTCTACCCCCAAAAGAATGTCACTTGATAACAAGATGTGTATATGTATTTATTCATCCATGCAAGACGGGCATATGCTAATATATGCACTTGCTCATGCCTGCATTTTCACTTAATGAAGAGCTTAATAAAAATCAGCATTCATATCCCCTTCCTAGTCAGATAAATTAGTTAATGCACAATAAGCAGCTCTTATGTATAATGCAAAAGATTAGTCTTATCATTTGCATAATGTGCTACAAACGGCCCACTGTTTCAAGCAGTAGAAGCTTTCCCATTAAATGTGAGTTGAAAGCTGAATGACGTCAATAAAGTAATTATGCTTCATTTGGCATATCTCATTCATTCTCTGGAGTTCAAGACCTTCTCTGAGCTCTGTTGACAGTGCTGTTGAAAGGCATGGTAATGGTTCAAAAGCAGAGCAGTAGAACTCTGGGAATAAGCATAGTGTGTTCAAGCCTCTACTATATGAGTTGTTCCCCAGCAGAAATGCATTTTATCCGCTGGCCTCTGCAGACATGTATGTATAAGCATGTGCAACTAGAAACTTTTATGTGAATTCAAATTATCTGTCAGCATCACTTAATCTCATCCTTAAAAAGCTTACAGACATTACCTGTAAAATATGTCTGTTAGTACCAAATTATCTCAGTTTTCATTTGTCTGGAATGTGTTAATTTGCCTTTATTTTTTTCATAGATAAATGAGAGTTAAAAAAAAAATGTGGGCCAACAAAGTTCCTATATCATTGACATCCAGATTTACCAGAATTTCCACTAGAAAGAAGAGATTGACAATGAAGTCTTTTCTGTCTCCCCCTTGAAACATTTATAAAAATCCTAGTTCTGCCAATGGGATACACAAAATTCAGTCACAATGTTGCCCCTCACTCCTTCCTGTGCTCACAGAATATTTCCATGCCTTTGAGGAAATAGATCAGTTTTCAAAGAATATCTTTTAATTCAGAATATACATATATACACTTTACCGATGTGAAAAATAAGACACAGAGAACTTACATAATTTGGCTGACAGCCAGTTTTACTGAGTTTAGAAGATAAGTGAATTGAGTCTTGTTCTTTGACTAGTGTTTCCCTGTGTTGTGTTAAATGTTTTTTTTTTTTTTTTTTAATTCTTTTTCCTTTTTTTTTTTTTTTTTTTTTTTTTTTGTGTTTTTTTTTTTTTTTTTTTTAATTCTTTTCACATTTGTTTACTGTCTCAAGGATAGGGAGGCAGATCACTTTATATTTGACATGCACAACTTCATATTAAAACTGTAAAAATGGTGCCTATGGAATTGCCTATGCATTTGCATGCTCAGAATCTCACTCTAACTCATTGTTCAAAAGCAGACTGTCATGTTCAGAATCTCATTCTAACTCATTGTTCTAAAGCAGATTGTAGCTAATCTTTTTCTAGTATATCCTGTAACAATAGCATTTCAACAAACATGGTAAAATTATTTCTTCTGAATTAGTACTTTACTGAAATCTTTGTTTTACAATTCTTTCTTGAAGATAAAAAAAAATTGTTTTCTAGAAAATGTGTCTTTTAAGTCATATATTCTATGTTGTACTGTATTTCATAATAATTTTTAAAAATGTACTGGGCTTACTAGTTCTTGGACAATTTTATCATTTTCTGCATTTAACCTTATTTTTGTGCTTATATAACTCATAAGCAGTAAGTCTGTCTTGGAAAGGTAAAATATGCAACTTAATGCTAAAAGTAGGCTTAAATACTGTCATAAGATCTGTGATTTATTGCTCCTGTTTGGGAAGTAAGATGAAAGAGCCAAAAACCAGAGACATTTTTAAAATGTGTATAAATACATTCACGATTCTACATAAAATGTAGAGATTTTGAGAGTTTAGCTAAAGAAGGCATCAGAGAAAAAAGTCTTAAAGGTTTTATATATGTTAATTAGGTAATTATAAGAAAATGAAGAAACATCTTAAAAGAAATTATTCCATTTAGTTTGACAATTTTATTCAATTGAAGTAAATGTAAATTAGATCATCCATCTTTCACCTTTAGCTAAGAAGAATACAAATAATAGATTAGCCAAGAATGTTTATAAAAGTCAATTTGAGTACCTCTAAATTTCTACCAGAATCTAATCTAGAACATGGAATGTCAGTTTCTACATAATGCCAATATCATTAAGTAAAAAATGAAATATGAAACATAAATCTATGTCCAAATGACCAGTTTGAAAACATGTTTTGAGTGGCTATACAATTATAGCTTTGGCTACTTTGGTACGGACTTCCGTCATCTATCATGTTGACCTCGAATTGTGTGTGTGTGTGTGTGTGTGTGTGTGTGTGTGTGTGTGTATGTGTGTGTGTGTGTGTGCATTACATAAAAATAATGCTGCAATATTATTGAGTACTTTTTGTGGCTATTTTCCATGAATCTCTTCTCTTTAGTAGGTCCAGATGAGATGGATAGCTAAAATCCAATAGTGAGAGAAATAATTGTATCAGCAACTGCCAGGGTGGTTCTGTTCAAACACTGAGCTCCTGGTAAATTCAATCCTATGAATTATTTTCATGTAAGAAAGAAGTAAGAGGTAAAGACTCCACCCACTTCATGCAGAAGGAGTTTAGCTGAAACAGTGTTGTTTCAATAGTCATTAACCCAATTTAAATGGTATAATTAATACATATGCTTCACATGAAAATGTTTCCAAACTTTGATATATAATATTCATAATTTGTATAGATTTCAACTAAGAGTATACTTTTACATTGTATCCTTATTGGCAAAGAGAGTTTTTATTAGGCACCAGTAAATGGTCTTTGTGACTACTGCTATGACAGTCAGTGTTATATCTTAATTAGCAGTATTATTTCTAGTTCAACTAAAATAGCTAAAGGGTCCTCCTGGGATCTATTCTGGGATATGATTTTGTTTAATCTTATTATTAATGATAATAAATTTTTACTTTGTTGGAGTATCATCTGTATGCCCATGATTCCATTATTTAAACAAATAATTATTCCGCATTACAATTCCTTTTAGAACATGACAATAACAAATCATAGTTATGGCTTATTCACAGTAAATTAGGTCTAAAACACTAATAAAATTAATTGCAAGATGTTTGATTGGAAACCAAAGCCAGTTAAAACAGGAGCTCTCTCTCATGGTCTTTACTCTCTGGAATAAAGCTACCAGCATGAAATATCTAAGCGCTTGTTAGCAAACAAAGAGTAATTGAAACTTGGTTGCTAGGAGACATTATTTCTCATTGTTGACAATCCTGATTTCTTTGATTACTGGCACTATTGTTGTTCATTACACAAACTGAATGTTTTTATATAACATTTAAAAAACATATTTTGGAATCCAATTGTGTGAATACTACCATGTGCTACCAAAGAAGTGTTTACTCACGGGTTCAGCAGGTTAACTATTTCTGGTAAGCATTTTTTTCAGGAGGCTTAATACATATTTTTTATTACTTGTAAAATATACATTTTACTTTAAAAGTTTTAAGATATTTACAGAATAGAGATTTCATATAATTCATGAAATTAAGATTTCCTTACAAATAGAAAAAATAATCCTGTCGATATAAATTCAACCTTTTCATTGTAGCGATTTATTTTTATATTCAAGATTATTTCATTTGCATAAAGGAAAATGATATTTAAAATATAAGAAAATATATATTTTGAATGCAGTAGAGATTTAAGCATTTTGGATAATAGAGCAAATTTTGAAATTATTTTAGCAAAATGAGCACTTTGGCATCCAGAGTCCTCTGGTAAGGAATTTTCAAGAATCTTTATTTTCACGGCATGAATTAATATCATATTTGGCAAAACTTCAAACAGGTAGACAAATATGCAGAAAATATCTAAACAATCTTTTACTCCCAATGGAATTCCTTTTTTTTTTTTTTAAATGCTGTCTAACCTCAGGTGTTCTCACTGCGGCTTGATACTTGCTGGTTCCTGTCCTTACAGCTGTGAAAGATTCTCTTTTCCACTCTTAAGTTGTTTATTTCATGCCCACTCTTCACATTCCTGCTTCACAGAACAGACCAGGAACAACACACAAGAACCGCTTGAATTTTCACTCTCTTCACACTTAATGGTCTTTTGTCTTTATTCATCCTTATTTTCTCCTCTCCTATTCAGAATAAATGATATGCTTCCTTTCTGAAACTCCCTCTTCTGGTTCTATTCCATTTCTTTGGACACCTTGACTCTCAATTAACCCTCTCTTTCTCTTCACTTGCCAATCTCTTTTTCTTTGTCTAATTATATATTCAGACTATGCTTACAGTCTTTTTACTTTTTAATTACTAAACTTAAAAGATCATTCTATGTTTATAGATGTCTCATTTTCTAACAGTGAAATTTGACTTTGTCAAATAATCTAAGGTTCCTCTCTTATATGTCACAAATGACCTCTAAAGTCTCTAAATCAAGGATTTGTCTTAATTCTCATTCTTCCAATGTCAGTTACTGCTGGTGACCTTTCATTCTTTCTCCTCCATTTTTCTTTGATTCTCTTAAAATCACTACCTGGGATGTCATCTCATATCTTTGCTAACTCTTACAGGTTTTCTTTGTTAGCTGCTCTTTCCGTTCTTGTATACTAAAGTCATTATTTCTGAATTTTGTCTTGTCCCACTTTTGCTCTCATGCTCCATTCTTTCTTACATATCTCTCCCATCCAACAGCTTCAGCCGGCATACTGGTACAAATCTCTATGTCAAATTATATAGATAATTCCGACTTTCCCCCAAATTCAGTACTGTATGTTCAGCTGACTCCTAAGCAATGTTCATCTGAATGCCTCAGTGACACTTTAAACTCATCAATTTCATAGTTCCCACTGTCATCATGGAGGAAAATTTTATTCTTTCTTATTACTTCACTTTGTATTAAGGTACTAGCATCATACAGCCATTTTTGTTCTTTCTTTTCTCACCAAAACAGTTGTTTGATCACTTAAATGTTTTGTCCTGTTTTCTTTGCCATCTCAGTTCAATTTTTCATTGACTCTTCTGTGGCCTACTGAAGTCCCCTAATTTATCTCTCCAAGTCATCTGACACATTTGTCAGTTTTAGGTATTAAACAAAACTCTAATCATCCCACTTATGTAATTAAAATTATTAGTTCCCCCAAAAGCAACTCAGTGGTTCCTTCTAAACCTACTTCCTAGTTGTCCTTTTTGACTTGAATTACTACAACATTTGCACCGCTCTCTGAGTACATTATAAATATTACAGTGTAGAAGAGCCTTCTAAAAGTCATATTTTCCTGCTCATAAAAGAATATAAATTATTTGGAGGCAGGGTTTATATTTAATTTATGCTATTTTTCCATCATATTTTGGTCACATTTAATATACATAAACTAAAAAATGTCATTGATCAGAAATGTAAATAATTATTTTTCAATATAAATGAGATATGTGATGGTCACTATAAAATCTTAAATAAGGTATTCTTTCATCATATTTTTCTTCCCTTTTTGAGATGAAGACTAACTTATATGGATAGATACAAGAACTATTTTGAGAGATTCTAAATCTCTATGAGCAAAATTATTCTTAACTTATATCTGCATATGCCAATTGCATGGTTCTGCATAGTACAAAGGAAAGAAAGAGGAAAAGAAAATATTTGGATGACACTGGAATTAGAATACTATTACTAGAAAGTATACTATGCTAAGTTAATGATGCTTTTTATGAACCCTGGAACAAACACTTAGTAGATGAAGCATGGAGATATAGACCAATAGTATAGATACAATAAAAAATAGACCTTCCAAAATAAAATGGAAAAAAGGAATAAACTAAAGGACTAGTAGGAAAAATATTCTTTACAAATAGCACAATGGTTAATTCAAACAGAAGCATATTTATTACATTAAAACCACTTGAATCTGAGCATTTAAGTATGTCAAAATCACATAAGAGTAAACATTGTAAAAGGCAGAGATAATCAGACTGGGTATAAAATGAATTCCCAGTTAAGTAGAATAAATAAGTTCTGCAATTCTATACCACAATGGCTATAGTTAAAAGTAAATTTTTTGAATGTTTATAGCAACTTTAATTTTTTTACATTTTAAAATATTAATTGCCAGTAATTATATATTTATGGTATATGGTACTTTTTAATATCTGTTTATATTATGAAATGATCCAATCAGGATAATTAATATAATTCTATCATCTTAACTATGATTTCCTTGTGGTGAGAACCTTAAAGTCCTTTTAACTATTTTGAAATATGTAATACATTATTTTTAACTATAGTCATTGTGGTATAGAATTGCAGAACTTATTTATTCTACTTAACCAAAACTTTGTACCTATTGACCAATGTTATCTTCTCTTTCCCTTTCCACCTCGTACTCCCAAGCTCTGGCAAGTGCTATTCTACTCTCTACTTCTGAGTTTTACTTTTTTAGATTCCACATATAAATGAGATTGTTCCGTATTTATCTTTGTGTACCTAGTGTATTTCTCTTAACATAATATCCTCTAGTTTCATCCATGTTGTCACGAATGACAGAATTTCCAGGTTTTTTTTCCTTAAGGCTGAATAGTGTTCTATTTGTATATATACTTGAGTTTTAAAAATCTATTCATCCACTGATGAACATCTTGGTTATTTCCATATCTTTGCTATTGTGAATAATGCTGCAATAAACATGACAATGCAGACATCTCTTTGACATACCGATTTCAATTTCTTTAGGTATACACACAGAAGAGGGATTGGTGGATCATTTGGTAATTCTATTTTTAGTTTTTTAGGAACCTCCATAATGTTTTTCAAGATGGCTGAACTAATTTGCAATACCACAACAGTGTACAAGGATTCCCTTTTTCCACCTCCTCACCAACATTTGTAAACTTTCATCCTTTTGATAATACCCAATCTAACGGTTGTGATGTGGTATCTCCTTGTCACTTTTATTTGCATTTATTTGATTACAGAATTTGAGTATTTTTTTTAATATGTCTGTTGGCCATTTGTAAGTCTTTTTTTTTTTTTTTTATGTCATGTCTATTCAATTTCTTTGTCCGTTTTTAAAATAGGGTTATTTGATCTTTATTATTGAATAGTTTGAGTTTCTTGCATATTTTGGATATTAGCCCCTTATCTAATGTATCATTTACAAGTATTTTCTCTCAGTCTGTAGGCTGTCTCTTTATATTGTTTCCTTTGCTATGTAGAAGCTTTGTAGTTTGATATAATCCCATTGTCTATTTTTTGTTTTCATTGTGATTTTGAGGTAATATCCAAGAAATTGCTGTGCAGACCAAACTCATGCGGCTTTTCCTCTGTTTTCTTTTATTAGTTTTACGGTTTCAGGTTTTACATTTACATCTTTTATCCATTTTAAATTGAAACTTTTGTAAAGGATAAGTTAGTTAAGTGTCCATTTTCACTACTCTGCATGTGGATATCTACTTTTCCAAGTTCCCATTTGTTGAATAAATTATCCTTTCCCCATTGTGAGTTCCTGGCACTTTCATTGAAAATCAATGGACTAAAGCTGTGTGGGTTTATTTCTGGTCTCTCTCCTATTTCATTAGTTGATAAATTTGTTTTTAATGACAGTACCATGCTGTTTTGATACTATACAAAATGGTATATTTTGAAATCTGGTAGCATGATGCTTTCAGCCTTGTTCTTTTTGCTCAAGATTGCTTTGGCTAGTTAGGTTCTTTAGGGTTCCATATGAATTTTAGTAATGCTTTTTCTATTTTTATGAAGACTATCATTTAAATTTTGATAGGGATTCCATTAAATCCGCAGTTAACTTTGGGCAGTATGGACATTTAAAAAATGTTAATATTTCCAATCCATGAACACAAGATATATTTCCATTTATTTGTGTCTTCTTTCATTTATGTTTTATATAAGTTTTCAGTATACATATCTTTCACTTTCTTAAATTTATTCCCAAGTATTTTATATTTTTCATGATATTATAAGTAGAATTGTTTTCTTAATTCTTTGTTGCTGTACTGAAAGACTACTCACTTTTTAAAGTTGATTTTTGTATCCTGCAACTTTGCTGAGTTTGTTTATCAGCTATGAAAGTTTATTGGTGAAATCTTTAGGGTTTTCTATATGTGAGATCATATTGTCAGCAAAGATAATTTCTTTTTTTTTTTTTTTTTTATTTAGATACACTTGGTTACTTTCTCTTGCTTAGTTTCTCTGGCTAGGACTTCTAATACTATGTTGAATAGAAATGGTAAGAATGGGCATCCTTGCCTTGTTCCTGATCTTGGAAGAAAAGCCTTCAGTTTTCCACTGTTGAATATGATGTTAGCAAAGGGCTTGTGATTTACAGCCTTATTGTTTTAAGGAACATTCCTTCTATACCTAATTTACTGTGAGTATTTATGATGAAAACATGTTTAATTTTGTCATTTTTTTCCTGTATCTATTGAGCTGATCATATGGTTTTTGTCCTTTATTATTATGGTGAATCAAATTTATTGATTTGCATATATTTTAAGCCAAGCTTGCATCCCAAGGATAAATCCTATTTGATTACAGTAAATAGTCCTTTTAATGTATTGCTGAATATGATTTGCTAATATTTTGTTGAAAATGTTTTCATCTCTGTTTATCAGCGATACTACTGACCTGTAGTTTTCTGTTTTTGTGCTGTCTTGGTCTGGCTTTGGTGTCAGAATAATTCTAGCCTCATAAAATGACTTTAGAAATATTCCCTTCCCCTCAATTTTTTTTGAAGAAATTTAAGAAGGATTCGTAGTAGGTATTCTTTACATGTTTGGTAGAACTCAGCCATAAAGCCATTTGGCCAAAGGCTTCTCTTTGATGGAAAACTTCAAATTGCTGGTTTAGTCTTTTTACTCATTATTGGTGTGTTCATCTTTTCAGTTTTTTTGTGATTCAGTTTTGCTAGGTTATCTATTTTCTTCTAGGTTGTCCAATTCATTGGAGTATAATTCACAGAAGTATTATAATTCTTTGCATTTCTGTGTTATCAATTGCAATGACTCTACTTTCATGTCTAGTCTATTTGAGTCTTCCCTTTTTTCTCAATTGTTCTAGCTAAGGATTTGCCAGTTATGTTTATCTTTTTTAAAAAGTAACTCTTGTCTTTGTTGATCGTATAATTTTTCTAGTCTCATTTCATTTTTTTTCTGCTCTGATCTTTGTTATGTTTTCCTTTTGCTAACTTTGAGCTTAGTTCATTCTGTTGATTTGTTTGTTTTAGTTCCTTTAGGTTTAACATTAGGTTGTTTTTCAGAGACCTTTCTTCTTTTTTGATTAGACATTTATTGTTAAGAACTTTCCTTTTAGAACTGCTTCTGTTGTATCCCATACGTTTTGGTATTTTGTGTCTCTACTTTTGTCTGTATCAAGATATATATTTTAATTCCTCCTTTAACTTTTTGATTCAACAGTTGTTCAGGAGCATATTGCTTAATTTCGACATATTCATTAATTTTCCATGATTCCTCTTGTTATTTATTTCTGGTTTCATACCATTGTGTTGAGAAAAGACACTTGCTATGATTTTCAGTCATCCTAAATTTGTTCAGACTTGTTTTGTGGCTTAACATGGGATCTATCCTCAGGAATATTCTGTGTGCCTTGAGAAGAAAGTGTAACCTGTTGCTATTGGGTGGAATGTTCTTACATATCTGTTAGGTCCATTTGGTCTAGACTGTAGTTCAAGTCCATTGTTTCCTCATTGATTTTCTGCCTGAATAATCCATCTAATGTTGAAAGGTGAATATTGAAATCCTCTCCTATTAATGTGTTCTCATCCATATTTCTCTTCACATCTTTTAATATATGCTTTATATATTTAGGTACTCCAATGTGGGGTGCATACATACTTACAAATACCATAATATCTCTCTCTCTCTCTCTCTCTCTCTCTCTCTCTCTCTCTCTCTCTCTCTCTCTTTAATATTTCAATAGCTTTAGGAGAACAGGTACTATTTGGTTGTATCGGAAAGTTCTTTAGTGCTGTTTTCTGAGATTTTGGTGCACCCATCACCCAAGCAGTGTACACTGCACCCAATATGTAATGTTTTATCTCTCACCCTCTGCCACTTTTCTCCCCAAGTTCCCAAAGTCCATGGTATCATTCTTACATCTTTGCATCTCCATAGCTGAGCTCCTCCTTATGAGTGAGAACATACGATGTTTGGTTTTCCATTCCTACGTTTCTTCACTTAGAATAATGGTTTCCAACTCCATCCAGGTTGCTGTGAATGCCATAATTTCATTCTTTTTTAAGGCTGAGGAGTATTCCATTTTCTTTAAAAAAATTTTTTTTATTATACTTTAAGTTTTGGGGTACATGTGCAGAACATGCAGGTTTGCTACATAGGTATACACATGCATTGTCATCTACATTAGGTTTTCTCCTAATGTTACTCCTTCCCAATCTCCCCACCCCTGCTATCCCTCCCCTACCCCCTCACACCCTGACAGGCCCCAGTGTGTGATGTTCCCCTCCCTATGTCCATGTGTTCTCATTGTTCAACATCTAGTTATGAGTGAGAACATGTGGTGTTTGGTTTTCTGTTCTTGTGTCAGTTTGCTGAGAATGATGGTTTCCAGCTTTATCCATGTCCCTGCAAAGGACATGAACTGATCCTTTTTGTGACTGCATAGTATTCCATGGTGTATATGTGCCACATTTTCTTTATTCAGTCTATCATTGATGGGCATTTGGGTTGGTTCCAAGTCTTTGTTATTGTAAACAGTGCCACAATAAACGTAGTGTACATGTGTCTTTATAATAGAATGTTTTATAATCCTTTCAGTAGATACCCAATAATAAGATTACTGGGTCAAATCGTATTTCTGTTACTAGATCCTTGAGGAATTGTTACACTGTCTTCCACAATGGTTGAACTAATTTACACTCTCACCAACAGTGTAAAAGCGTTCCTATTTCTCCACATCTTCTCCAGCATCTGTTGTCTTCTGATTTTTTAATGATCGCCATTCTAACTGGCATGAGATGGTATCTCAATGTGGTTTTGATTTGCATTTCTCTAATGACCAGTGAGTATGAGCTTTTTTTCCTTTTGTTTGTTGGCTGCATAAATATCTTCTTTTGAAAAGTATCCGTTCATATTCTTTGAAAAGTGTCTGTTCATATTCTTCACCCACTTTTTGATGGGGTTGTTTTTTTCTTGTAAATTTGTTTATTTCTTTGTGGATTCTGGATATTAGCCTTTTGTCAGATGAATAGATTACAAAATTTTTTTTCCATTCTGTTGGTTGCTGATTCTCTTTAATGATAGTTTCTTTTGCTGTGCAGAAGCTCTTAAGTTTAATTAGATCCCATTTGTCTATTTTGGCTTTTGTTGCCATTGCTTTTAGTGTTACAGTTATGAAGCTCTTGCCCTTCCCCTGAATGATATTGCCTAGGTTTACTTCTAGGGTTTTTATGGTGTTAGATCTTATATTTAAATCTTTAATCCATATGCAGTTGATTTTTGTATAATGTGTAAGGAAGGGGCCCAGTTTCAGCTTTTTACATATGGCTAGCCAGTTTTCCCAACAGCATTTGTTAAATAGGGAATCCTTTTTCTGTTGCTTGTTTTTGTCAGGTTTGTCAAAGATCAGATGGTTGTATATGTGTGGTGGCATTATTTCTGAGGCCTATGTTTTGTTCCATTGGTCTATATCTCTGTTTTGGTACCAATATCATGCTGTTTTGATTACTGTGGCTTTGTAGTATAGTTTGAAGTTAGATAGTGTGATGCCTCCAGATTTGTTTTTTTTTTTTTNTTTTTTTTTTTGGTTGTTGTTGTTTTGTTTTGACTTTTGCTTAGGATTGTCATGGCTATGCGGGCTCTTTATTGGTTCCATATGAAATTTCAGGTGTTTTTTCCCAATTCTGTAAAGAAAGTCAATGGTAGCTTGATGGGAATAGCATTGAATTTATGAATTACTTTGGGCAGTATGGCCATTTCATGATATCGATTCTTCCTAACCATGAGTATGGAATGTTTTTCCATCTGTTTGGGTCCGCTCTTATTTCCTTGAGCAGTGGTTTGTAAGTCTCCTTGAAGAGGTCCTTCACATCCTTTGTTGGTTGTATTCTTCGATATTTTATTTTCTTTGTAGCAGTTGTGAATGGGAGTTCACTTGTGATTTGGCTCTCTGTTTGTCTGTTATTGGTGTATAGAAATGCTTGTGATTTTTGCACATTGATTTTGTATCCGGAGACTTTGCTGAAGTTTCTTATCAGCTTAAGGAGAGTTTGGGCTCAGACAGTGGGGTCCTATAAATATACAATTATGTTGTTTGCAAATATAGACAATTGAATTACTCTTTTCCTAATTGAATACCCTTTATTTCTTTTTCTTGCCTGATTACCCTGGCCAGAACTTCTAATACCATTCTGAATAGGAGTGGTGAGAGAAGGCATCCTTGTTTTGTGCTGGTTTTCAAATGGAATGCTCACAGTTTTTGCCCATTCAGCATGATATTGGCTGTAGGTTTGTCATAAATAGCTCTTATTATTTTGAGATATGTTCCATTAATACCTAGTTTATTGAGAGTTTTAGCATAAAGGGCTGTTTAATTTTGTGGAAGATCTTCACTGCCTCTATTGAGATAATCATGTGGTTTTCATCTTTGGTTCTGTTTATGTGATAAATTATGTTTATTGTTTTGCATATGTTGAACCAGCCTTACATCCCAGGGATGAAGCTGACTTGATTGTGATGTATAATCCTTTTGATGTGCTGTTGGATTTGATCTGCCAGTATTTTATTGAGGACTTTTGCATCAATGTTCATCATGGATATTGGCCTGAAATTTTCTTTTTTAGTTGTGGCTCTGTCAGGTTTTGTTATCAGGATGATGTTGGTCTCATAAAATGAGTTAGAGAGGATTCCCTCTTTCTCTATTGTTTGGAATAGTTTCAGAAGGAATGGTATGAGCTCCTCTTTGTACCTCTAGTAGAATTTGGCTGTGAACCTGTCTGGTCCTGTACATTGGTTGGTAGGCTATTTATTGCTGCCTCAATTTCAGACCTTGTTGTTGGTCTATTCAGGGATTCAACTTCTTCCTGGCTTAGTCTTGGGAGAGTGTAAGTGTCCAGGAATTTATCCATTTATCCTATATATACTGGTTTATTTTCATAGAAGTGTTTATAGTATTCTCTGATGGTAGTTTGTATTTCTATAGGATCAGTGGTGATGTCCCCTGAATCATTTTTTATTGCATCTATTCCATTCTTCTATGTTTTCTTCTTTATTAGTCTGGCTAGCAGACTATTTTTTTGATCTTTTCAAAAAATCAGCTCCTGAATTTATTGAGTTTTTGAAGGGTTTTTTGTGTCTCTGTCTCTTTCAGTTCTGCTCTGATCTTAGTTATTTCTTGTCCTCTGCTAGCTTTTGAATTTGTTTGATCTTGCTTCTCCAGTTCTTTTAATTGTGATGTTAGGGTGTTGATTTTAGATCTTTCCTCGTTTCTCTTGTGGGCAGTTAGTGCTATAAATTTACCCTCTGCACACTGCTTTAAATGTGTCCCAGACATTCCGGTAAATTGTGTCTTTATTCTCATTGGTTTCAAAGAACATCTTTGCTTCTGCCTTCATTTGATTATTTATCCAGTAGTCCTTCAGCAGGAGGTTGTTCAGTTCCATGTAGTTGTGCAGTTTTTAGTGAGTTTCTTTATCGTGAGTTCTACTTTGATTGCACTGTGGTGTGAGAGACTGTTATGATTTCCATTTTTTTTTTTTTCATTTGATGAGGAGTGATTTACTTCCAGTTATGTGGTCAGTTTTAGAATTAATATGTGTTGCTAAGAAGAATGTATATTCTGTGAATTTGGGGTGGAGAGTTTTGTAGATATCTATTAGGTCTGCTTGGTCCAGATCTGAGTTCAAGTTCCTAGATATCCTTGTAAATTTTCTGTCTCACTGATCTAATATTGACAGTGGGGTGTTAAAGTCTCCTACTGTTATGTATGGGAGTCCAAGTCTCTTTTTAGGTCATTAATAACTTGCTGTATGTGTCTGGGTTCTCCTGTATTGGGTGCATATATATTTAGGATAGTTAGCTCTTTTTGTTGCATTGATCGCTTTATCATTATGTAATGTCCTTCTTTGTCTCTTTTGATCTTTGTTGGTTTGAAGTATGTTTTATCAGAGACTAGGATTGCCACCCCTGCTTTTTTTTTTTTTTTTTTTTTTTTTTTTNTCTTTGTTGCTTTAAAGTCTAATTTATCAGAGATGAGAATTGCAACTCCTGCTTTTTTTTGCTCTTCATTTGCTTGGTAAATCTTCCTCCATCCCCTTTATTTTGAGTCTATGTGTGTCTTTGCACATGAGATGGGTAGCACACCAATGGGCCTTGACTCTTTATCCAATTTGCTAGTCTGTGTCTTTTGATTGAGGCATTTAGCCCATTTACATTTAAGGTTAATATTGTTATGTGTGAGTTTTATCCTGCCATTTTGATGCCAGCTGGTTGTTTTGCTTGTTAGTTGATGCAGTTTCTTCATAGTGTTGATGGTCTTTACAGTTTCATATGTTTTTGTAGTGGCTGGTACTGGTTATTCCTTTCCATGTTTAGTGCTTCCTTATGGAGCTCCTGTAAGGCAGGCCTGGAGGTGACAAAAATCTCTCAACAGTTGCTTGTCCATAAAGGATTTTATTTCTCCTTCACTTATAAAGCTTAGTTTGGCTGGATATGAAATTCTGGGTTGAGAATTCTTTTCTTTAAGAATGTTGAATATTGGCCCCACTCTTGTCTTGCTCATAGGATTTCTGCCGAGAGATAGAAAGATAATGTAACCCACACATATAATGTAAAATTTTCTAGTAGCTATATTAAAATGTAAAAAATAACTCAGATAATTTTGGTAGTATATTAACCTAATATATTTAAAAGATATTATTACATCAACATGTGATTAATGTAAAAACTGTTAATTAGATATGTTACATTTTTTTTTTCATACTACACCTACTCAATTTAGTATATATTTTATGCTTAAAGTACATCCCAGTTCAAACTGGCCACATTTCAAGTGATCAGTTACAGCTAGTGCTTGACTTACGACCATGATTGGTTCCGACAGACCGGTCGTAACACAATTTGGTCGTAAGTTGAGTAGGCTATATGTACAGTACTGTGAAATGATGTTATAAAAATCTTTGTCATATTTTATCATAATTTTCTTTCATTATTGTTATCTATCATAATTATCTTTGTTCATTTTATGCCATTTGTATCATCTCTACACCGTTTTGTTTCTTATTTTTACATTCATCAGGTTTAAGTAAAACACTGCATTACCAGTAGTAAAGGTTGACCTG
This sequence comes from Cebus imitator, assembly GCF_001604975.1. NCBI lineage: Eukaryota > Metazoa > Chordata > Mammalia > Primates > Cebidae > Cebus > Cebus imitator. The sequence continues at coordinate 2,735,651 of NW_016107590.1, read as the reverse complement.
AATGCTTATTATGAAAGCATTCTTGTCAAATCTCATTTTTAAAAAGCCACCTTAACCTGTGGTAAAGGCGCAGCCTTGTGTAAAACTGTGGAATATTCACAGATCACTGAACCATGGTGGTCTGTGGATTGAAGGGAAAAACCACAGCACATGATGAGTTTTGAAAAGCGGAAGAGTATGAACTATGTTAAGTCTTAGGGTTAAAAAGGACTAGTTGCCAGGTATTTATTTATTATCATTGTAAATAGAAAAGTAAATCATCACAATTTTATGTGACTTTCCATGGGATACAAATATGTAGCATTCATCATAAAAGATGTCATCTGGATATCTTGTTCAAATATAATTTAAACTTAGTATGTTCTAATATTGTTAAAGATATAGGGATATAAACCACTAACATTTTAGTAAGAAAGGCAAGAAAATGACTAATAATGATACGATATAGCATATATGTTTATTGTCCCACACTGTCGTATGCCCAGCTGCGCAACATTTGCGCTGCCAGACGCGGAGTGGTCGTGGAGTGATTGTGCTCGTAAAGTCGAATGGTCGTAAGTTGCATAGGTCGTAAGTCGATCAATACCTGTACTACCTGTGGCTAATGACTTCTGCTTATACAGAAGCAATCTAGATTCTTATTAAATTTAGACATAAGGAACATGTAACTCTAGGAGAGCCATTTCTTTATAAATGGTACACAAACCTCAAAAAGTAGAGGAAAAGGAAACAGAAGACAAAAAATCTTTAGAGAGCATATTTTAGTATCAGGGTCTTGATATTTTCTTATTAAGTGGCCTTAGTAAATATAGTGTTTCAAGTAAGTAAATAACACAAATATTATTTGAATTTAGAAAAAGTAATTATCACTACACTTTTAAGGAAAGTATAATGTCTTCCATTTATTTTAGAAAAAGTATATTCTTAAACAGGTAAACATACATGGAAATCTGGAGTTAGCCTGGTTCTTATGGTGTTAAAAAGGCTCACATGATGCTCAAAATGTTCTTAAAATATTTTAAGAAAATGTGTTTTTGTTCTCACTTTGCTAAAGTACAAAAGCTCTCCTGAGGTACCCCATGGGCTTATCAGCTCAAGGCACTCTCTTAGGCAGTTAAAAAAAAGAAAATCCCTACCTTCTCCTCCTTGTTATATGAGCTGATTTCACAACCTCTTTACATGCTTTATTTACTATTCATTTTCATCCTTGAGAGAGAAACTTGAAATATTTAATCATGGGATATTATTCTTTCAAAATGCTTCTTAAGCCAAGGATTTGGTAAATGGCAGAAAAAAAAGTGGCTATAACAGTCAGTGTAATTTTTATTGCTGAAATTGTATTTTAAAATATTTTAATAATTCAAGAAGTTTTTTGTGCAAAACCAGGTAAAGAACTAATAATAAAGAGGCTCAGAAATCTGAAGTAAGCCTGTCTGTCTGTATGTGTGTACACATGCTTAATTCTTACAGAAAGCCCAACAACGTTAATCATGTCTGTAAAATGATAACCATAACAACAGCTCTCGTTCTGCACTCAGCCATACAAGAAAGCTGTTTCTAGCCATAACCCTCTACCACGAGCAAACAACTGATGAGCAACGGTCCTTTTGTCAGATCCTGACAACTGAATCAATAAAAAGACACAGCAAAAGTTCAATCAGAACAGACACCACTAATACGACTGGCCTTTTGGGACCCACAGAAGCGTGGAACTGCTTTTCCATGTTAATTTCTCTTCACTATCCCTTGGGGTTATCACCTTCTCTGGCCCCTGTTAATTAAAAACTGCCTCCTACTAAAAGTTCCTTGGCAGGCATTTCCCTCGTGTCAGCCTATTCTGCTGACTGCTAAGAGAAGAAGAAATGAAGGAAGGAGTGTTACAAAGCTGAGAATGTCATGATGCCAAAATCCTGCTCTTGTTCTCCCAGAAGACTGTGTGTATAATCAAATATTTTTCATAGACTCACTTATATTATAATAGTGGACTAACAGGAAATATCTAAGAATAATTAAAGATAATACTATATCAAAAGTCAAACATGGTGAAATTAGCTGATAGCTATGTAGGCAAATCAGTAAGCAGGTAAACAGTCTTGTCATACTATTTTTTGGTTTAGCCTTGATTTGGAATTTGTTGAATTTAAGAAATTTTAATTACACATGTATACTTCTATTTGGTTATTGAAGATAGCATTCACATTTTTGCATGCTTTCTCTTCCTTTAACAGAGACAAACTTACTCCTACCTGTTTGCCAATCCCCAATTAACAGCAAGATTGACCTTAAAGACCAGGTTACTTTTTGTCTGGGAAAAAGCCTGTAAAAAGAAGTTTTTAGATTTAAAAAATGGCAGCTAGGTCCTTTCAGCTATATCAGTGACAAACATGAATTACCTATATGGCTAGGTAGTAACATTATTCCAAATTGATGATTTGATTAAACATGTTTTTATTTTACACCAAAAATACAGTAATACATTTAAACAATACATAACTATATATAGTAAAAAATAAAAGTCTCTTGGTTCATCAAGATTCTCCCAATCATCTTGCCATTGTTACCAGCTTTTAGTTTTTTTTTTAATAAGCACAACACACAGATGTATGGTATTGTCTCATTACTTTTTTTAAAGTTTAAAAAAGTGAAAATATTTTAATAGCTGAAGAGGATTCCAGAATATGAATGGGCTGAAATTTATACAAATCATTCCAAAAAGATAAATAGTTCTGTCTAAACCTTTGCTCAAAAAATTTGCTGTGGTGACCAGCATATCACAAATACCTTTAAAACATGTTTAAACAATGGTTTTATGTACATGGTAAATATTCAAATAGTTTTTCAGTGTAGACAATCCCTTGTCTGTTTCCTAGTCCCCTCAACAGTGAAAGTCATTGTCAGCAGTTTCTTCTGAATTTTTCCAGGGAGCCTGTGCTTTCAAATGTGTATGTGTACAAATGTATTATATGTATATGTATATAAATGTATAAACACATATATATATAACATACATATACACATACTTTTTTTGATACACAAGTGATACCATACATACTGTTCTACAAACTCGCTTCTTCTTTATCTACATATGAAAAATTGTTATACATCAGCCCATATGAATTTCCTGTATTCATATTTATGTAATTTTGAAGGCATAATATATTTATTACTCAATACATATAAGAAAAATACAAAATGTATTTGTGTGTAATTATATGAATGTATTATATTTTAATACTTAATATATATTTTTAATTTGCTGTTTTTAAATTTTTTTAGTCATTACATAATGCAATTATAACATATATTTTTCTATTAACATCTGGAATAAATCTTATTCTTCACCTTCTGCCCAATAACACAAGATATAGCAAGACATCATTTCATGATCTTTCTCCAGTATTCCTTGTAACCAACCACTATTTTAGAATTATCTTGGACCTTTATTGCAAATTGTTATTTTTATTACTTATAAATATTTTCTATGCCTTTAAATTCACTACTGTTCTTTGACATATCTTCCCTAAATTATTATTTTGTTGAAGTTCTATTGATAGTATTTTTATGGAGAGGTTATGACTGGTAAGTTTACTGAGTTGTTAGATATTTAAAAGATACTTTGGTCTCACAATTGTGTGGTTTTTAAAATATATATTAGAGATAGAGTATAGATTAAAATAACCTTTCTTGGAGTGACATCAGCAAGATCTCAGACTTGGAAGCTCTAAGCTCTCACTGCCCTCATTGAAACATGAAGTAAATAATTATAGATTGACTAAAGTAGCTCTATGGGTGCTTAGGAAACTAATCAAGGATCCACAAAAGCTAAATGAACACACAATCAAGAAAAAGCTACAGTCAAAATTGTAGAAAATTTGGGGATGGTTCTAGTCATGCTTCCTCAACCCCTATCCTGGAGCAGCATGGCCTGGTCAGGCAGAACTTGTTTGTAGCATTCTGGCCTTTTGTGGATTGTCTGAGGGACTGATTTCTGTAGCATCTGACTCAGAGCTCAGAAAAAATGGTGGACATTGTTTTTATCGAAGCCACAGAATACCATAGCAAGTGCTATGGTATGTGGAAAGTGCAGGAATACTGCAGACCCACAGATGCCTGAAGGCAAGAGTTTATAGCCAGAAGAATATAATAGAATATATAAGGCTTCAAGAAGTAAGGTGAGACTTTTTGAAAAATTAAGATATGTAAAGGCAGCCCTATATAAGGGAGAATTGAAAACAAGTACACACACAGGATCAGAAAATATGTATGCCTAGAAAAGGCTTGAGAAGACTTTAAATCTTCATGTTAGACTAATTAGTTAAGACCTTCCCCACTCCCCATAGAGCCAGTCTGCAAAAACTGGGTGAGTCCCCCTCAACTTCCACAAAGCCCGATTTTAAACAAAAGATCAAAGGTATACCAAGAAATATGGAAATGTGTCCCATTAAAAGAAACAAAACAAATCTACAAATACTACCTAATGAAACACAGGACTCTAACTTGGCAGATTATTACAAATGATTGTCCTAAATATACTCATCGAACTGAAAGAGAACATAGACAATTAAGCAAAATTAGAAAAACAGTTTATAAATGAAATAGAAAGATCAACACAAAGTGAGAAATTATGAAAAAGATCCAAATAGGCATTTTGAAACTAAAAAAATACAGTAACTGAATTTAAAATTTTACTTAGAGGGATTCAACTTTGGATTTAATTAGGCAGCATCAGTGAACTTGAAGACAAATTATTTGAAATTATCAAGTCCAATGAGCATAATACTAATAAAGAATGTAAACAGAGCCTAAATTACTTATGGGGCGCTATCAAGCAGACCAACAGATATATTACAAGAATTCCAGAGTGAGAGATAGAAGCAGAGAGTTTATTTGATAAAATAATAGCTGAAATCTTCCAAAATTTGAGAAAAATAATCATTATACAAATACAAAAAGCTCATCAAATCCCAAGTAGGATAAACCTAAAGAGATTTACAACAACACACATTATAGTCAAACTTTCAAAAGTCAAGCACAAAGAATTTTGGAAGAAACAAGAAAAAATAAATTCATCACATAGAAGGAACTTTATATGATTATCAGTGGACTTTTTAGCAGAAGTCTTACTGGTCAGAAGGCAATAGAATTGCATATTTAACATGCTAAAAGAAGAAAATGATAACTAAGAATACTACATCTGACAAATTTGTTCTTCAAAATGAAGAATGTAAGACATTCCTATATAAAATTTGTAGGAGTTTGTTACTACTAGACCTTCCCTGCAAGAAATGTTGAAGGGAGTTCTTCAAGTTGAAATGATGCTAGACAATAATTGGAACATGTATGAAAATATAAATTTTTCTGGTGAAGATAGGTATTTGGGAAAATATAGAAATGTGGGTTAGTATAATTTGGGTTCATACTCTATTTGTAATTCTTTTATAGTATTTAAAAGAGAAAATCATTTATAAAAGTGTTAATGAGTACACAATATGTAAAGATGTGATTTGTGACATCAAAATATAAAGGAAGCAGAGGTATAAAGAAATAGTAGAGTTTTAGCATGAAATCAAAGTTAAGTTTAAAATAGTTATAACTTTAAGCTGTTTTATGCAATCCCCATGGTAAACACAAAGAAAACAATTATCAAAATGGTGATATTCTTTCTCTCTATCAGTAAATATGTTAAATATGAATGGAGTAAACTCCTTAATCAAAAAACGTTGGCTGAATGAATTACAAAACAGAATTTCTATGTGTTGTCTGTAAGAAATCCATTTTAGATTTAAGGATACACATGGATTGAAATTGAAAGGATGGAAAAAGATATTCTATGCAAATAGTAACCAAAATAGAGCATGGGATGGCTACCTTAATGTCAGACAAAATAAGTTTTAGCTCAAAAACTATTACAGGAGACAAAGAAGGACATTGTATAATGATAAAGGGGTAAATTTTCCAAGATGACATAATATTTATAAACATAGATGCACTAAACATAAGAACTTCTAAATATATGCAGCAGACATTCACAAAATTGATGGGAGAAATAGAAAGATCTGTAATAATAGTAAAAGACTTTAATACCCCACTTTCAGTAATGAGTAGCACAACCAGACAGATGAGGAAGACAGGAGCAGAGGACTTAACACTAGAAAATAATTGGACCTAACTGACATATACTGAACACTCCACCCATCGACGGCAGAATACGCATTTGAGAAAAATGCATACTCTGCCGTCGATGGGTGGAGTGTTAGAACATTCTCCAGAATAGACTATATGTTGTGCTACAAAACAAGTGTTAATAAATGTAAAAAGATTGAAACTATACAAAGTACATTTTTCTGATCACAATGAAATGAAACTAGAAATCAGTAACAATGAAATAAAACTAGAAAGCAGTAGCAAATACAAATTAGAAGATCCACAAATAAGTGGAAATTATGCAACATATTCTTAGACAACCAATGAGTTAAAAATGAAATCATAAGGGAAATCATATGACGTCTTGAGACAAATGAAAATAAAATCACAACATGGGATTATGAGAAGCAGTGAAAGCAGTGCGAAATGGAAAATTTATAGTTTACTTATGTTTTTAAAAAAAACAACAACCTAATTTTACACGTTAAGAAACTAGAAAATTAGAATCAAAACCCAAATCTAAAATGAAGAAATAAATCCAAAGCTTGTAGAAGGAAAGAAATAATAAAGATTAAAAAACAGAAAAACAAAAATAATATATTTCTTGAATTTATTTCATAGTATTTCCCATTATTTTCTACATATGGGTATTACATATGAATCATCTTATGCCATGTTAAATCCTTTTCCTTTGAAAATAAATTATTTCCTTTCCCCACTTTTCTGAAAGCATTTAGGATATCTTGATGTTTCTCTTCCATTCTGTTGATTTTCTTCAAATATCTTGGTTGTACATTCATATACATTAAAAAAAGTTTAAGGCTGATTTGTACATATGGCTGATATGGATTTTCTCAGTAGTTGTTTGTGTTATTTACCCAGTATACCTCTGTTGTGACCAGGATGTCTGTCTCAAAGTGCTTTCAAAGTGATGTGACCTACTGATAAATTTAAAGCTTGGGGGTCTAAAACAAGCAGACGGTTTTTCTCCCCACTAGCTGCCAAGAATGGAATACATTTCCTCTGGCATTGAGGAAGTATAGTTTTTTTTTGTTTTCAGAAGAACTGTCTTTTCTCCCCCATTCATGTCTGCATTGATGGTTCTCAGTTACCTCAAAATCTGCTCTGCTTCTATTGCAGGCTATTGCACTGATACTAGTTACCCTCCCCAGCCAGGGAGGTCATATCCTACAGAGTGTGGCTCTCAAATTTCAGCTTGGATTCAAATGCTCAAAGTAGAATTGGATATGTGGATTGCACATGGTTTTCCTCAATGCTGAAAAGACATTTAAAAAATTAATTATTCTGACATTTGTTCTAAAGGCACCTTTTGCTACCTTTACTTACCACTTTTGACCTTGATCATTCCCTGAATCTCTCCTGTAGTTTGCTTCTGAGGATATTTTAAGCTATATTTTCTTTAATATTCTGATCTCGTTTGTTTAATGAACCTCGTCGACCAATAACATTGGAAAATAATTTCCAGTACTAAAGATAATTTATTGCTTTATTATGTGTCATTTTAAGGGTCTTGGGGCTAATAATGGAAGTAAGTACATGGGCTAAGTTTAAAATCCTGGTCAAGTCTGGCAAACTTGCTGTTTAGGAACTTACTGGGAATTTTTTTTTTCCCCATTTATTTATTTTATTGTATTTTAGGTTTTGGGGTACATGTGAAGAACATGCAAAATTGTTGCATAGGAACACACATGGCAGTGTGATTTGCTGCCTTCCTCCCCATCACCTACATGTGGCATTTCTCCCCCTGCTATCCCCCCCCAGCTCCCCACCCCCCACGAATTGAAAGAGAAAATTTAATGAATTCAGTCTCATGTATAGCTGCAAGCATGATGTGTCTGGCCAAATGCCTTACAAACCTTATTGAAGAAGAATACTTTATGTGATATGGGTATATAACTATGATCTAGCTAACATACCAAAAAAATGTTTTCTTCATCACTAGCAAAAATTTCCAAAAATATCTGTAAATTTAATTATCTAAATTTTACTGGTAGAAACATATCTTAGTGCAAATTAGTAATTTATTGGTACTGACAATATAAATGTGAATGACTAAAAATTTATAGTCATAATTCAGATATGCAGAAAATCAACTTAACTTTGCTATAATTCAGTTTGCATATAAGGTTCAATTACTGATCTGTAGAGGGAAGGCAGGGGTGTGTTTGTGTACGGGAGTGTGGGTAGACTATTAATCTTACTCATTAAAAGCAATGTGCTCACTTCTGATTAGTCACTTAACTATTGTGGTAATTATTCCACCTTTTAAGATTTCTACAGATATTTATTTTTTTCTTCAAGAAGGTATTTCTGTGCAGGGGGAAATTCATGTATCCATTCCTTTATTCAGTCAATTAGTATGAATTGAAAGTTGTTGTATGTCAGACATTAAAGGTATACATGTGAAGGAGAACCACAATGCTTTGTCCTCACAGCATTGATGGTAGAGGAGACTATTTTAGAAGAAATATTCTGGGAAAAAAATCTCTAAGAAGAAAAATTTTAAGCAGAGATTTGAATGAAGTGAGAGTATGTAGTTGCAAAAATCTGAGGGAAGAGCATTTTCAGCAGCAGAAACAGCCGGCAAAGGCCCAGTAGAAATAACCTTCTCATGCTTAAGGAAGAACAAAAAAGTGATGTGGCTCTAGTATACTTAGAGTAGTAGCAGATGGGGTTGGAGGGACTAGTAGTGACCAAATCACATGGAGCTGAAAGTAACACCAAGTTGTTAGGGATAAAGGTCTGATTTCAGGCTGAAGTGTCCTATCTGGCTTCCAGAGAGGCAGCTGCCCCTCTGCCCTCAACTCCTCTCTCTCTGGGTTACCTCAGCACAGAAAACACAGTGTGACAGGCTCAACAGCAGCCCCCACCTACATTGCTGATCATCTGAGATTTGCTTCTGTCCACCATGTCTTCATAACTCCTGCTTTGGGAAACCTTTGCTTCAGACCTTGGGAATCAACTAGAGATTTCTTCCTCCCTCCATTCTGGTAGCCATAGCTAGTTTTTCTTTATTTACTCTAAATCTTGCTGAAACAAAGGAAGACTTGTTGTCTCAAGCCCTCTTGGTTTAGGAAGATTTGTCCTCTCCTGAAGCCTCCATAGTACTGCTGAGTCCTCACCACCATGGGTAGAAAGTGGACCTTAAGTCTTTTCTGCCTAGGGACTCAAACACCATGGAGTTAACCCTCTTTCCTGAAATCATCACCTTTTCCACTGCCTGCCAGGATTTCCACTGCAAAGAGAGGCAGAGTTGGGTTCTGTCAAAGGCCCTCAGCCTTGCCTGATCCTGATGGTCACCCTTTAGCTGTTCCTCTTAGCATCTTATCTAATTCTTACCTCATTCTGTGAGTGAAGAAAGTGTTTTCATTCTTCCTGTCTTTCTGCTTTACTACTTTATGTTTAGTTTTTATAAACTATGCTCTTACTTCACCAGACTTGGTTCTTGAGATCAAAGATGATTTTTATGTTTTATTTTGGAATCCAGAAAGTTTTTCTTAAGTTCCTGGCTCTTGGACTAAAAAGTGTATATTCAACCCTGTTTTTATTTGTTTGATTGGGTTTTTTTTTTTTTTTTACTCTGCTATACTAAGAATCTGAAGTCAAAACTGAGCAAGAACAACAATTGATTTGTTTTCAACTGTGCCAGTTCTTATTCCGCAGACAATGTGTAGAGAAAGCTGTCACTGATCCCTGACTCTCACTGATCCATGACTGTTGGGAGAAGGTATGGGGGAAAGACCACATAGCTTAAACATTAGTCAGCTACATGTGGAAACTTTCCAGTGAATGTATCCCCTTCAATAGACAGATGGATGGATGGATGGATAGATAGATGGATGGATAGATGAATAGATAGGTAGGTAGATGGATGGATGGATAGATAGATGATAGATTTGACAGATAAATAAGATAGAAATACAGCCAGTCAGATAATAATAGAAACTGAAAAGGGAAGAGGATGGGACTAAAACTCACATTTATAAAGCATTTATACCACTTTTATACTAGTGGATAATTTAAAGCAATTATCCACTAGTATAGAAGATACTAGTGGATAATTATCACTATCTTTATGTTTCAGTTGAAAATTGAGGTTAAAAGATGTTAAACAGCTTGTCAAAGGCCACACAAGAAATAGATGATAAAATTAAGATCAAAGCCTTTGTCATTGTCACATTACAGTATGTATCAAGTTAAACAATGTTTATTCAAGATAATGCAGTAGATAAGTAGACAGCTAATTGTAAGCCTTTTGGGTACTGAGAAGATTTTTAAGGAAAATATAAGTACTTCCTAAAGTAAAATGTATTGATTGGAAGATACCTATGAATAATAACATTTGCCTATTGACATTAGCTGAAATTGTATGTTTGGTTCCAACATACATAAATCGTTATTATCATCAGATTTTTGTATACTTCAGTAGGCTAGCTTCTAACCTTTAATAAAGAGAGCTCTTCTATAGCCTTTGCTCCAGCCCAAGTCCTGATATCCAAATCATGCTTTACTGGATACCAGTGGGGATTTGGGATGCCTTAGGTATCAACTACATTGTGCTGAGATCAGGGTCAAGAAAGCAGAATGGGGCTCAGTGTCATCCCCAAGATTAGAAAAGGCAAATCCTTGAGGCAGAGAACAGGTTGGCCAAATACAAAATCCAAATACAAAGGACAGAAGCAATGCTAAAAATACAATTTGGGTTTGAGGCAGAAGATGGGCAGAAACTAGATTGAAGTAAGTTTTATTATTCCAAAGTATGGGCTCTGAGTAGCATGACTATAGGTACTAATTTTCCCAAGTTATTTGCTGGTTGCCCAGCATGATGATTAATTGTTCTCCTTTCTTTCTCAAAAGTGTCCTGGTTTACAGGAACTTTAGTGGCATCTGGTTTGGGGGCAGTTATATAGTCAATGTATCCCTTGACGACCAGAAGCTATGTAGGAACATTTGCAAATATTCTAATTGCTTGGGGTTACAAGTTGAGTAAAAAGTCCAGGGATGACTTACAGTGCATGGCTATGCCGGACTCTCAGATAGTATTAAAACTGACTACTAGGCTAGTAGTGAAAACAGCAACAGTGACACAGTAACTATAAAACAATTATTTGCATTTGTAATATGGAAATTGGGATGTTCCATACTTAGCTTCTATTTAGTAGCTCTGTTTCTGCATTTTGGGGTACAGGGGAGTACTCAACTCCCCTGAGGTGATGATTTTCCAGGCTCTTGGTCTCTCACTCAAGAATGGGAGAGAAGACCATGGTGGCTGTGTTCATAAGAAAATATTGGACCCCAAAGAGTTTTTGTGGAAAAGTGATTTATTTAGGCAGAGAAAGAGAAAAAGGAAAGAGAAGAAGATGAGAGAGAGGAAGCTTCCACAAAGAGTGTGGAGGAGGACCCAAGTTATGGAATCCAGCAGATGTGGGGACAGGGACTTTTAACCTGGGAAGAATTCCCACCTTCTCCAAGCCCCCTATCCAATGAAAAGAGTTCCTTTAAACTTCCACTGGAGTGATTGATTTTATTAGCCCATGCCTGTGAAAATTTAAACAAAGACTGTTAAGTTTCCCAGTTGGAAAGAGGGGAGAAGGGCATTGGGAAGTTCTCACCCTTGAAACTACGTCCCCTTGTGGACCCAGAAAGAGAATACATCCCCTTACCTATCATTAAATTTGTGTGCATAGCTGTTTGTACTACTATATTAAATGGTTTTTGAAATCAGTGACTCTCCTTTGTTCACCTTTGTATCTTTCAATATTTAGCACAAATCTTTGCACATTGTAGGTATTCAATAACAGCTACCAAAACTCATCTTAACTATTCAGACTAAAGAAAGTCTGACAAAGGGCTGATATCCAGAATTCACAAAGAACTAAAACAGATTTACAAGAAAAACTAACAAGCCCATTCAAAAGTGGGCAAAGGATATGAACAGACACTTTACAAAAGAAGACATACATGAGGCCAGCAAACATATGAAAAAATGCTCATCATCAGTGGTCATCAGAGAAATGCAAATCAAAACAACATTGAGATACCATCTCACGCCAGTTAGAATGGTGATCATCAAAAAATCTGGAGAAAACTGATGCTGGAGAGGATGTGGAGAAATAGGAACACTTTTGCACTGTTGGTGGGAGTGTAAATTAGTTCAACCATTGTGGAAGACGGTGTGGTGATTCCTCAAGGACCTAGAAATAGAAATTCCATTTGACCCGGTAATCCCATTACTGGGTATATATCCAAAGGATTACAAATCGTTCTACTATAAGGACACGTGCACACGAATGTTCATTGCAGCACTGTTTACAATAGCAAAGACCTGGAACCAACCCAAATG
>NW_016107590.1:2680598-2722769 GCF_001604975.1 Cebus imitator | reverse complement strand
AAATAAAAAGTAAAAAAAAAAAAAAAAGTCCTCAGAGCTATGCTGGTTTTTAGATCAAACAGCAAGTGCTTGCTCTATTCCTTTTTATCCATACATAACTGTCATAGAAAGGTAATAAGTTGTCCATATCCAATAATACTTTGTCTCATACTGTTTGGGAGATTGCATCATTGACTCTATTTTGTATATGAGGAATCTGAGGGTCAGAGATTTTATGTAATTTTGCTTATGATAACTCAGGTATATACTGACAGATCTGAGATATGAGCTCCAAATATTGTGTTGCAAAGTTAAACTTTAATGTGCTGCCAATACATGTTGGAATATTTATGTAAATGACTTTTTAAAATCTGTTTGGGGAAATCTGATGATGAATTTCATATTTCCTCAATCTACTAGTACTATAGTATTCATAGTCTCCCTTTGTATGAAATTTATGCTCAATTCTCTTCTTTAAAGCATAGGGTCCTCCAAAAAAATCTTAGAATTAGTGCAATAATAAACAATATATTCTGATGATCCTGTGATACTTTACAAGTTAAAAACAAATACATTTGTCAATTTAATGATTTTGCACCAATATATTACAAAACTCTCTCTGGATATTTCTAGGCTAACAGTCTTTGAAAGTTCTTATAAATACATTACTGAATTCTTATTATTCATTGCTATTCATGTGCTGTTAAAACCTTGTGGACTGAATAGTTTATTATTTTCTTATACTGAAAGCTACTTACTTAGTGAACCAATCACATAACAACAATAACAAAGCAACAGAACCATACTTTATCTCATTAATAGAGAATACTTTAAAGGCTTACTTTTACAGGGAAGTATAGTAATATTCTAAAACATACATGCATGTAAAATAAAAATAATAACATTGTATAGATGTAGCCATTATTGAATGTGGGTTTTATTTAATTTGTATAATGTTATCCTTATATTTTTGGTCAGGAAATAAATAAATATCTAAATAAATCCTAAGGAAGTTAAAGGACATAACAATTTCAAAAATATATTATTTCCTGTACCTTCCTTCAAAAAATTAGTATCACACAATAAGTAAGTTTATTACATTACAAAATCCTAGAGGCTTTGTGTTGTGTCATAGACCTGTGTTTGTGTCCTGGGTATGTAGCATGGACCATTCAATGATTTTTGTTGATTAACTCATGATCCATATTTTTAATGACATATATTTGATTAGATTTAAATGACGTGGATCAGACAGTCAATTTAGTGTATCTTAACAAGTGTCCAGTCATTCGAGTAAAATTAAGCAATTGGTAAAATGCCAGTCAATTCAAACAGTTGTTTATCTAGTATAGATAGGCTTTCAACCCCACCCTGTTTCTGGATCCCTGATGGATACAATCAAACTTCAGATCATTATTAATCCCATTGAAATGCTTCTCAGGAAGCCTACCTTTCTAGAAAACTCATTTTCAAATACATCTTGGATAAAATTGTATTTAATACTTGTAGACCAGCTGACATTAAAAATTCTACATCCCAATTTTATTAAAAAAATCACACCAAAAATTTATCTTTGTTTAAAATATGAATTTCTAGACTCCTAAACGCTTAATGAAAATCTGAAAATCAAAGATTAAAAGGAAACACTTTCAGAACAACATACTAAAAAGACCAAGTCAAACCTTTGATGTTATACTTTGTTTCACCCCAAGAACAGTAAATTATTTTTGGCATGAACAAAAGTATAAAAGACTATTTTTTATCAGAAAACCTTAACCTGTAGGAAAGTGAAACATATTGTTTAACCTTCATGTGTTTAGAATTTCTATAATACTAAATAAAAAGTGTTGTCTTTCTAAAGTTTCATATTTTTAGGCAGAATGGGAAAGCAAAATTCATTTGTCCTGCTATGACAACCAGCTTCTTTGTCTAATTTTCGTTTGTTTCTTTGGCAGCTAAAACACCTTGAAATTACCTTCTCCAGCATGGAAGAATGATTTTTTTTCCCTACCTCTAGCTGTCAGAGTGATTAGAATTTTAATTAGCAAAGTAGAGTGCAGAGAGGAAAATGACTAAAAAAAAAAAAAGACACAAAAGATTCTCAACTGGAGGAGAAACAAAGGGGCAACTGAAGCTGCCTAACAGCTTGATTGTCACTCCCGTGATTCCCTTCCATCCTGGATTCCCAGTGACTTAGCACACTGCTGTCCCTTAGCCCCACATCAGCATGGGATGGCAAGGATGCTGTGGAACATTATTCGTAGTTGTCACTTAAAGTAAAGGCTCCTAAAGCACCCGAGCTCTGCGCAGCTCTATTTCAATGCCACTATCAGTCTCTTTAATCTACTGTCAGTGACCTACTGTGTATCACAAGTCCAACCACAAAAGGCAGAATCCACCAAGTATTCAAACAAATAAACACTCTTTGGTTAGCAATAGCACCCTCAAGTTTCAGAGACACTCCTTCGTATGCAGTGTGAGACATAATAGATACTTTTAATCAAGGAGACACAAGAAATTTGAAAAATGTATTAGTTGTCAAATGTCATTAGTTGGCTGTCTAGGAGTCAGAATATTTCTTAGAAATCTAAGACAAACCAAAGTATTCTAAATTTAACTGCAATAGGTATATCTCTATCCTTTGTCTGGTATCTATCTTACTGTGATAGTACCGCGTGTGTGTTTGTGTATGCCTGTACGAGGAACAGATATTTGTATCTCTTTCAAATCTGTTTAGAACGAGCTATGGAAAGCCACAGACTGTCCGAGTCCCCTGACTTCAAGAGTTAGCTGACTTAGGTTTGATCCTGGCTTTGACAATGCCAGCTGGATGATCTTACAAAGCTGCTTAAATTCTCTAAGCCTCAGTTTATCATCTGTTAAAAGTAGAGAACATAAAATACATGACATGGAAATATCTTAGAGAGTGTGTCATTGAGACAATGAATATAGAATTATAGCCAATGAATATACAAAAATAACAGTACATTATAAGTAATGTGATAATTGCTTTGTAAGAACAAAGGGATATAAATTTAAACTGAACTGTGAAATATAAGAGAGATATTGATGGGCCAAAATGGAGCTTGTAATTTCAGAAGTAAGTATAATTACAAAAGGGCAAGCATAATTTGCGGATGTTGAGTAACCTAAGAAATGTAGTGATCATGAGAACCAATAGTGGAAAGAGAAATTTGGTACAGTATGTTCACATAGCAATGCAATATAATCTGAATTGTATGCCAGAGTTCTTGGAACTCCGGCCTGTGTGCAATAGAATATTTTAGGGGAAGGGCATGGCATGAATGATCTTCTGTCCCATAAATATTATCTGATATCAATGTGTACTATGGATGAAGGCAGAAAAAAACAGTTAATAAAGTGAGAGGAAATTGAACTCTGATGTTGGTAACTGGCACATAATGGAAAATAATGATGGAAAAACTATTACTGGAAAGTGGGATTTGATATCACATTGGGCAATGGGGCAAGAGAGGAGAAGAATCAATGATAAGTACAATGTTTCAAGCCTGGGAGCATTGAAAAATGTCATGCTATTTGTACACATAGATGTTACTGCAGTTTTCAAAACAGAGAAGGAAAGGTTTAAGGAAATGATCAAAGCCTTTGAGTTCACAATTGCAGAATGGAGTAATATCAGAATCATGTGACAAATATTGTTAGAACCAAGCTGCTGCCGGATGGGATATAGGTTCCCCTGTGAAACTTAATAGCTTCATTCTTACTACTTAAATCCATTTATTGGATTCATTTTTAATTGATTACTAAGGACCACTGAAGATATTGAGAGAATCCAACTTCATTTTCAAGTTCCATAATGTGTAATATTTCCTTATTTTTAAAATCTAAGCTACTACTATTCCTTTCACTAAACCTATAATTTAATGTTGTGGAATTAGCTTATATACTGACGGTAGCATTAATTTGGAATTCATACATTTTGGATGTTGCAAAATGCTGTGTGTTTATTCTCTGTCACAGAACACAGAATTAAAAACAGATGCATTACAGGCAAATACCAATTTACAACCACCTATGCAACACTGTCCTGTTTTCTAACTATTATGAATAACAAGTGATTCAAATTCCATTTTTCATACAATTTCTATCTCAGTTGAAATCTGGGCCAAAGCATGAAAACCAGAAGGCTTTCAACAAATGGATCATTGTCCAAGCGCTAGTAAATGTGCTACTGGTGTAACAAATTGGTTTGTTGCCCTTTGTATGGTAACATAACGCATGACATATTTGTAATTTATGGATATCAATCCATAGAGAATTTTTAGTTTCATGTAATTATAGATCACTGCAAGATCTAAATAAAGGTGAAGAAAAGGTCTTTGGGAAAGTAATGGTATACTGTTGATAAAAACCAAAAAGCAAAGTTCAAAGCACTGATCCATGCAATGCATCTTTAAATACTGGTAAGAGGCCAATAATTATAGTTAAAGTCAGTTACCAGCTGTGTTTTACTGCACACACTTTAAGGCACCATTGAAACTGCAACCCTATACTCAAGAACATAGGGGAAAAAAATCACAAGACCAAATCTATCACCTAGTTACAAATTGTAATAGTGCTTGTCAATTTCCATCTTCTTTTCTTAAGTGCCGTTTATAACAGGTAGTTACCCACACAATCAGATTATCTCTTTTTAGCAGTCAGTTCAGCCTCTACCTGACTGAACAGTGTGAGCCAGCTCTGCTTTCAGCAGATCTCGGTTCAAAGCCTGACTGTGTCACATAATAAAAGTGTCACACTGGGCAAGCTACTCAAAAACCTCTGCGTACACATTAGGATTTTGAGGTACTTTGGGGATTAAACATGGTAATAAGTTTCAAGTGCTTTGAATGGTGCCTGATACATACTAAGCTCTCAATAAATGTTAGCATGTTTGTTAAGTCATTATCATTATTTTAGAGGGAGGATTAAAGAGAAAATTTATCTGTCACGTCTCTCTCTCCTCTTTCTTGTTTCCCATTTGATAAAGATTGCCCCAGTGGGAGTTAACTGCCCTGCATTTTGTGTTAGTTACCTAATTCCTTGGGCAGCATCTGGAAAAGTCAGATATTTTTGACCTGTTTTTGCTAAAATAGCCATGTTACACTTTCTTCTAGTTCCTAAGAAATACCAAGCTCCAACACATAGATTTCTCCTTATGTTAGAAAACTCCGTCTCTTTGCTTGGCTTACTCTTAGTCATACTTCATGTCCCAGCCTAGACATTCCCATTCTGTCTTCCAAGAAACTTTCTCTGATGCATCTACCAGATAATAAACACTCTTCTACCTACTCCCAGCACATGTGCTCCTTCCTCTTAGCACCCACCATTCCTCAGTGTAAATTGCCTGCTGCCTGTCCTGCAGGCTCCCAGGTGATTCCTCTAACAGTAGGAACTGTGTTTAGTTTGCTTATTGCTATATCCCTAACATCTACTAAAATGCGTCACACACAGAAGCACTCAATAGACATTTGTAGAATGACTGTATATAGGACTGCTGTGGTTTTTAAATATTACTAAAATGCCTGCCATAATTTGACATAAATTAGGTACTCAACTCTCCACTGTCAATACCAGAGCTTAGTATGTGCTTACGTACAAAGTATCCTCATTTTCTAATATTCATTCTCAATATTTTTTTTTCCTGACATCAATCTGGCATCTATTTGTGCAACATATTTCCAAATGTAATTCTTTTACCTTACTAGCCTTAACTTAGTCCCTTTTTTCCCTCCTACTCAGTAAAGTATATGAAAATACAAACATGAGAAATTCCATTATTAGGGACAATCTAACTTGTACAAACTAGCATATCATAGTATATATCAGTCAGGATAGATATAAACAAAAAGTTTCTCACTCCCACTATATGAAATTAATGTTCAAAGTTCTATTACAATATTATTTGGGGACTGGAGTTCAGGGAGCAGGCACTATCTACAACATTTCTGATCATTGCTCTAAAATGAACAAAATACCTCTGGACTGTCCTACAGTGGCATCAAATGACCTAGCCCAAGTGGAAAGTGACACTTGGCACTTTCACTCATAAATTATTGAACAGAAAGAGTCACATGACCCCATTCAACCACATAGGAGTCAAGAAGTACAATTTTATTATATGCTTCATAAGTGGATAAATAAAATAGCAATTAAAACTAATGATTATTACATAATCAAACTTTATTATTTTAATGATTATAGTAAATAGAACCATTCTCTAAAAAAAGGGTGGTGTATTAATATGTCATGTTTCTAAAAATGCCCTATAGTTCTCTCCTCCCTAAATTAACATCTCTAGACCAAACCTGAATACAAAATTTGTCTTAGCAAAATAGTAAATAAAAGCAGACAGGCAGGAAGGCAGGGAGGGAGGGGAAAGCAGAGGAGAGGAAAGGAGCAAGGGGGGGAGGGAAGGAAAGAAGGGAGGGAGGGAGGGAAGGAAGGAGAGAGATAGAGAAGGAAGAAAAGAAAGAACAAGAAATCCAAGAAAGTATTCCCAGGAAATAACCAACATTCTAGCCTAGAGTTTAAGATGAACAACTCCTTAGAAAACTATCAGGGACATTTAAGTTTAAAGATACAATGGCAATTATATTTTCTTCCAAGGAAATGAGAACTCCATGTTCCTTCCAAAGTTATCTCTTAGACATAGCACACTCAAGCTGGACAGTTGCAGACTGTTTAATAAAGGAATTATTAACAAACATGTGGGCAGGTTTGGGAGAAACAAAAGAATTGTGCAGATTCCTGAGGCCAGCAAGAGTGGTGAGTCACGTAGCTCCCTTAGGCATGAATGGGCAAGAAGACGGAATAGTTAAGCCAGCAATAAAGAGCTGTATAGACAGACCTACATGATAAACAGCATGACCTTTGGTAAAGGAATGCTAACAACTTCCAGTGACCCCGCAAGGCGGAAGCTGGAAGAATAAATACCCTACCTATATTCTCATCCTACAGCCAACACCAACCAATAGTCCCACTGGCCAACTTGTAGCCAGAGTATAACACAGCCTGTGGATGCAATTTGCCTAGTTCATCCTTCTAAAGCAAAAAATGAGGAGGAAAAATGCTGATGAGTAAATCAGGGGTGGAATCAGAAGATATGCACAGCTTATAAATTTTAGCTATTCTTCAATTTGCCAAAATGTGGAGTACTCCCTTCCTTTGCTGCTGTACAAACTCAGTGTAGATCATTGAGTATGAGAATTTAATATCACATGATACCCAAAGCATTTCTCTAAAGAACAACAGACTTCTTCTGATGTAACACCTACCTTGATTTCACAGCATTCCCTCTTAAAAACTTATCTCAGTTTTCTAGGAACATTTGACACTTGCTGATGTCGCCATTTTCAGTGATAGGAAAGTTGTGTTTGCTAATAAATATAATTGCAGAAGAAAGGCATATGTGCCACTCGTTCCTGATTTTTCCAATAACAGAAAGAGAAGTGTGTTAACACCTGGCAGAGAACCTAAATCTGTACTAATGGCTAGCTGATTTGGGCCAGCGGTTTAAAGAGATAAGCCAGGCTGGGAGCTGAGTTACATAAAATTAACTCAATAGCAAATAATAGTGATTGGAAGGGATTCCGTGCCAGCATGTTGCCCCAGAAATGGATAAACATAAAATTAAAAGTCCTTGAAGAGGTTTTTGTACCTGTAATAAAAAGTAGTTACAGGTGGTGGGGCAGATAGATGGAGTCTTTTAAACAGGACAAGTATTTTAAATTACTGGCAAAAAAAAAAAAAAAAGAGTTTTAAGACCAAGTGATATCAGCCTTATTCTCTGGTATCCTCAGTTGCCTACCGTGTTGTTACTTGTAAGTCACTGTTCTTAACATGGTAAATAGATGTGGACTCCAACACATCCTCGAATTAGGAAGAATGGTGTGCTGATAAGCCCATGTGAAAATACTTAAAGAATACCACTGGTTTCTTTCCCCAAAAAGACATAACTTTTTAATAATTTTTTCATAGCTGATAAAGACATGTGGAGAACTAGAATTTATGCATTTTATGACAATGTATAGCCCAGGTTTTGAGCCCTGGCTGCATATTTGAATCACCAATAGAGTGTTTAAGAATATCCAATTTCCTGGCTCAACCTCCAGCCATTCTGATGTGAATGGTCTGACATAGGATAAGCCACTGTTATTTTTTTAAAAAGCTTTGTAGATGATTTTAATGACATTCAGGGTTGCAAACCACTATATACAGGAATGGGATTCTATCCATCCCTGTTCTTTAGGTATTTGTTTAAAAGGCAAAGAAGAATACAGCTATTCAGTAATCAAGAGTCATGTCAAGATTTGAGAAGTTTTTTTGAAGACAGGAATTCTGGGAAAGTTTCACAATTATTTGTTGAAGGCAATAGAAGTTGTTTAAAAGCACAAACTTTTATGACAACTTTGAGTTTCATCTCTGCCATTTCCTGGTTTTATAGTTTCAGAAAGCATTCTCATCTATAAAAATGGATCTGATGATACCTACTATGGGGAGTATCTGCGAGGTTGTGTGTGTGTTAAGTGGAGTGATGTATGTAAATCACTCATCATGTAGCCATTGTTCAACACTGGACAGATTTCGTTTTCAGGTGCAACCATGCTCCCCACCCAGTTCCTTTCCAGATATGCCTGTGTAATCCTGATAGCTACCTAAAAACAAACAAAAAAAAAAAAAAAAAAAAAAAAAAAAAAAAAAAAAAAAAAAAAAAGAAGAAGATAAAAAAGCAAAGGAGCTTATCAGAATTTGTGATCAGAACAGAAAATTACAGCAGAAATCCTTGTCAGCTTCCATATTCCTAAAATACACCACTTTGGTCTACACTTGACTGTATATAGAGAAAAATATTAAGAAATTTTATTTCAAAAGCTATTAAGATATTTTATTTGAATCCTGAAATTCTAAAATGAGGCCACCTTGAAAAAAGAATCCAAAAGAAACATAAACCTCATAATACATTGAAAGATTATCTCTGATCTGATTTTCACAATTTGGGAAGTGGTTCAAAAAACCCCAAAGAGCAGCTTTTTCCAAAGAAAAACACTTGTGTTATAACCTTCCTTCTGCAAACTAAATCCAGAAAGGCCATGTCAAACTTTATTAAAACTCACAGCCACACAGAGATGGTTGCCTAGACTTTGAGCCCTGCACATTGTACAAATAGTTTTCATTAAGTCAATAAAAGATCTCCTAGGCCAAGGTCTTTTAAAAGTTATAACCGGAGTGGGAGGTACACTACCCATTTCTCCAGCCTCTAAAAATATTTCCTTGTAGAACAATCTCTTTGTAAGACAGATCTGTTTGCTCCAGTTTCCCCCTGCTCTATGCCTCATGTGGGAGTACTTGCAAATAGAGTGCCTGGAGGGATCAACACAGTTTTTTAAAGCAAACATAACACAAGTGCTATTCATGGGTTACACACTCCACAGCTGTAATATGAAATGTGTAGGAGCAGCCCCTAATGGCATTCAAATCATGTACTAACAGTTCTCAAGTGTCAGGTGTTTTTCATTTTCTAGCTAGGGGAAGAGATATTCACGTGCTGATTTCCTACACTGAACAGCTTTGTAACCCCCGCAGAGTGAAGGCGCACTGTGTTTCTGAGTCTTTATTATGTCAGATGAATGCCACAGTTAGAGGCCGGAAAGGACATGTGATCCTAGTTTAGATTTTTTTTTTTTTTTTTTGGCCATCTCTCAGCATTTCAGTGGTATGGATTTTATGTGTACGCATGAAACCAAAAACACATAGTGCATGTGTCAATGTTGAATTTCACATGAAAGACTGAGGACACATACTTTTCTATCTGGGTATAATTTAATACGTCTGTAGGCACTTTGATCTTTTTGAAGGTTTGTGTTTTCAAAATGGCCTCTTGCAGTGCCCCAGATGGCTGCCTGTCAAACCGAAGCATCAAGCTAACTATAAATAGTGTGGGTACTCACTGGAACAATGAGGTTTGCATTATGCGTGCTGAGGCAATTAAGATACATTTTATTTATTTGAATCTTTTTTTACTTTAAATATGACTTGGACATAGAATAACAGATAAGGTTAAAACCTACTTTAGAAAGGTACATTTATTACATACAGTGTATCGGTAATTTCAGATTACCATTAAAGAGTATATTTGAAACTGTTTTGGATTTGACATACACCATTATAATATTATCTAAATATTTGGGATTCAGTAAAATCTAAAATATTTGTACCAAATGCTTATTTCATTACACTCTCAGTTGTGTATTCTGAGGCTATTCAATCCATGTGTTCCAAATTCATTTCTATTAACCTCATTAAGATAGTGCTTTGTAAACAAAACTCTTGACATGCAAGATGGTCTCTTTAAAGCCATTTATCTTAATTTCAGAGGTGATTGGAACTTTAGGTTAAAAAAAGAGTTGCATTCATGGCTGAATTTTAATCGTCTCCTTTAAGGGGAAATGAACAAAATTATTTGTTGTCTGAATACAACATATGGGTATATATTTACTACTTTGTATTCAGTTAAACACATATAAAATAAGGCATTTAATAGCATTTGAAAAATTGCTGAGTCAGTTATGTGAAAAGTAGCTATGTAAAGGTACGGTGCCCATCCCTAATTTTGGTTAAAAATTATGTATTCAAATGGTTGTGAGAACACACTTTTCAGGATAAACAGAAAACTTTCCTGGTGATTTTTAAAAAATAATCAATGTCTATTTTGTAATTCTTGTTTTCTAGTTCTGAGCAAGCTGGGTCCCTAAAAAGGCTGGAGATACTCAGAACAACTTCCAGTCTGGCAAGCTTCATTCATGCTAAATGCCTATACAGTGGCATCATTTTTTATTTTTTATATCATATTTTTTTCTGTAAGTTTATGTTTACAAACACATATATCATTTTGTTACAACTACTTACAGTATTCAGTATGGTAACTTACTGTACAGGTTTGTAGACTAAGAGCATAGGCTACACCATCTAGCCTATGTGTGTAGTAGGCTGTACTAAGTTTATGTAAGTACGCCCTACGATGTTCATACAGTAACAAAATTGCCTAGTGATGCATTTCTCAGAAAATATCCCCATCAGTAAGGGACCCATGACTGAACTTAGAACATAGGAGAGGAGTAATCTGCCTACCATCAGGAAGCTAATAGAGTGTGTGGAAAATTAATAGCAATGTGATAGTTTTAGGCAACATAGTAAATAATTATTATTATTTTAGGTAACCTAGATTATAAACTCATCTTCTCAGTTCAAAGTTTGAGTAGTTTCACTTTTTATGAAACTCAGCAGTGGCTGACACCCGTCACAGAACCTGTAAAGGTTAGAAATTCAATTTCCCAGCATCTTTTACAGCACTGGCAGGTGATTCATCATCTACGAATCAGAGACACACACTTGGACTTGGATCTGGAAGCTTGTACAGGGGCAACTCCTCTTTGGTAGTGGTGGCTGTAGCAGTGTCAGGGTGATGGGATTCTTGGGAGTGAGAAGTACAGTGAGGTAATGAATGAGGCATCTAGCCCTGTCCCAGGACGATGACTAACTCTCCAAACCACTTCTGTGGTGTTCAGGTAATTATTTTCATCTATCCATCCTCCATGCTGATTCTTCATTCTCACCAGAGTTTCAGTGAGCTTCATAATATCCTTTAGGGAAAGGTGTTTTCTGTGTAAAAGTTGAATCCTGTTCTTGTAATAAGGACCCTGATTGATACATAGGTCTTATGTCACATAACTTATACTGACCATGTCAAATCTATGAAGGCAACTGTTTAAATTGTTTTTATTTTTATTTTTAATTTTCCAAGTAGTCACACTACCTGGCATACTCTAGTTGTTCGATGCATATTGAATGAATTATTTATTTTGATTTATTTCAGTTTCTCTTTTCACAAGAGGGAGGAGATATAGAGTACAAACTGTACACTTTCTATTTATCCTTTAAATGGATCTTTAATTGTTTCAGGTATATAACATAAAGCTAAATATAATTACCTTAAAATAGGCCTTTTTTGTTCACTGAAATTACATTTTGCAACATATGTTGGCCTCTTTGGAGAAAACTACTGATATGGCTATGTCTGAAAAAGAAATCTCTCTGTGTTCTCTAATTCCCAGGGCGGAAAATGTAAAGCCACTATTGCATATTATCTGATGGCAAACGTGTACCTTTTTTGTTTTAGATTAGGTAGAAAAGACCTACAAATGGTGCCAAGGGGAAAACCGATGAAATGGCATTTTTGGCTTAAGAGTTCAGATGCTAACTTTCAGTTTACAATTGTTAATGATATAAATTATGTTATACTAACTTTTTACCAAAGATAAAATTCTTAGATAATGACTGCCAATTTGGGAACATGCCATGCAAGCACTTGACATATATCATCTCAGTTTTCACAGTAGTCCCGCAAATGGGAATTATTAACATTTTGCTATTGAAGAAACGGAGTTTCAGGGAAGCAGAGGAACTTACTCGATGTTGTTAGAATGTTACTGAGCCAGGATTTGTAAATGAATCTTTCTTAATCCATTCTACTCTACCACACTGCCTCCCTAGATTAGTAGAGGTAAACCTGGCCTTTTACTAAAGCTTTTCATTTAATAGAAGACGAAATAATCCCGAGAGGATCCCTCTCCTAGAACAGCCCCATATGCATGGAAAAGAAAATAATGAACGGTTTGCTAGAAGATGATGATTATGATCTTTTGTTTTTTACCATTTTAGTGTTCAAATTAATTATATGTGTTTGCAGCTGCTATTATTTAGTTGTTTCTCGAGCACTTAGCACAATCCTCATAGTTCCTGATAAGAAAACGATTATTGTACGATAAGAAAATGTACTATAGCACAAATATCTAGGACTTTATAGCTATTAGACTAAACAAACTGTAAAGTAGTGAATATTAGAATTATAAACAAAGTAAAATGAACTACTGGGCAAATGTAGCAGAAGAGGCCTTGGTGTTTTGAATCAACTACAGAGTAAAAGTAAAAACAAGTTCTGTATTTCATTTAATGATTTGGGGTAATGTTAACAAAACTGAAGTTAAGGACTGGAAAGTAACAACTTGCCTTAATTTATAGATCAAGATAAATTTCTCTATATCAGGATTAATTTAATAATATCTAAAAAGACTATTTACATCTAAAGGGCTGTTTATTTCTACCAGATAACCTCACTTGTGAAGACTTTAATTAATCAGGGATCTTCTAGTCATTACCCCCCACAATATATATATGAGACAGCGTGTGGTTCTTTTCTCGATTGGTGACTTCGCAGCTTCCTGTGCATGGGTGTGAAGGCTCTAGGACAAGTAAAGGAACTATTTACGTTATTCTTCCCGGTGTCAGGAAATCCTCCAAAACTGTCTGTAGTTGTCTGTAAGGGTAGAAGTTGACAAGACTGGCAACTCTTGAAAGACAGCTTTTCAGCCTTTTAACTAAGAAGAAAAAATAAGACATAATTTCTTCTTTACCAGGCATCTCACTCCACTACAATTATAAGGCTGATTAAACACTGAAACTGGCTACAAATTGTGGGGAATCACTATCGCAGCAGACATTTAAAAATGTAACAGAAACCCATTCATCTTCAATGGTTAACTATTGGTGTTCCTGAAAGCCAGGAGACTGGACCAGGTGACCTCTTGGACAGACTTTGTTGTCCTGTGATGTTATGGAATTAAGTGGCCAAAGCTTGAAGGAATGCAAAATAAGTCCAATTCCAGTCTTTAGAACAACATGGTGAGAGCAGGTGTGACCATATTAACTAGCATGTGGCAAAAATGCTCATGCCTGCTAATGAGATGACAGTGGCTGTGTTGTGCAAACTGTCATGACTGAAGCATTCTTACCTTGCATTGATGCCCTTGGGCACTTGTCCAATCTCCTTGTGTCTGTCTCCAGCAGTGGCTGAGCAGGAGGACAGTAACTTTGGAGATGAAATTCATGTGCATAAAATCTCTCTAAGACTGTTACTTCCCCTCAGTTATTACTTCAGTTCGGTGAAACAAACTTAAGAACAAAATTCCAGTCCACAATGGAATAAGACTAAAACATAAGGAGTAGTTTCTGTAGCCACATAAGGGTGCGATTATGATAGCCAAGAGAGAAAGAAATTAATGTTCTTGCCATTGTGCCCCTGTGGTGTTCTGTGACTTGCAAAGCTTGGGCTAAGGATTTTAAAATATTGTGTATTAAATCTTGCTGAACATTAGAAATAAAGTAATGAAAACAGAATGCTATGTTTTAGATCTAAAACTCCTTTCACAGAATACTCTCTTATCATTTTAGAGAGAAAGGGCAGAATAATCCCATAATGAAATTATTTATTACACCATTCTATTTTCATAACATCCTTTTTCTCATTGCCTTTTATATAAATGAGAACTAAATAAAATGCTAGTTAAAATATACATTTTGCTTTGACACATAAAGAGACAAAACTCTTCAATTCAATGAAGGAGGATGAAGCATTAACCTTTGAAGAACAAGGGTTCATTGACTGAGGATTGATGGAGTGATTCTGTGTTTTATCAGCTCACTTAAGCCAAAATGGAGTGTAAGTTAATTGGCTATTTGAAAGCATTTCAAAGACAGTTTCATGGTTTAAAAAGCATGCTTTCCCATTATCATCAGTTTGATAAAGGTGAAGTTATTTTACATTG
Source organism: Cebus imitator (assembly GCF_001604975.1). Lineage (NCBI taxonomy): Eukaryota > Metazoa > Chordata > Mammalia > Primates > Cebidae > Cebus > Cebus imitator. The sequence continues at coordinate 2,708,106 of NW_016107590.1, read as the reverse complement.
TTTTTACATATTTTTATAGTATAGTAAGGGAAATATATTGTGTCAAGATAGATGTTTTCAGCATTTCTTCTTTGAAAAATTTACAACTCATGTTAAACATTAAAATATTTAGTTCTAATGAACCATGTGGATGAAATAGCACTGCTGTAGTTTAATACAATTAAAGAAGCTAAAATTGCATATGTGTATACAAAAAATGTAAAACATAAAGGAATAATCCTTTAACATATGTAAATTAAAGGCAATTTTATTTCTTTTATTCTTAAAATTTACTAAATAAGTAATATCAATTTAGTAAAAAATCAATGTTATAGCACAAAAGAGCTTACAGTAAGAGGTATTTCTCTTTCTTGCTCCTGTCCCCTGCGTACTCAGTCCATCTAACTATAACTATAGCTAGTGTCACGAGTTATTGTTATTTATACAAATATATATGTTATGCGCATGTATGCAAATATGTATGTGTATTTTCTCCAGTTTGAGAAAAATCTACAACTGTTTACATGTTGTTTATTTTACTGAACATATCTAAAATACTGTTCGAGAGCAGCACAGTATGCATGCATGCACACATAGACTCATATAATCATAAAGACAGATTATAGAAAGATAAATATATCTCATTTGTAATAACTGCATAATATCTCCTCTGTGGGTGCACTGCTGTTTAGCTAGTCTTCTTCTGATGGGCATTTGTTTTCAATGTATCGTCCTTACAAACAGCTCTGCAGTAAATCCATATAACTATGTCAGATCCACATGTAGAAATAAGCTCTCATGATAAAATCTTAGCTGTAGAATTGCAGACTCAGGAGTTTATTAATATTTATTTATTTACTTGAGACAGGACCTCACTTCTGTTGCTGATGTGGGAGTGCAGTGGTGCGATCATGGCTCACTGCATCCTGGCCCTCCTGGGCTGAAGCAGTCCTCTCACCTCAGCCTGTTGAGTAGCTGGGACTACAAGCATACACCTCCATGCCCAGCTAATTTTTTGTAGTTTTTGTAGAGACAGGGTTTTACCATGTTGCCTAGACTCTTAAACTCCTTGGCTCAAGCAATTCACCCACCTTGGCCTCTCAAAGTGCTGGAATTACAGGTGTGAGCCACCGTGCCCAGTGATATTACTTATTTTTGTAAAGGCAATACTGATGAAGCCTTAGATGAAAGTGAGGATCAGGGTATTGGAAATGGGGTAAAGTCCATCCTTGTTGTACAGTTGCACAGAACTTGGCTGTATTGTGTTCATGCTCTTGGGTTTTATAGAAGGCAGAACTCAAAAGTGATAAACAGCACTGTTTGTTGAGTAAGGTGTCCTTTCCTCACTTTATGATTTTGTTTGCTTTGTCAAAGGTCAGTTGGCTATAAGTATTTGGCTTTATTTATGGGTTCTCTATTCTGTTCCATTGGTCTAGCTGACGATTTTTATACCAGTACCATGCTGTTGTGGTGACTATGACTTTATAGTATAGTTTGGGTAATGTGATGCCTCCAGATTTGTTATTTTTGCTTAGTCTTACTTTGGCTTTGCAGGCTCTTCTTTGGGTCCACATGAATTTTTGGATTTTTTTTTCCTAATTCTGTGAAGAATGATGGTGGTATTCTGATGGAAATTGCATTGAATTTGTAGATTGTTTTTGGCAGTATGTACAATATTGTGGAAGAATGAAACTGAGTCCTCGTCTCTCACCTTATACAGAAATTAGCTTGAGAGGCAGCGCCAAGATGGCTGGCTAGAAGCAGCAGCCGTCAAAGGCTTCCACTGCGAACCAAAACAATGTGCAAATCCTGCACTGGCAACTGAGGTACATAGGTTCCATCATCAGAGCTAGCTAGGTTGGCATGACCCTCAGAGAGCAAGGAAAAGTAGGGTGGTGCTTGGCCCACCTGAGAGCCATACTGGGCAAGGGGTCCCCCAGCTCCCAGCCAAAGTGAGCATGCTGCTACCTAGCCTGTGGAACCATGCTTTTTCCATGGACCCGTGCAACCCACAGATTAGAAGATTCCATTTGTGAGCCCATGCCACCAGGGCAAACCACAAAGCCATGCAGATTCTCAACAGCCATTTGAATGAAATCTGCCTAAATCCACTGAGTTCCCAGGGAGAGAGGTGGCTGTCTTTGCTGCTGCTTCCTGCTGCCTAAGCCTTCATGCAGCCACCATTACTATGGCTACCTAAGACAACTGAGCTCCCCAAGGGAGGAGTGGCCATCATCACTGCTGCTGCCTGCTGTCTGAACAGCCTAAATTCCCTAGGTGAGGGGTGGCATCATCACTTCAGCTGCCTAAGAAAACTGAGCTCCCTGGGGGAGGGCTGCCAGCATTGTGGCCACTAACTACATAAGACACTGAACTCTTGATGGGGAAGGGCGGCAGCGAACACTATATATAGCTCAAGGCCACGCCTTTCCCCTGCTGGAACCAGGGAGACTGGACAGCTTGGTCCCAAGAGGTATTCCCCATAGTGCAGCACACCAGCTGTGGTAGGTCGTGGCCAGACTGCTTCTTTAGGCTGGATCCTGACCCACCCCTCCTCACTGGGTAGGGCCTCCCTGCAAGAATGTCAGCAACTCCACACAGGGGCTTAGGGACAGAACACTGATGTCCCTGGGCCTGAGCCCCTAGGGGGAGGAGTGACTATAGTCTCCATGGACCAGTAGGCTTAGTTTTTCCCCTGCTAGCTCTGAGGAATCCAGGCAGCCCAGACGAGTGGTTCCCTCCCAGCACAGCACACCCTCTCCACCAAGGGACAGCCAAAATGTTTGGTTAAATGGATCCTGGTTACCATGATCCCCAACTCAGTGAGACCTGCCAACAGGAGTTGTCAGACACCCTATACAGCAGTGTTTCTACTGGCATCAGATCAGTGCCCTCTGAGGTCAGAGATCCCAGAGGAAGGAGCAGGCACCCATCTTTGCTGTTCTCCAGCCTCCTCAGGTGACATCTCCAGCTGTGGGAGTGACCCCAATGAATAGGGCCTGAAGTGAACCCCCAGCAAACTGCAGCAGCCCTACAGAAGAAGGACCTGGCTATTGAAAACAGAAAGCAACAACAGCATCAACTAAAAGTCCCCATAAAAACCTCATCCAAGGGTCAGCAGCCTCAAAGTTCAGAACTAGACAAACTCATGAAGATGAAAAAGAATTAAAAAAATGCTGAAAACTGAAAAGGCCAGAGTGCATCTTCTCCTTCAAATGATTGAGACACCTCTTTAGCAAGGGCACACAACTGGATGGAGGATGAGATGGACGAATTGACAGAAGTAGCCTTCAGAAGGTGGGTAATTACAACTTCACTGAGGTAAAAGGAACATGTTCTAACCCAAAGCAAGGAAGCTAAGAACCATGATAAAAGGTTACAGCAGCTCTTAACTAGAATAAGCAGTTTAGAGAGGAACATAAATGACCCGATGGAGCTGAAAAACACAGCATGAGAACTTCGTGATGCATCAATGAAGCAAAAGAAAGAATATCAGAACTGGAAGACTAACTCACTGAAATAAGGCAGGCAAGATTAGAAAAGAAAAGAATGAAAAGGAATGTACAAAACCTCTGAGAACTATGGGACTATGTAAAGAGACTGAACCTGTGACTGATTGGAGTACCTGAAAGAGATGGGGAGAATGAAACAAGTTGGAAAATATGCTTCAGGATATAATACAGGAGAACTTCCACAACCTGGCAAGACAGGCCAACATTCAAATTCAGGAAATACAGAGAACCCCAGTAAGATACTCCATGAGAAAATCAACCTGAACAAATGAGATTCTTCAAGGTTGAAATCAAGGAAAAAATGTTAAGAGCAGCTAGAGAGAAAGGCTAGAGCACCTACAAAGGGAAGCCCATCAGATTAACAGTAGATCTCTCAGTAGAAATTCTACAAGCCAGAAGAGAGTGGGAACCAGTATTGAACGTTTTTAAGGAAAAGAATTTCAACCCAGAATGTCATATCCAGCCAAACTAAGCTTCATAAGTGAAGAAGAAATATCCTTTTCAGACAAGCCAATGCTGCAGGACTTTGTCACCACCAGGCTAGCCTTGCAAGAGCTCCTGAAGGAAACATTAAATATAGTAAGGAAAAACTGGTACCAGCCACTGCAAAAACATACTAAAATACAAAGACCAATGATAGAAACTGCGTCCAGTAGTGTGTACAATAATCAGCCAACATCACGATGACAGGATCAGGTTCACACATAACAACATTAACCTTAAATATAAATGGGCTAAATGCCCAAATTAAAAGACACAGACTAGCAAATCGGACAGAGTCAAGATCCTTTGGTGTGCTGTATTTAGGGACCCATCTAACATGCAAAGACACACATAGGCTAAAAATAAAGGGATGGAAGAAAATTTACCAAGCAAATAAAAAGCAGAAAAAAGGTGTTGCAATCCTAGTTTCTGACAAAACAGACTTTAAACCAACAATGATCAAAAAAGACAAAAAAAGAGCATTACATAATGGTAAAAGGATTACTCCAACAAGTGCTAACCATCCTAAATGCATATGTGCCCAATACCGGGAGCACCCAGATTCATGCAACAAGTTCTTAGAGACCTACAAAGAGACTTAGACTCCCACAAAGTAATAGTGGGAGAGTTTAACACCCAACTGTCAATATTAGATCATCAAACAGAAAATTAACGAGGATATTCAGGACTTAAACTCAGCCCTGGATCAAGTGGACCTGATAGATATCTACAGAACTCTCTACCCCAAAACAACAGAATATACATTCTGCTCAGTGCCACATGGCACTCACTCTAAATTGATCACATAATTGGAAGTAAAGCACTTCTCAGCAAATGCAAAAGAACTGAAATTATAAGTCTCAGACTATAGTGCAATCAAATTAGAACTCAGGATTAAGAAACTCACTCAAAACCATAAAACTAGATGGAAATTGAATAACCTTCTCCTGAATGACTCCTGGGTAAACAATGACATGAAGGCAGAAATCAAGCAGGTTTTTGAAACCAATGAGAACAAAGACACAAAGTACCAGAATTTCTAGGATACAGCTAAAGCAGTGTTAAGAGAAAGATCTCAGATTGATACCCTAACATCACAATTAAAAGAGCTAGAGAAGCAAAAGCAAATAAATCCAAAACTAGATTACAAGAAATAATGAAGATTAGAGTAGACCTGAAGAAGACAGAGACAATTCCTTCAGAAAATCAATGAATTTAGGAGCTACTTTTTTTGAACAAATAAAAAACAAAAACTAACAATATAGATAGACTGCTAGGTAGACTAATAAAGGAAAATGAATCAAATAGACACAATAAAAATGATAAAGGGGATATCACTACTGATCCCACAGAAATACAAACTACCATCAGAGAATACAATGAACACCTCAATGCAAATAAACTAGAAAATCTAGAGGAGATGGATAAATTACTGGATACATCCACCCTCTTAATACTAAAAAATTAAGAATTCAAATCCTTGAATAGACAAATAACAAGTTCTGAAATTGAGGCAGTAATAAGTAGCCTGTCAACCAAAAAAAGCCTAGGACCAGAAGGAATTCTACCAGAATTCTACCAGAGGAGCTAGTACTATTCCTCCTAAAACTATTTCAAACAACTGAAACAGTGGAACTCCTCCCTAACTCATTCTATGAGGCCAGCATCATCCTGATACCAAAACCTGGCAGAGATACAACAAAAAAAAGAACCTTCAGACCAATATCCCTGATGAACATTGATGCAAAAATCCTCAATAAAATACTGGCAAACTGAACCCAGCAGCACTTCAAAACACTTATCCACCACGATCAAGTTGGGTTCATCCCTGGGATGCAAGGCTGGTTCAACATATGCAAATCAATAAACGTAATCCATCACATAAACAGAACCAATGGCAAAAACTACATGATTGTCTCAATAGATGCAGAAAAGGCCTTTGATAAAATTCAACATTCCTTCATGTTAAAAACTCTCAATAAACTAGGTACTGATGGAACATACCTCAAAATAAAAAAAAAAAAGCTACTTATGACAAACCCATAGCCAATATCATACCAAATGGGCAAAAGCTGGAAGTATTCCCTTTGAAAACAGGCACAAGACAAGGATGCCCTCCCTCACCACTGGTGGTTTGCTGCACCTATCAATCCATCTCCTAGATGTTAAGCCGCACATGCAGTAGCTATTTGTCCTGATGCCTTCTTTCCACCCACCCCCTGTCAGGCCCTGGTCATGTTGTTCCTCTCCCTGTGTCCATGTATTCTCATTGTTCAGCTCCCACTTATTAGTGACAAAATGCGGTATTTGATTTTCTGTTCTTTTGCTGTGTGGATGATTTTTAGTTTAATTAAGTTCCATCCATTTATCTTTGCTTTGTTGCATTTGCTTTTTGGTTGTTGGTCATTAAGTTTTTGGTTTTCTGTTCCTCTGTTAGTTTGCTGAGGATGATGGCTTCCAGTTTCATCCATGTCCCTGCAAAAGACATGATCTTACTCCTTTTTATGTTTACATAGTATTCCATGGTGTATACATACCACATTTTCTTTATCCAGTCTGTCATTGATGGGTATTTGGGTTGGTTCTCTGCAGGCTTACTGCCCAGGCGTCTTATTGGTCTCTACTCCCTGCATCCCAGCACAGTGCTTTTCAGCCGTATTAGCTGTGACTCAAGCAACCACAACTGTGGTTCAACCTGCAACTCTGAAAAGTTCAAGAGGCAAATCTTGGGACCATTCAATATGGTATTAAAGTCTACAGGCAGACAGAATGTAAAAGCTGTGGGGGCACTGATTTCCCCACCTAAATGTCAAAGGATATTGAAGGCAGCCTGGTGTCCAGGCAGAGACTAGTCACAGGGACAGAGCAACCTCAGAGATTCCCCAATAGTGCAATGCTGGATGAATCTGGGGGAGCAGTACTGCCACCAAGATCCCGGAAGGGTAAAGCTACCACTGCAACTCTACCTAAGGGAGCTGAAGCATGGTCTGAGCTTAGCAAAGCCATGGGGGCAGTGCTGCCAGAGGCTTTAGCGGTCCAACCCCTGCACCAGTGATCTTAGGACAGAGAGCCAAGGAGATTATTCTCCAGCTTTAAGACAACATTATTTTCTCTGTTGAGTTTTGAGCTTATTTGGGGTGTGTTAATCCTTTCTTCTTGTCTATGTCTCCTATTTGTAATGGGAATGTCTGTCCAATGCCAGTCCCCCCGGTGTATCCTGAAAATAGATAACTTGTTTAATTTCACATACTGTCAGCAAGAAGAAATTTGCCTCAAGGGGAATCATGCCATGAGTCTCACCCACATCTGATTTAGATGAAACTTTATTCTTTGGACTTTTGAGTTGCTACTGAAATGAGTTAGGACTTTTTAAACAATTGGAATGGAATAAATGTATTTTGTATTGTGAGAAGGACATGAATTTGACGGGTCAGGGTCAGAATGCTATGGCTTGAATATGGTTTTCAAAAGTTCGTAAGTCAGTTAATCCTCAATTAACTCAATCCTCAATGCAACAGTGTTGGGAGGTGAAGCCTACTGAGGTGATTGGGTCTTGAGAGAGTTCTCCAAAATGGATTCATGCCATAATAGTGGAAGTGGATTAGTTATTATGAGTGTGTGCCATAAAGTGAGTCCAGACTGGTCTCAATCTCCTGAGCTAAAGGAATTTGCCCACCTCGGCCTCCCAAAGTGCTAGGATTCCAGATGGGAGCAACTACACCCAGTCAAATAAATGTATTTTTTTTCCTGTCAATTACTTTTTTGTGTCCCCTGTCAACCTTTAAATAAATTACGGGTTCTTATTCTTATGCTGAAGAAACTAGCATTTTCAATGTCACATGTAATACAAAATTATTATTCCAATTTATCACTTGATTATTTTATTAAAGTTTTTTAGTACCAAGTTTTCAATTTGTTGGGTAATCAGATTTACTAACTTTCTTTTATAATTTCTAAGTTTTGTGACTTCTACACTCTGATTCAAAAATTATGCCCTATGTGTTCTTCTACGAATAATTTTTATGTTTAAATCTTTACTAGTCTGGAATTTAATTTACTGAAGATAAGAAATGATCTTCAGTTGACTTCATTATTTCATCCAAAATGTTTTAAGAACCTACATTAAAAAAAACACCTTTTTCTCAATGATTGGAAGGAGAAATATGACTCCTAAAAATTAGACATTATGCTGGTTATTAAAAGATATTCTTTTTGTCATATTTTTAATTATCTAGGTATTTGTTATTCTTTTAAGAAACTTTTATTTTTGACCAATTTTTTTTGTGTGTGCGTGTATGGAGAGAATCATATATGTGTCTCTTCTTCCCATTAACATGGTGATTGCTAAATATTACCTACTAGTAGAAGCTTCCACTAGATGGACTATTCAGCCATGGCATCAGCCCTATTTCACTGAAGAATATTAATGTGCTGCTAAATTCTATCTGTTTATATTTTGCTTACTATACATTTTAACCCAAATCTAGGATGAGTTTAGTGTGGAATTTTCTTTAATCTATTTTTAAATTTAATATTAATATGTATCTTATTAAAAAGCTTTATTTCATAAATGAAGCTTGATTGATCTCTCAATGATCTAAAGCTGTCTAATAGTTTTGGAGTTTTCTGCATGTTAAAGGTTTTATAGAATTTACCTGGAAACCATAAGAATTAGCTACTACTAGATCAGCAAGTCTCACACTTTGGTATACCTCAGCATCACTCGAAAGGCTTGGTAAATGGAGTTTCTTTTTCAGGAAGTTGAGGGTAGCACCCAAGAATTTGCGGTTTTTAACAAGCTGATGCTACTAGTCTTAGAACCACATATTAAGAACTATTGCCCTAGAATTTGTTGCAGTAACAACCCAAAAGTATCAAAAACAGAGTTTTCTTTCTTCATCTTAATTCATATTGGCTATGTGTCAGCTAATAATCCCTGGAACTCTTCTGTGTGTCTTCTCATCCTTGGATCCAAACTGCCAAATTTTCGTAGTATGGGAAAAGAAGAGCAATATTACTGTATGGCTCTTAAAGCTTCTACGAAAAAAACCCGTGTATTTCACTTCTGTTTTGATTTTATGGACTCACGCAAGTCATGTTGTCAAGTCTTATATCAATGGAATTGGAGAAGGAGGGAGAGAACTGGGGACAATAATTCAAACTACCATAAAAACCATATGAGAGGTTAACTCTTTGAGAGTTTTTATGTAATGTGGTGATTGATAGGTTTGAGATTTTCATGTCTTTTCTTCCTTCAAAATAATCCATTTAATTCTCTAAATCCATTTTATTTGCACAAAATAGAGTGAAATATATTTTTTATTTATTGAATCAGTTCTATTTCAGATGCAAAAAAATGCAAGAGAGAGCATTGCAGATTAAAAGATTATAAGCATACTCAAACAAGGTGATTTTAAAAATTATTTTCTTAGTTAAATAAAGTTCAAAGGAATATAGTCTGAAGTTCATGTAGTGACTCTACAATTTTTTGATGGACCCGACTTAATTCCAGCACATAATTCTGCCATTCTTTTGTGTGGCTGTTGTCCTCATGTCCTTTCTTTTCCGCACGCCAGGCAGCAGGATGAAAAAGAATGGTTGGGGAACAGACACCCACCAGCTGCTTTTAAGAATAACTCCTGATAGCATCAACATGACATTTCTGACACCAGTTGTAAGGAAGACTGGACAATAAGACTTTGTGGGTAGCCATGTATCTAGCGAAAAGTTTTGGATTCTGTTGCTAAAGAAGGAAATAAAATATACTGAGCATGGCAAATATTGATCTCTCTTACATACTTTCAATTTCCCCAATATAAGAAGTTATTTTCTACTCTCATTTAAAATTTCAAGTTAGTAATTCTTGCAAAGAACTAAATTTGGTGCTATTCATTAGTTTTACTCTTGTTCTATTTCCTTTTCTTTCCTGAGACCCGGCCTCTGTCACCCAGGCTGGAGTACAGTGGCATGATCTCAGCTTGCTGCAACCACTGCCTCCTGGATTCAAGCGATTCTCCTGCCTCAGCCTCCCGAGTAGCTGGGACTACAGGCTTGTGCCACCATGCCCAGCTAATTTTTATGTTTTTGGTAGTTACGGGGTTTTGCCAAGTTGGCCAGGCTGGTCCTGAAGTCCTGGGCTCAGGTGATCCACCCACCTTGGCCCCCTCAAAGTGCTGGGATTACAGGCATGAGCCACTGCGCCTAGCCTTGTTCTATTTTCTAATTTATTTATTTCTGACTTTGTTAATATTATTAATATTATTTTCTTCCTGTAAGTGTTCCTTACCTTTAACTAGTTGAAAGTGTTTTCCTATTTTTATGTTAAGTGCCTAATTCATTGTCATTCATTTAAATTTAATAATATAAGAATTTGAGTTTATAATTTTTTCTCTGACCACTGAATTAACTAAATGCCACATAAAGATATATAAATATTCAATAATCATTATTTCCCAGATAAGTTTTTAATTAAAAACAAATGTGTATGTGTTTTTTAAATGTGATTTTTAAAAAAAAAATGTATAACTTAATACATCATCTTTTTAAAAAATGTTACACAGGGACTGGAATGACTTTATATTATCTCTTAGGGGGCAATATTATAAGCGTATCAATTGGAACCACATCTAACATGTCTTTTGTCCTTTATATATCCCTACATGTTTCTTGCATATGCCTACTTAGACATATATTTTTTATATTCCTACTTATTTATGATGTGATTAGTCATTTTCAATTACTTTGTGTTTTTATTACTTTATGAATTACACTAGTTCAATATTCTTCTATTATGTCTCATCATATTTCCTTTTAATCTCCCTATCATTTATTTATTCCAGATGGCATGTTTTCTTTTTCTTTTTGCTTCCAGAAGGCATGTTTTCTTTAGTTTCTTTTATTTCATGGAGAAGCATTTGTCTCCAGTATTAACCTAGGCAATGGCATAATTCTGGTTGTATTCTGCTTTTCAAATCCCATATTTTTGCCTCTCCTCCTGCAATATCTTTGCTGGAAGCCCAATCCTTTTTCAATGAGGAAAGTTCTTTCTGGAATAACTATTTTCAACATCAGTGTGTTGAATAAGGGTTGAGTGACCGAGCTATGCAAAAAGCTAACTTGAGTAGCAGGCAGATTCAGTTTGTAGCCTTCAGAAATTTTAGCACAACCTTGTGCCCAAGATTATATATTTCTTTAACTAAAAAGAGCTATAGGACTGACAACAAGGCTGCTTTTAATACAGAGGTGTGCATTGAGTTTCCATGTATATATATTTGGGCATCTCGATTTTGCCGTTACTTATCCTTCTAGTGGATCAGGATCAGCAGCTTTGGGGCTGCTTGTCATCACTCTCTGTTTCTTCCAGCCATCTGTAGTGGTTCTTTGCTCTATGGCACATGTGTGCTGCTCTTCTCAGCCCCAATTTACTGATCATTCTGTCTTGTCCACCAGGGTTTAGGGAGTCTCCTAATTCTGTTCCTTATATCTAAACATTATTATTCTAAGCATAGATTTGTAGGTTTTTCCTCATAGGGTGTGCCTCTAAATTTGGAAAATTTAGAAATTTAGAAAATTAGAAATTTCTTCTGTAGAAAATTTATAGAGAGAGCTATTCACTCAGTGCTGCCTATATCTAGTTCAATTACTAATGCATTTTCTTCCTATATTGTTGTTTGGGGTTGTAGGTGATTCCTACTTTCCTTAGAGATTGATTAACATAAATTACATTTGATTCTCAATATCTTATAATTGGGATTGGTTTCAGAGGAAAGGTGATTGAATTACAAATAACTTTACCCAGTTATCTTAGGCTGGAAGCCCTGAATATTCTTTTCCTAACTAGAAACAACTATACTGAGAGTAAAAATTGAGGATTTTTGTTTCCTCGTCAGTGGGCATATTATTCACTTAGATGTGTGTATATAGACGGTAGATCACACAAAGGGACATGGCATGTTTGAGTTTGAAGGCAAATCTTGGTTTAATTTGGCAACAAAATAGCAAACAGTGCAACATGGAGAATAAACATTTCTTCATGCAAAGAATTTCAGCACAATTGAAAATATGGGATATGTTGTGTATTATGTTTGAATACTGAATACCTCCAAATATGAACAACTCAACTATTCATATATAAAATCTCGTGGTCAAAATTTTACAGGTACTTAGTGCTTCAAATAAATTCAATTAATGATAAGCAATGCGTTAAACTAAATTTCCATTTCATTTAAATATATCTGAGTCTTTAGACAAGTCACCTGATTTTGCTTTTACAGTGATATTATTTTTATCATTTGTGATAGCTCTTGCCAGAGGTGAAAATAAATAAATATTTTAATCTGCATACAGACAGACAATAGTGATATAACCTGTAATATAGTCATGGCTTTTAAATCTTTAATTCTCAATAATAATAATGGGGCAAAGCTTGTATATTGTCTGTCTGAGGGTGATTATTATTGAGAATTAAAGATTTAAAAGCCATGACTATATTACAGGTTATATCACTATGTTTCTGAACTTAATATGGCCTATATAGACGGATATATATAACAACACATAATTATGATGAACAGCATCATTACAAGTAAAGCTAATAGAAGTGCTGGGTATTTTTTCTTTAGCAACTGTTTTCCAATTTTAAATGAAGAAAAATTGTGCTTTGACCAAATTATTAATGTTGTGATAATCTGTCATTAGAATCAATAACTGCTTTATTATGCATAGTGTATATAGTGCTAAAATGGACCCTCTCAAATAAATTTAGTGCCTTGTCACAATACAATATGATTTTACAATATTGCTAATGTGCACAAAGCATTCAAATATAAAATATCAGCATGTCAGAGATTTATGACAAATGTGAGGAGAAGATGAATCTAGGTTAAGCTTTCATGTCACTTGACTGAGGTCAAGAAAATCAATACTATTCGTAATGTATCTTTCACCCACAGTCATAAATGAAAACCCTTCTGCATGTAGAGAGACTTTTTATTTATCTTTTAGTCTCGGTGGTAGAAATATTCTAAAATAGGTGTTAGAAGAAAAAATTAATTGGCAATAAGGAGAATGAATCATATCTTTGGCATGTGCAGTGACTCAAGACCAGGTAACTGGATATGTTTCCCTATTTTGATCTTTGCTTTTTCTCTGCAAATGTGTTTAACATTCTTGAATTCTAAGAATGAACATGATGTAGGTGATAGTCACAATTCTCAACTTTAGCTTTTATGAATTTTATAACATTGTGAAATGGCCAGCAACTGCATTTCAATGTATTTCATTAACTTACTATTTCCTGTTTCTTTTGATGCAACATGGTTTTTAATCATTAGACTCAATAACTGCTTACAGTGATATTAGTCATATACTGACCACAGTATTTGTGATCGATTTCTCTAATCCTTTTCATCTCTAACAATTATAGAAGACCCACTGTTGGTAGTGGTTTAGGCATGAACAAGTCACCAGCGCTGACCAATGATATTCAATGGGCAGTCTTTAAAGGGCTTTTGGAGAAGCAATTTTCTTTCTTAAAAATAAAATACAGAAAAAATAATATTATTTTATTAGGTGATTTAGGGAACTGCTGCAGTCATCTCTGCAGCCTGGAGGGAAGTCAGCCAAGCTGAGATGCAGAGCTGAGAAATGAAAAATCTGATTCCTTCATGAAATTGTCTTCAGATAAGCCTGGAGATCACTTTACTTTTGAATACATTTTATTTAAGATAAATATGCTTATTTCAAGCTAGCTTGAAATGCAGTTCAATGTTGCAGCCAAAAAGTATCCTTACTGATGCTATCCATCATCATTAGAAATTAATTGAAGATTAATTATTTTTCATATTTTCATATTCTTCTTTGATGTGAAGAGACCACAGTATGCAACTGCCTTATCAATAAAAATTAAAATGGCTAATGAGCCTGATCACAAATAACTGAATCTATTGTAGCTCAGGTGAATGATGGTAGTCTTGATGTATGGTTTCTACCTATAGTTAACTGTTTCTATTAAGCCTGTTTTTAATCTCTGAAAGGTTTTCATATATTCAGATAATTTTAAATAATTATTTCTCTTAACTGAGTTCTATTTAAGTATATGCTTTTAAGTAACATTTACTCAGAGCAAAGTGAGTGAGAAAGGTGGACACATAAAATTATGGCTTACAGTGAGAGAGAATATGCTCAAAATATTCTGGAAACATGAAAGACATACTACCTCATCTGCTCTGGAGGAAAAGGACATACAAGAGAAGGTTTTCCGGAAGAAGTGATGACTAAGCTGAATGTTGAACAATTATTAGAGCTAGCCAAATACAAGAAAAAGGTAAAGTGAGGATATAGGCAAAAAGAACAATAAAAATAGGCATATATGTTAGAATTATGAGCCTGGGGAGTGGGACAAGAAGTGACAATAGAAGAGGCTGAAGGTAACAGCACAACGTTGTGGTTAAGAACAAGGATGTTGGTGTCACAGGGTTCTGAAGGGTTCTGTGTTTCAATTACTCATTGAATTAATAATTAGCAGGTTCCAATTATGTCTCTGGCTCTGTGTTAGTAGTGCTATGACAGCAATCTTTGTTTTCATGGAGCATGCATTCTAAAGGACAAGAGTGACAAAAAAAAAAAACAGATGCATAAAAAAATAAGTTGTAATAAGACTTACAAAGGAAAGAAAGGGCTGAGATATAAATGAACTGTAAATATCTATTTTATATAAGGTGATCAGAGTGGACCTCTCTGAGAAAGTGAGGCTGAATGTAATTGTTGACAAGAACCCAGCATGAAAAGTGTGAGGAAAAAAGCTTTGCAGCCTCCTCCCCTCAGAATACCCACCCAGTCATAATCACTTGTTCTACCACAAAATTATTAAATACAATTACATTCCAATTATTTATCATAATTATTTTCTTGCTGTTTAAAATAATTGCATCACCCAAGCGTGCACTCCTAAACACTATAGTTTAATTTTGTCCATTTCTTTTTATTCATGTAACTTTGAAATTTAATGTATAGTCTCACTCTGAATTCACTGCTTTTTTCTTGCAATTTAGCTGTCGAAGAATCTTGATAATTTAATATATAAAGTTATCCACCAAATGAGAAAAAGAAATAATCAGTCTCCTAAAGAAATTCATCAGTCTCCTTTAAGATAGCTCTTTGTACATACTAGTCATTTGCTTTCATGTCCTTTTAGAAAGTTTAAAAGTAATATATTTAGAGGGTCCACTCCTAGTTTCCACAAGGAGAGACCTCTTAGTACACTCCATTTTTAAGGGTGAAATGACTCATCATTCATTTATTCATTGGTGAAGTGGGGGATAAAAAGCTGGCATGGCGGGCTCAGCTTTCCTCTTTCCTCTTGACAATAATTTGTCAGAGCAGGTGTAAATTTTCGCTTTTTCTAGCAATGGGCTATGGGTGTGGAGTGGGGGGTGCCGAGGGTGCCTACCCAATTTTGTACAGCTGATCAATTCTGATGGGCAGTGCTCTTATTCCCAGGTGGCTAACTTGAAGCCACCTCCTTCACTTGAGCCTCTCCCCATGATAGAAGTATTTTGACTCCATGTGGTACTCATTTGCTTCATTCATTTTTTGAATTGTTCAAAGTTCTGTAGGTATATAGTGGTACTGAGAGCTCAACAAATACACTTTCACTTTATTTCATGGTTCACTTTATAAGTATTGTTTAATAAGCACATTGCTCACTAATTTACTTGAAATACAGACTTTTTGATTCATTCAATATTTAAAATATATTGGGGTAGTATACTAGTCTTTAAAATAATCCTTTTCGTGAAATTGTCTTAACACATAAGCATATTTCATACCTTCAGTTTCCTTTTATCAGATTTACTTCCTGAAATCTCCACAGAGATTTTTTATAAATATAGACTCAAATATTGAAATGGACTTTTAAATGATGACCTTGAATTCAGGAAACCAGCGTTGAATATGTGGTTTGAGTAAGAATTCCACATGATGATGGAAACTTGAAATGTAGAAACAATATAGGGATACAGTACACCATTTGGATCAGGTATATCCAGCACCCTACCCTTCTAATTATATGAAGAACTCCACTATGAGGTGGCTATTACAGTCAATGTTGCAGTGTAGTAAATGGATATGTGGTCATTGTTAGTTCTATTGCATTTCCAAAGGTATAGTTATACAATGAGACTTTACCCAAATGTTTCATACATACTAAAATATGCTGAACTTTAACCAGAAAAATCTCCATAATCTTATAAAATAAATTGTATATTTAGCTTCATAAACAGCTATTTTCCTGCATTTTTCTTTTATTTAGCATTTTTAGATATTTATTAGAGGTGTATTTCTACAAACCCATGTATTTAATTATACGAGAATAAAAAGATAAAAGTTTTTTAAACTGATGTTTATATATAATCTCTCAAGTCACAACTTATATAACTATGATAAAGATTGTAACTCATAAATGTATAGGCAAGAAAAAATTATTTTAGTTTTAACCGCACTTATTGAAAAATCTGTTTCATAGTTACAGTGTAATCCCCTTGCTGATCATTACAATTTAGAAAGTTCAAGTCTAACTCCATAGATCATTACTTCTGCCAAAAGTGCTTTGGTAAATCTTTGCTCTTTTGACCTGAATATCTACAGTTAATCTTTGGAAGCCTTTAGCAGCCTTAGAGGTTAAAAGCCTAATATCTCATCTTCAGTTATAGATCTGCTTCTATTTAACAAAACTTGTGGTGGTTTTCTGTTTTTCCTTTTGTTTTGAGACAGAGTCTCGCTCTGTCACCCAGGCTGGAGTGCAGTGGTTTGATCTCAGCTCACCGCAACCTGTGCCTCCTGTGTTCAAGTGATTCTTCTGCCTCAGCTTCCTAAGTAACTGGGATTACGGGCACTCACAACAATGCCTGACTAATTTCAATATTTTTAGTAGAGATGGGGTTTCACCATGGTGGCCAGGCTGGTCTTGAACTCCTGGCCTCAAGTAATCTGCATACCTCTGCCTCCCAAAGTGCTGGGATTATAGGCATGAGCCATTGCACCTGGCCCAAACTTGTGTTTCTAATGAAAAAAGGGAGTCTTCTCTTTGTCAGCATCATAGTTAACATCTCAATAGTTAAGAGAGGTAATAGTATAAATGGTATATCTTAATCCAAGACCCCTATGGATTTCTTCTATATGGTTATTACTAGACAGAATGAGAAACAAGCAAATGTAAATGTATTTGTGATTGTTTGGTGAAAAGAGCATTAGAAAGATGAGTTTAAAAAGCTTTATTCGTTGTAATTCTATTTTTAGGTAAGATGTCAGTACATAACAGAAATAATATCATGTCAACCAGCTTTAAAACTGTCCCTAGTTTAGACAAAACAGTTTGCACGGCATTCAGATTGCCAAGTGTAATTGATTTGGATCCTTAGACTGCTGGGGACAATTTTTTAACCAGTTGAATTAGATGCATTTTACCTCAGTGCAAAAATATAAACTGATTCTTTTGAAATATCACCTGGAAAACAACAAAGATAAAAGGTAAATACATACATACATACACACACACACACACACACACACATAACACATATATAATATATTATACACATATACATACACATAATAAATGCATACATATATATGAGATTGGATTTTGAAAAAATATTATAAATATTGTTTTTATACATTTCTGATGTCAACATGATGTTGCATTTCAATGTTTTCCTTCCACTAGTAAGAATGAAGTTTGCAATAAACAAATTCATGATTATACTGGATTGTAAATAATCCTGTCAATAATTGGGGAACAAGTAAACAGAAAATCAGTAAAGATGAGAAGGCACACAATTAAACAACTTGACCTCATGGACATTAACAAAAAACTCTTTCCAATGACAGCAGAATATACATTCTATTCAAATGCATCATAACATTTACCAGGATAGATAATATTGTGGAGCTGAAAGCAAGTCCTAATAAATTTAAAAGAAATAATGTCATACAGTATATGTTCTTTAACTTCAATGAAGTTAAATTAGAAACCAATAGCATAAAGATCTCTGGAAAATTTCCAAATATTTAGAAATACAATATAGGTTAGGCATCCCTAATTTGAAAATTCGAAATCTGAAATGCTGAAAATCTGAAACTTTTTTTAATGCTGATGTGACACCACAAGTGAGAAATTTCACACCTGTCCTCACGTGACTAGTCACAGCCAACACTTTGTTTCATGCACAAAGTTATTGACAATGCTGTATAAAATTACACTCAGGCTGTGTGTATAAGGTACATATGAAACATAAATGAATTTTGAGTTTAGACTTGGGTCTTATTCCTAAGATATCTCATTATGGATAAGCAAATACAGTCATGTGTTGCCCAATGATATGTTGGTCAATGGTGGACCACATGTATGTATAATGACGAATGAAATTACAATATTGTTTTTTACTGTATCTACAGATACACAAATCCCATTGTGTTGCATTTGCCTACAGTACTCAGTACAGTAACATGCCATATAGGTTTGTAGCCTAAGAGCAATAGGCTATACCAAAGAGCCTGGGTATGTAGAAGGCTACGCCATCTCAGTTTGTGTCAGTACACCCTGTGATTTTTGCACAACAATGAAATCACACCTAATACTCATTCCTCAAAATGTATCTTCATCATTGAGCAACTCATGACTGTATTTTAAAATTTTTTTAAATCTGAAATCTGAAACACTTCTGGTCCCAAGCATTTTGAATAGGAAATACTCAACTGTAACACGTTCATTAATAATCCAAGGGTAAAGGAAGAAATCAAATGATAAATTAAAAAATATTTTGAACTGAATTAATATAAATGAATACATATAAAAACACAAAATGTGAAAATTTGTAGGATGGTACTTTTTTTCTAAGGGAGGAATTTAGGCTGTATAGTTCACCCTGAAGCAGCAGTTAGAGGGAAATTTACAGCCCTAAATGTTCATGTTACCAAAAAAAGTTTTTACATCAGTAATCTCAGTTTTCATCTTAAGAAGCAAACAAAAGACTAAATTAATCCCAACATAAGCAGAAGAAAAAAAAATCATAAAGATCAAACTAGGAATCAATGAAATAGAAAACAGAAAACAATAAAGTCAAAACCAACTCTGGTTAGTTGAGAAAATTAACACAATTGATCAATTACTTGCCAGTTTGGTCAAGGGATGGGAAAAAGGAGGAAAGACACTACTTAACTGTATCCAGAATGAGAGACATGATATATCCTGTAACTATTTAAAAACTATTAATTATTTAATTTTTCTTACTTTTCTTTCTATTCTCCAAGCCTCTGTATCTGTTCTCGTATTTCATCTCTTTTGAGCTGTTTGCAAATTATTCTTCATTTCTGAAATTTTATTTTTCATATTAAAAATTTAATTTCAATGAACTTGGATTTTTTTTTTTCATTGCTGTTCCATTTTCTCCTTGAGCTACTGTTTCTGTGCTTTGATCATTTGGCTTATATAGAAAAATGCCTCATTTTCTGTCTCCTCTGCACTTCCTCGCTTACAGTTTGCTTCCAATGATATAGCTTCAAGGGCGCTTCTTCCTTCAGCACCTGTCTTCTGCTTCTCACGATTGTGTGACCAAATTGTTTCACCATTAGCCTACAAAAACATTCCCATTGATTTAAATAAATGAAGAGTTTTTTTGTTTGCTTGTTTTGTTTTTTGTTTTTTGTTTTTTTACCATAAAGGGCCACTTAATTTTTGTTGCCGTTGTTGAGACAAAGTCTCGCACTGTCACACAGGCTGGAGTGCAGTGGCGCAGTTTTGGCTCACTGCAATCTCTGCCTCCTGGGTTCAAGCAGTTTTCCTGCCTCAGCCTCCAGAGTAGCTGGGACTACAGGTGTGGCCACCAGGCCCAGCTCATTTTTTTTTGTATTTTTAGTAGAGACGGGGTTTCACCATGTTAGCCAGGATGGCCTCGATTTCCTGACCTTGTGATCCACTCCCCTTGGCCTCCCAAAGTGCTGGGATTACAGGCGTGAGCCACCACTCCCAGTCTAGGGCCACTTACTTTTAAAAACTTCAGCCTTGTGGCTTTGTCTAAATTTTACAGCCAGGGGCATCCTACGTCAACATGACCACTAACCCGTATTTGACCTTCATTGTATTTAGTAACTTTTTCTCATACCATATGGTTTGAGGTTGCTTGGATCTTATAACTTTACTGAAAATGGAATTCAGGTTTTGTTTTTTCTTCTCCTTGTTATTTTTGGGCAGTTTTCAAGAAAACCACCGTTTCAAAATTGGATATTTATTCTATTTTAAATTAGGATTTAAAAAGCTTTATAGAGCACATCAATCTTATAAGAATAGCATAGTTTGTTTATTTCAAAAGCATTCATGTGATTTAATCATGAAAAATTTTGAATTATAAAAACCTTAAAAGCTAACTGGCATTTCAAAAAATTTTTGGTGAAACATTGATATATCACATTCATAAAGACAATTAATATAAATAGTCCTCAGAGATAATTTTATTGTCATATCATTTATTTCAACATGTAATATTAAACTGACATATTTACCATCATATCAGAAAATATGGAAAAATATCTACAATAGCAAATCTATTTCATTGTAAAATTAGACTGTCTTGACTCTAAACACAAACTAAAGAGAAGAAAAATATAAACAGTACAAATTAGAGAAATATGAAATCTCATACATCAAGCTGCAGTCTAAAAAGAAATAAAAATTTTATAACTAAAATATTTACCAGTTATAAGTTTGTTTTGCCGTTCCCTGCTTGGGAATATTGGGGTAAATCCATGGTTTTCTGGCTTGGTGATAGAAAGCAGAGAATGAACATTAGCTTCTAGAATTTTCTTTTGTATTTTTACTTCCATCTCAGCTAAAATCATCAAACCAAGCACATACACCTGTGAGCTCCAGGAAATCTATCATCATACTTCCTTTAATCATTTCAATGCACTGGCAGTCTTTTCTGTTTCAGTTCTAATTCAAAAGGTGCTTTTAACTTCAAGTGGTTTCCAAGATTATTTTTGAAATAAAGGACCTTTTTTTCATAAAATGTTGAAAGTTTTGTAGTGAAGAATAAGTTTCTAAAGTTTTACAAATATAATTTGGGAATATTAGAAAGTCAGGTCAATGTGCAATTATTATAATAAAGCCCCTCTGGTAGCATGCTCAGACAGATATTCTGTATAAATCCTTAAGGCTGAGTTTAAAAATATTTTAGTTTTGAATAAACAATGCAGGCACAAGATACAAAATTCAAAAAGAAACAAAAGAGAGCTAGTTCAACTCAGTTTACCAGCCATTCTGGTTTCCTACTAGAAGACAACTCACCATCTCCAATGTCTCACAGAGCTTCCAGAGGTAAGCTATGCATAGAAACTACACACAAACACACACACACACACACACACACACACACACACACACACGTGCATGTGTGCAACAGCATGCACATGCACACACAGACACACACACACTTATATTTAAGGACAACAGTATTATTTTGGCTATATACCCAGTAATGGGATTTCTGGGTTGAATGATGGTTCTGAATTCTTTGAAAAATCTCCAAACTGCTTTCCACAATGAATAAACCAATTTACACCCCAACCAACAGTCTATAAGCATTAGCTTTTCTCTGCAGCCTCACCATCATTTCTTATTTGTTTTAGCTTTTTAATAATAGCTATTCTGACTGATATGAGATGGCAACTTATTGTGGTTTTGATTTGTATTTCCCTGATAATTAGTGATGATGAGCATTTATTCATATTTTTGTCAGTCACTTCTATGTCGTCTTTTGAGAAGCGTCTGTTCATATATTTTGCCCATTTTTATGGGGTTCTTTGTTCTGTTGTTTAATTGCTTATAGATTTTGTATATTAGACCTTTGTCAGATGCATAATTTGTAAATATTTTCTCCCACTGTGAAGGTAGTCTGCATTCTCTGTTGATAGTTCCTTTTGCTGTAAAGAAGTTCTTTAGTTTAATTAGGTCCCACTTGTCTAATTTTGATTTTTGTTGCAATTGCCCAAAATTTTTTGCCAAGGCCAATGATTACCAAGGTTTTCTTCTAGCATTTTTATAGTTTAAGGTCTTACATTCAAATATTTAATCAATCCTGAATTAATGTCTGTATTATCTGATGAAAGGTAGGTATCGAGTTTTATTCTTCTGCATATGGTTAACCAGCTATCTCAGTACCCTTTATTGAATAGGGAGTCCTTTGCCTGTTGGTTATTTTGTTAAAGATTAGATGGTTGTAGGTGTGCTGCTTATTTGGGGGTTCTCTATTATATTCCATTGATCTATGTGTCTGGTTTTGTATCACTACCACATTGTTTTGATACTATAGCCTTATAGTATAGTTTGAAGTTGGGTAATGTAATGCCTATGGTTTTATTCTTTTTGCTCAGAATTGTCTTGGATATTTGAGCTCTTTTTTGGTTTCATATGACTATTAGTATAGTTTTTTCAAAATCTGGGAAAAATACCATTGGTAATTTGATAGGAATAGCATTAAATCTGTAGATTGCTTTGGAAATGATATGGTTTGGCTATGTCCCCACCCAAATCTCATCTTGTATGCCCACGTGTTGTGGGAGGGACCTGGTGGGAGGTAATTGAATCGTGGGGTGAATTCTTTCCCATGCTGTGCTCATGATAGTAAATAGGTCTCATGAGATCTGATGGTTTTAAAAAGATGAGCTCTCCAGCACAGGTCTCTCTCTCTCTCTCTCTTTGCCTTCTGCCATGCATGTAAGATATGGCTTGCTCCTCCTTGCCTTCCACCATGATTGTGAGGTGTCCCCAGCCACATTGAACTGTAATTCTAATTAAATCTCTTTCTTTTGTAAATTGCCCAGTCTCAGTTATATCTTTATCAGCAGCATGAAAATGGTTTAATACAGTAGATTGGTACCAGTAGAATTGGGCACTGCTGAAAAGATACCTGAAAATGTGGAAGCTACTTTGGAACTGGATAACAGGCAGAGGTTGGAAGAGTTTGGAGAGTTGAGAAGGAGACAGGAAAATGTGGGAAAGTTTGGAACTTCCCAGAGACGTGTTGAATGGCTTTGACAAAATGCTGATAGTGATATGAACGATAAGGTCCAAGCTGAGGTGGTCTCAGATGGAGATGGGAACTTGTTGGGAACTGAAGTAAAGGTGACTTGTTACATTTTAGCAGAAACTTGTGGCTTTTTCCTCTGCCCTAGAGGTTTGTGGAACTTTGAACTTGAGAGAGATGATTTAGAGTATCTGGCAAAAGCAATTTCTAAGCAGCAAAGCATTCACAATGTGACTTGGGTGTTGTTAAAAGCATTCAGTTTTATAAAGGAAGCAGAGCATTAAAATTCAGAAAATTTGCAGCCTAACAATGTGATAGAAAAGAAATACAAGCTGGCTACAGAAATTTGTATAAGTAATGAGGAGATGAATGTTAATCCTTAAGACAGTGGGGAAAATGTCTCCAGGGTATGTCAGAGGTCTTTATGGCAGCCCCTCCCATCACAGGCCCAGAGGTCTAGGAGGAAAGGTGGTTTCATGGGCCAGGCCCAGGGTCCCTGTGCTGTCTGCAGTCTAGGGACTTGGTGCCCTGTGTCCCAGCTGCTCCAGCCATGGCTGAAAGGGGCCAATATAGAGCTCAGGCCATTGCTTTGGAGAGTGCAAGCCTCAAGCCTTGGCAGCTTTCACATGGTATTGAGCCTACCGGTGTAGAGAATTCAAGAATTGGGGTTCATGAACCTCCACTTAGATTTTAGAAGATGTAGGGAAATTCCTGGATGTCCAGGCAGAAGTTTGCTGCAGGGACAGAGCTGTCTTGGAGAACCTCTGCCAAGGCAGTGCAGAAAGGAAATGTGGGGTCAAAGACCCCACGCAGAATCCCTACTGGGCATCACTTAGTGGAACTGTGAGAAGAGGGTCACCATCTTCCACACCCCAGAATGGTAGATCCACTGACTACCATTGCACTGTGCACCTGGAAAAGCTGTAGGCACTGAATGCCAGCCCATGAAGGCAGCTTCATGGAGAGGGAAGCTGTACCCTGCAAAGCCACAGGGGCAGAGTTGCCCAAGACTATGGAAATCTACCTCTTGCATCAATGTGACCTGGATGTGAGACAAGGAGTCAAAGGAGATCATTTTGGAGCTTTGAGATTTGACTGCCCTGCTGGATTTCAGACTTGCATGGTGCAGGTAGCCTCTTTGTTTTGGCCAATTTCTCCCATTTTTGGCTGTATTTACCCAATGTCTTTATGCCTACTGTATCTAGTAGTAACTATCCTGCTTAGTAAATATGTTAACAAAGACACTGGGGACTACGAGACAAGGAAGAGAAGGAGTGAGGAAAGGTTTGAAAAACAAACTATTGAGTACTATGCTCAGCATGTGGGTGACAAGATTATTTGTAACTCAAACTTTAGCATCATGCAATATAGCCAGGTAACAAACCTGCACATGTTGCCCCCTGAATCTAAAATAAAAGTTGAAAATAAAATAAAAATAAACACCAGCAGTAGCAATCTGTATACCTTCTGTGTCTTACATGTTTTATTTCTCAATATACTTTGACAATTCCTCCAGAACAAATAGAGGTGCCTTATTCTACCAAAAAAAACTGCAAAGTATTGTAGCCAACAGCCAGGGAGAAACTGAGGCTCTTAGTACATGCCATAGAAATTGAATCTGCCAGCAACCACATGAGCATGGAAATGATTACCCACTTAGTCAAGCCTCAAATGACACTGCAACATTGCATAGGAGGCAGCTATGAGGTAATAAATTTATGTGCTTCAAGCATGTAAGTTTGTAGAAATATTGTTATTTAGCAGGAGATATCTAATGCAATTATTAATTTATAGTTTGATTTCACTGTGATTAATAGATGCTACTTGCATTCTCTACTTATGGATATTTACTGTTTTCTTTGTGCCTTGGTAAATGCACAGAACAAAATGGCCATTTTTTTAATGTTCTATGAACATTTGAAAAGAATACTTTTAAGATGCAAAGTTCCAAAGTACCAATTAGATCCACTATGTTATCTACTTTCTTATCTACTATATTATTCAGTTTTCTCTAAATTTACATGTCTTTTTGTCAATGTAGTTTATTGGATTTCAGGGGGTAAATTAAATTCTGCTACTTGTTATGGATTTCTATTCCTTCTTGGTTTTGATTTATAAATTTTCATGAATTGTTATTAGGCATACAGATATTTATAACTGAAAAAAACATTACTTTGTCTTACTTTTATCATTATAAAATTTCCTTTTTCTAGTTTAATGTTATTTGCTGTGACTTCAAATTTATTGTCTGTTTTGAATGCTATCCCTGCCCTTTTATATTAAACATTTCTAGAATGTCTTTGCATATATTTTTATTTTTGTGTTTCTGAGTTACTTTAAGATGAATAACTTATGTTTGTGCATTTGTGTGTATACATATCTGTATATATGTGTGTGTGTATGTATGTGTATATATATATATACACACACACACATATATATATACAGATATACACTTACATACATACACACACACACACACACACACACACACACACATATATTAGTTTTTCAACCAACATTTCTTTTCATAGAAGCATTTAGCTCATTTATACTGAATTGATATAAAAAGCAGGTGTGATCTGTCAACATATTGTCTTATATACATCCCTCTTTATTGCGTTCAAAAACAGTCTATTGCTATATAACGTTCATTATATATGTTTGTTTTGAATATGTTTGCTCTTTAAAGGAAAAACTTAGAATCAATATTTTCTAATAATTATTTGTTGTTATTTTATATTTTTATTGACATACAATGTACCTATATATGGGGCAAATAGTAATTTTTGATATATAAAATGTATAATTATTGAGTCAGAGAAATTAGCATATCCATCACCTCAAATATTTATCATTTGTATCGGGAACACTCAAAATCCTATCTTCTAGCTGTCTTAAAGTATATAATAAATTATTAACTATGGTCACTCTACAGTGCTATAAAACCCTAGAACTTATTTCTCCTATCTAACTGTAATTTTGTCTCTTTTTACCAACCTCTCCCTCACCACCCTTTCTCTTTTTCTCTCCCTACCCTTTCCATACTCTAGAAACCATTATTCTACTCTATCCTTCCATGAGACAAACGTTTTTACATTCTGCACATGAGTGAGAACATGCAGATAAAGAAATTTATCTTGCTGTTCCTGGCTTATTTCACTTAACATAATGTCCTCCAGGTTCTTTCATTTGTTGTGAATAACAGTATTTCATTCCTCTTATATGACTGAAGTGTATTCCACTGTGTATATATATTGCATGATTTTAATCCATCTGTCAATAAACAGTTAAGTTGATTCTATATCTTGGCTGTTGTGAATAGTGCTGCAATAACTATGAGAGTACAGATATCTCTTCGATACACACTCCTTTGTGTAGATACCCAGTTGTTGGATTGCTGGAATATGTGGTAGCTCTATTTGTAGTTTTTTGAGGAACCTCTATACTGTTCTCCATATGGCTGTGCTAGTTTACATTCCCACCAACAGTGCATAAGAGTTCACCCTTCTCTGCATCCTCACCGGCATTTAATTGTCTTTTAGATAATATTCATTCTAACTAGGGTGAGATGATATCTAATTGTGGTTTTGATGTGCATTTTCCTGATTACTATTGATGTTTAGTATTTTTAAAGTATATTTGTTGGCCATTTGTATGTTTCTTTTGTAAAGTGTCTAGTCAGATCACTTGCCCATTTAAAAAAACTGGGTTATTTAGCCCATTTACCTTTAGGGTTAATATTGTTATGTGTGAATTTGACTCTGTCATTTTGATGTTAGCTGGCTGTTTTGCCCGCTATTTGATGCCGTTTCTTCATTGTGTCAATGCTCTTTACCATTTGGAATGTTTTTGGAGTGGCTGGTACTGGTTGTTTCTTTCTATGTTTAGCGCTTCTTTCAGGAGCTCTTGTAAGGCAGGCCTGGTGATGATGAAATCTCTGAGTACTTGTTTGTTCATAAAGGATTTTATTTCTCCTTCACTTATGAAGCTTAGTTTGGCTGGATAGGAGATTCTGGGTTGAAAGTTCTTTTCTTTAAGGATGTTGAATATTGGCCCCCACTCTCTTCTGGCTTGTAGGGTTTCTGCTGAGAGATCTGCTTTGAGACTGATGTGCTTCCCTTTGTGAGTAACCCGACCTTTCTCTCTGGCTGCCCTTAGCATTTTCTCCTTCATTTCAACCCTGGTGAATCTGATGATTATTTGCCTTGGGGTTGTTCTTCTTGAGGAATATCTTTGTGGTATTCTCTGTATTTCCTGGACTTGAATATTGGCCTGCCTTGCTAGGTTGGGGAAGTTTTCCTGGATAATATGCTGAAGAGTATTTTCCACCTTGGATTCATTCTCTCCATCACATTCAGGTACACCTATCAAACATAGATTAGGTGTTTTAACATAGTCCTATATTTCTTGGAGACTTTGTTCATTCCTTTTTACCCTTTTTTCTCTAATCTT
>NW_016107590.1:2668035-2680575 GCF_001604975.1 Cebus imitator | reverse complement strand
GTCACTTCGGCTGTTGAAACTTGTGTATGCTTCACGAATCTCTCGTGTGGGGGTAAAGGATGTGAACAGACACTTTACAAAAGAAGACATATGTGAGGCCAACAAACATATGAAAAAATGCTCATCATCACTGGTCATCAGAGAAATGCAAATCAAAACAACATTGAGATACCATCTCATGCCAGTTAGAATGGCGATCATTAAAAAATCTGGAGACAACAGATGCTGGAGAGGATGTGGAGAAATAGGAACACTTTTACACTGTTGGTGGGAGTATAAATTAGTTCAACTATTGTGGAAGACAGTGTGGCGATTCCTTAAGGAACTAGAAATAGAAATTCCATTTGACCCAGCAATCCTATTACTGGGTATATATCCAAAGGATTATAAATCATTCTACCATAAGGAAACATGCACACAAATGTTCATTGCAGCCCTGTTTACAATAGCAAAGACCTGGTACCAACCCAAATGCTTATTGATGATAGACTGGGCAGGGAAAATGTGGCATATATACACCATGGAATAATATGCAGCCACAAAAAGCAATGAGTTCGTGTCCTTTGCAGGGACATGGATGAACCTGGAAACCATCATTCTCGGCAAACTTACACAAGAACAGAAAATCAAACACCTCATGTTCTCACTCATAGGTGAGTGTTGAACAAAGAGAACATATGGACACAGGGAGGGGAGCATCACACACTGGAGTCTTTTGGGGGGAAATAGGGGAGGGACAGCAGGGGGTGGGGATTTGGGGAGAGAGAGCATGGGGAGAAATGCCAGATATAGGTGATGGGGGGGAAGGCAGCAAATCACACTGCCAATGTGTACCTATGCAATAACCTTGCATGTTCTTCACATGTACCCCAAGACCTGAAATGCAATTAAAAAAATTGGGTTATTTGGTTTTTGCTGTTGAGTTCCTTATGTATTCTAGCTATTAATCTTTTGTCATATGAATAGTTTGAAACTATTTTCTCCAATTCTGTAGGTTGTCTTTTTCCTCTGTTGTTTACTTTGCTGTACAAAAGTTTTAGTTTGATATACTCCCATTTGCCTATTTTTGCTTTCTTTTTCTTATGCTTTTGAGGTGTTAGTTACAAGGTCTTTTTCTGGACCAATGTCCTTAAGCATGCCCCCTCTGTTTTCTTCTAGTAGTTTCATAGTTTCTGGTCTTCAAAATATTTAATCTGTTTTGTATTGATATTTGTATAAAGTGAAAGATAGGAGACTAGTTTTACTCTTCTAGTTTTCCAAGCACCATTTATTAAAAAGACTGTTTCTTTACTCAATGAATGTTCTTTGCACCTTTGTTAAAAATCAGTTGCCTATAAATAGGTGGATTTAATTTTTCATTTTCTAGCCTGTTCCACTGGTTTATGTGTCTGTTATTATGACAGCACTATGATGTTTTGGTTACCATAGCTTCATAGTATATTTTGAAATCTGGTAGTGTGATGCCCCATCTTTGTTCTTTTTGCTCAGGATTACTTTGACTATTTGGGAACTTTTGTTGTTGTATAATAATTTTAGGGTTTTTTTTTTCTATTTCTGTGAGGAATGTCATTGCTAATTTGATAGGAATTGCATTGAATCTGTATTTTGCTTTGGGCAGTATGGTCATTTATCAACATTATTTCTTCCAGCCCATGAACATGGGATATGTTTCCATTTTTTGTATGTGTGTCTTCAATTTTTTTCATCAGTGTTTTCTAGCTTTCTTTGTACAGATATGTCAGTTCCTTCACTGAATTTATTATTAGGTATTATGTACAGCTATTTTAAAAGAGATTGGTTTCTTAATTTCTTTTTCAGCTACTTTGTTGTCAGTGCTTAGGAATGCTACTGATTTTTATATGTTGATTTTGTGTCCTGAAATTTTACTAAATTCATTTATCTGTTCTAAGAGGTTATTTTGGTAGAATCTTTAGGTTTCGCTACATATAAGATCATGTCATATGCAAAGAGGGATCAACTGACTTCCTCCTTTCCAATTTGAATGTCCTTTATTTCTTTCTCTTACCTAATTGTTCTGATTAGGACATCCAGTACTATGTTGAATAAAGAATGGTCAGAGTGGTTTTCCTTGACTTTTACCAATTCTTAGAGGAAAGACACAGACTCTCTGCTTTTCCTCATTTAATATGATGGCAGCTGTGGGTTTGTCATATGTTACCTTTATTGTGTTGAGGTACATTTCTTCTATAATTTGATGAGAGTTTTCTATCACAAAAGAACATTAAATTTTATCATATATTTTTTGTATGTCTATTGAGATGATGATATGGTTTTTGCCCTTCATAGAATTGATGTGATGTATCATGTTTATTAATTTGTGTATGCTACACCATCCTTGCATGCTTAAGATATATCCCACTAGATCATAGTTTATAGTCTTTTTGATGTGCTGTTGGATTCAATTTGCTAGTGTTTGATTGAGTTTTGCATCTATGTGTGTCACAAATGTTGCCCTGTAGTTTTCTTTTTTGGTTGTGTCCTTATCTGGTTTTGATACCAGCATAATGCTGGCTATGTAGAATGAGTTAGAAAGAGTACCCAGTCTTTTACTTTTTTTTTTTTTTTTCTTTTTTTGAGTCACTGTTTTTTATTTATTTTTTTTCTTTTTTTTTTTTTTTCTAAAAAGTTAGAGGTGTTAGTATTAGTTTCTCTTTAAAAGTTTGGTAGAAATCATCAGTGAAGACATCTGGCTCTGGACCTTTCTTTGTTAGGAGACACTTTATTACTGATTCCTTAGTCACTACTGGTCTGTTTGGGTTTTCTATATTGTCTTAGTATAATCTTGGTAGTTTGTATGCATCTAAAAATTTATCCATTTTCTCTAAGGTTTCCAATTTCTTGGTGTATAATAGTCTTCATAATAGTCTCAAACAATCCTTTGTATTTCTATAGTTTCTATTGTGATGTCTTAAGTTTCTAATTTTATTTGATTCTTCTCTCTTGTTTCTTTAATCCAGCTAATATTTTCTTTTTTTGATATTATCTTTTCAACAAATTAAAGTTTTGTTTTGTAGATTCTTGTATTTTTTAAATTTCAGTTCTATTTATTTCTGCTCTGATCTTTACTATTTATTTCTACTAATATTAAGTTTGGTTTGTTCTTACTTTTCTAGTTCCTTAAAGTTCATGGGTATTTTATTTGAATTCTTTCTGCTTTTATGATGTCAGCAATTATTGCTATAAACTTGTCTCAATAATGCTTTTGCTGTTCCCCCTTGGTTTTAGTATGTCATGTATCTGGGTTTTTTTGTTGTTGTTGTTACAAGGAATGTTTAACATTTCCTCCTAAATTTATTTTCTGATCCATGGATTACTCAGGAGAATTTTGTTTAATTTCCATGTATTTGTACAATTTCAAATGTTCCTCTTATTAGTAAATTCTAGTTTTATTCACCTCGGTCAGGAAAGATACTTGATATAATTTCAATTTGTTAAAATTTTTGAGACTTGTTTTCTTACTTAAAATATAGTCAACCTTAGAGAATGCTACATGTGTTAATGAAAAGAATGTATATTCCATAGGTTTTGGTTGAAATATTCTGTAAATGTTAGGTCTATTTGGTCTGTGGTACAGTTTAAATTTGATGTTTGTTGATTTTCTGTCTAGGTAATATGTTCAATGCTGAGAGTGGGATGTCAAAGTCACCAGCTATTATTTCACTGGAGTTTCTTTCTTTGGATCTAATAATATTTGCTCTATGTATCTGGGTGCTTCACTGTTGGGTGCATCAATATTTATAATTGTTATATTCTCTTGCTTAGTCGATCTCTTTATTATTAATTAATAAAATTACATAATGGTTTTCTTTTTTGTCTCTTTTTATAGTTTTTACTTAAAAAGTCTATTATATCTAAGTATAGCTAGTCCTGCTTGCTTATGGTTTTTGCTTGCACAAATTTTCTTTTTCCTTTCCTTCACTTTCAGTCCATATGTGTATTTACAGGTGAATTGAGTTTCTGTAGGCAGCATATAGTTGTTTTTTTTTTTTAAGTCCATGTGTCCAGTCTGTATTTTTTAATTGAGGAATTTAACCTGTTCACATTCAAAGTTCTTATTGATAGGTGAGGACTTACTGTTGTTATTTTATTAATTGTTTTCTGGCTGTTTTACATGTCCTTCATTCTTTTTTTCTCATTTTTTATCTTTGCAGTTTAATGAATTCTATTTCTGCTTTATGTGTATGCTCTATAAGTGAGTCATAATATTGTGTGTTTTCAGGACAGTAGTTTTTTTTTTTTTTTTTTTTTTTTTTTTTTTTTTTTTTTTTTTTTTTTTCAGCACTTTGAATGTATCATCCCATTCTTTCCTGGCCTGCAAGATTTCTATTAAAAAAATCTGTTAGTCTAATATGGATTTCCTTACATGTGACATACTTTTCATGCTGTTTTAAAAATTTTCTGTCTTTGACTTTTGACAATTTCACTGTAATTTGCCTTGAAGAGGACCTGTTTGGGTGTAATCTATTTGGGGATCTTTGAAATTCCTGGATCTGGATGTTCATATCTTTCCAAAGACTTGGGAAGTTTCCGTTCTTTTTTATTAAATAGGCTTTCCATACTTTTTCTGTTTCATTCTTCTTCTGCTACTTTCATAAAGTGGATATCTGTTCAATTAATTGTGTCCCATAAGTTCTGTAAGCTTTTCTTCATTCTTTTATCATTTTTTTTTTTTTTTTAGAGCAAATTAGTGCTCTGAGAAAAACACTTGTCCAAAACAGGGGCCCAGACTCTGGCTTTGCATCAGTGTTCTTTTGATATTAGTGTTCAATTTTTTGCTGCCTTGGATATTTCAGAAATACCTGTTTTCAAGTTCAGAAATTTCTGCCTATGCTTGGTCTAGTCTGTTATTATATCTCTTGCTGGTATTTTCTACATTTAATTCATTAGATTGTTTAGGTCTAAGATTTCTGTTTATTTTAAATAATATCTATCTCTTTGTTGAATTTCTCATTCAGATCACAAACCTCTCCTGATTTCATTGTATTATGTAGGCGCATTTGCTTATATTTTGCTAAGCTTTCATAAGATTATTATTTTGAGTTCTTTTTCTGGCATTTTATATTTTTCTGTGTTTTTGTTTTGTTTTTGGTTACTGAAGATTTATTGTGTTCCTTTGGAAGTTTGGTTTTTTGCTTTTTTATGTTTGTTGTGTCACTATATTGATATCTGTGCCTCTAGTGGAGCAGTTATCTCTTCCAATTTCAGGAGCAGGTTTCATAGGAAAAGACTCATTCCTATTAATGGATTCTATGGTATCAGTTAGACAGAATGTTGTAGCTTTGATTCTGAGTGGACACAGTAGTGGATTCTCTGTTTATTTGTTTCATTACAGTCGATGTTAGTGATGTTTCCAAGTGCCTCAGTGGCCTACGCTGTGGGAGTTAGTAGTAGTTGTGGTGTAGTTTTGCCAGACTTGGGGTTGCCAGATTCTGTCTCAGAACAGGGGCTAGTATGTGCCCATAGTGGGTCAACTAGCTTGGGACTGGCTTGCTGGGATCAGGGCTGCTGGGCTGTTACTCCAGGTAGAAGCATGGGACATTGCTTCCCAGCCAGCTCAAGAGGTGGTCTACCTGGGGTGGGTTTGCCAGGCCATTTCTCCAACTAGGGGTATAGGCACTTGGTGGTTCAGCTGGTCCAGGGTTGGTTTCTCCGCTATGCAGAACCACAGGTACAGTCATATCTGGTCCCAGGTTCTGAGCAACCAGGATCTTATCATTGTAGCTAAGCCCACATGAACTCCTGTGGGCTGGGTGGGCTTGGTGGAATGATGGCAGGGCTGAAAAGGTGGTGACTACTGGCCCCCAGAGTAGGTCACACTTTAGTAGCGGCTCTGGTTTCAAGATGGTTTCATATTGCAGCAGATTGGATCATGGGCAGGGTTAGGAGTATGTAACTCTTAATCCAGAGCAATGCATCCACATGAATTCTAGGCAGCTCCCAAGACTGGGCTCAAGGCTTATACGAATTGTAGAATTACCCTGTAATAAGAACTGCCAGTGTCTGCAGTGGCAATGAGAACTGGTGGGGGTCTTTTGCTTACATTTTCTGCACAAGGGGTAAAGACTTGAGCCTACTGACCTGATCTTGGGTGCGGAAATAGGGCAGCAGAGACAGGGTGCCTCAATTCCCTCTCTATGTTGCTATCTTGGACTTCTGAGCACCACAGGGACCTAGCCACTCCCTTGCTGCATTCCAGCAGTCTCCCTCTAACACTCCAGTTGAATTTTTATTGTTTATTCTTTGTCTTGGTCTTTTCTTGTGAGGGGGATGAATGCCAGGTGTCTCTAGTCAGCCATCTTTCTGACATCATTCTCTTGCTCTAATAATTCTGATATCTATCCCTAGCCTAATCAAAAATTATTCTTTTTTTTGGTGGGGAAAAGGATTACATAATTCAAGTAGATTCTAAAATTCTTTTTTACAATAGAAACCATTGATGATAATATAAACTCAGGAATATACAAACATAAATATAAGTGCTTTTGATGACATGTAGATATTTCCATCCATGGATCATTGCCATTCCAGAAAAACAAATTATCCGCTCTAAATAGCTTTTTCTTCAGTATACAGTGAACATAAGTTTTCCTTTTTGACTTTTCTGAATTTAGTCACTTAATTTCCATGCCTTTTCCAACCTTCTATACAATTTTAAATTGTTCCAAATTTTCAATGTCAAGGTCATATCTCTTTATCTCTAAACTTTTTTTTTTTTTTTGAGACAGAGTTTCACTCTTGTTACCCAGGCTGGAGTGCAATGGCGCGATCTCAGCTCACCGCAACCTCCGCCTCCTGGGTTCAGGCAATTCTCCTGCCTCAGCCTCCTGAGTAGCTCGGATTACAGGCACGCGCCACCATGCCCAGCTGATTTTTTGTATTTTTAGTAGAGACGGGGTTTCACCATGTTGACCAGGATGGTCTTCGTCTCTTGACCTCGTGATCCACCCGCCTCAGCCTCCCAAAGTGCTGGGATTACAGGCATGAGCCACCGCACCCGGCCTCTAAACTTTTTAATTACTACTCTAGATAGGGCTCAAAGTAGTTTTGATTTCTTTATATTGGTATACATCACATGATGTTAGAAAAGTTGCAGTTACTGACTTTGAAGAGTTCATATCAAGTAGAATACCTTAAATAATTT
This sequence comes from Cebus imitator, assembly GCF_001604975.1. Lineage (NCBI taxonomy): Eukaryota > Metazoa > Chordata > Mammalia > Primates > Cebidae > Cebus > Cebus imitator. The sequence continues at coordinate 2,673,413 of NW_016107590.1, read as the reverse complement.
TAATTCCACTGAAAATATTCCATTTTGAAGACCCTCTCAAAGACAATTAAAGCATTTTAACAATGAGAGTTTTCTTAGCATTGCTAAAACCATAGTTTTTGCTACATTTTACATTGGAGAAAAAAATGTTGTGGAAAAACTCAAATTCTTTGAAAAAAATCAATATTTCTTGTGCTATTTTGAAAAAAGGCAATATTTATGTTCATTCTTATTATGCTGAACATAATTTCATGTTTTTATATGTTCACTGAAGTTCTGTCATGATGTGGTTTTTAACTACTGAGTTCAGACTACAGAAGTAATTGAACCTTTTCTTACTTGTCTCAAAAGCTGGTTGAGTGGGTAGAAGGTGAGGGAGACAGAGGTAGGACCTATATACATGACAGATGATTGATAGAAAAGGGGCAATGTCACTGGTGAAATCTTCCTTTTTAAATTTTTCTCCAGGAAGTAGAGAGTGAGAAAGCAGTGATGAACATCATAGTTTAATTCTTTCATACACTAGATCATGATATATCTAGGTTTGCCCTAAACATTTTCAGTTTATGTTGTTGTCCCAGGATAATTATTAGTAGTATTCTATTTTGTTCTCAAAAGTGTCCTTATTTAGACAGTAAACTGCATAGTCTTCCCATTGATACGGGGTATCCTAAGCTGATTAACAAGCCTAAATACATTTTGACATTTATTCAGTTTACTGCCTAAAGTTTTTAAATAGCTTTTCAAAGAAATAATTTCTAAATCAAAATGAGAAATTTTTAAGGATTAAATATGTATTCCAAGACCTACCAGTCATTTAATAAGGCAGCAAACAAAAGTCATGAAAATGCCAGCCCAATTATATGCCAGTCCAATTCTATCTTTATGGTAAAATCCTAGTCCCATGCAATACACAGTGAAATCCCAGATAAGAGGTGGTTAATGACTGAAGATAAGTGTTGCATAGGAAAGTTAAAGTCAAGTCATAGGATCTATTTATTTACATTAATTCTGGCCATAATAAAAAATATTTGAGAGCATTTACATTTGATCACTGTTAGAGAAAACAGGCTCTTGTCAACGCTGTTATCACAATGGAACTAACATTTCATTTTTTAATCACATGCTGACCAACCAAGTTCAGGTTCTATAGAATAAAACCCAAGTCTTGAAATTAAAGTCTTCATTGTTTCATTTAACTGTAGAATCCAATATAAACTTTCTCATAAGGACTTCGTATAGGATGCCCTCCAATGCCATTATATTTGTCAGCTTTCAGTTGGTTTTCTGCATAAGGAAGAACCTCAAAAATCTTATTGGCTTAACACAACACTTGTTTATTTCTTGCTTGAGTTTCATATAAACTGAGGTTTGACTGTGGCTATGCTCCAGGCCAGAGGTCAGGCATGTGATGCACCTGTTCTTTTCACAGAAGAGCAAGAGGTCAAACTTAACTACAAAATCACATGTAAACCTTTTTTCAGGCAGGGGATATTACATTTGTCATTTTCCATTAGCCAAAGTAAGTCATGCAGACAAGCCTACCATCAGTGAGGCAGAAAAATATAACCCCACCTACCACAAGAGGAAGAAAGAGGACTATTTCCAGGATTCATAAATATGTCACAGCTATCCTCAATCGTTATTTCAGTACTTTTAAGTGACATTCTGGTTCCCTGGAATGGTTTCCCTCTAATCCTTTTATAACTAAAGTCGCTCACCTTTCGAAGTTAAACTCAAACGACTCTATAAGTCCTCTAATGGTTCTTCTCCACCATGTTTTCACTTTGTCTGCTCTCCTGTGCCTTTGTATTTATTACTTATTTTGACACAAACTATAGCTGGTATCATAAAATATTTGTTTCATGTCCTTATGCCCTGTTTAAAGGTCAAGGACCATAACCTCTTCAGGTTAATAATAGGTACTATATGCAACTAAAAAACATCATAAATACTTGTTGAATGAATTATTCAATAATGTTTTGCCCCTTTTGGGGGTATAAGTTCTGAAGAATAAAAGATTAAGTATTGAAGCTATATTTACACTATTTTTATATTGAGGTCAGTTATTCAGCAAACACTTATTTAAACATGTATTTGTAGCATGTATAATTCTCATAGGAAGATGCTGCTGCTGACTCAACAGGATTATTCTATGAGCATTGAGATATTTACAGTTTGGTTTAATAGAAAAAGCATAGGAGTTGACGCTTGGCTACTGAATACAGGTTTGCCATTGGAAAAGTAACTTCTCTGAGTCATATATATAAAATATGAGTAATGCCTAATTAGAAAAATGCTATGCTATACATAATGTGTCTAGAAACCTTACCCATAATATATGCTCAAAACACAGTAGCTTTCATTTCCAATACGGGTAGTGATTTTTATGAACCATTGTGCATTCTCTTTTTGCTGATTTGTAAAATACTAATTAAGGTTGGTTATAATCTACAGCTCTTAAATAGAATCAGCTCATTCTCCACCAAATAAAACTTGGGGTGACAGCCTCAAATGACAGGACTCAGACCAACCAATAAAGTTTCTGTTTACAAAAAAGCCTAGCAAAGTCTTTTGTAAAAGTGATCTGGGGAGGTAAGAATAAGAGGGCGTAATAACAGCTTAGACAAGAGCAAGAATTCCAAGAATTCACAGAATTGTATGTAGAAGAACATGAAAATTATTATCAAACCTTCAAAGTAAATATTTCATATACTTACAAAGATGCAACATAAAATATATATCCTCTTAAGGAATTTTAGGTCACCAAAATAAGAAATTATTTATTTCCAAACTGAGGGGTCAAAAAAGCCTAATCTAGAAGTAACTCTGGATAGTATAAAGATATCAGGTACACACTCATACACTCTTTGAGCTGTGTGCTTCAGTTATGATTGTTCACTGGGACCAATCTCTTTCTTTGGAAGGTTTAGCATCCCAGAAACTGACATCAGAACATTTTTAAATTAATGAGTACATAGTTCTTATATACAAATGGTCTCTGGTAATTGTGAAAGAGTTTGAAAGTAGTTTAAAAATACGCTCTCTCTCTCTCTCTCTCTTTCTCTCTCTCTGTGTATGTGTGTGTGTGTGATGGCATTTGCAGGCTATCAGAGACTCTTGGGCAAAAATTTATTCCCCTCAATAAAGGCTAAGACAGTGTTCCATCTGCAAAACATTTACTTTAAGTCTCTTTCCCTTTATAAATCATGCTCACATGGTTTTTATATTTTATGGAAGAACAGGACTCCCTGTCTCTAAGTTAGTAAAATAATTTTGATTTAATATCACCATGATCTCACAATTTCTGCCTTCAGCTAAGAAGTCAAAGTAAGATGACTTTTTAAAAAGGTTTTCAAAATTTAATTATTGCCTACGTTTTCATCTGTAGTAAGTTACTACAGTCATGCAGAAACTTTAGAAAAGTACCATGACCCAAAATGCTTATATAAAATATTGAACAGGCTTCAATATGTATGTTTCTCAGTGTGTAAGACTTTTGTAGTCACCAAATTTGGAAGAGTGTTACCATGGCAGAATTGTGGCTGTTCTTCATTTCATTAATAATAAAACATTCACATTAAAACTCAATTAAAAGTCATCAATTCTGAGTGTAAGAGAAAAATTAAGAGGAAAAATAACATGATAAAAGGTTTATAACAGGTTTACAATGACAGAGGTTTATAATGACAGGTATAACAGAAGGATTCATCATCCTTTTAATGAGTAATACTTCTTCCTAGCTTCTTAAAGATATCTATGTAGGCATATTGGTGAATATTTCTAAATTATGTAGACAAAATAAAAAGATTTAAACAAAGCTACAAGTCATTGCAGAAAAGTTGGAAATAGCCTAATTTCTCCAGCATAATGGTAGGGGGCCAATGTGTTTTATTACTCTGGTGCTCCCAGGAGTATAGCTAAGAAAAACTATTCCTTTCACGTTATTTTTTTTCTTTTGACAGCTTCTTTAGTTTTCAGTTTATAACAATGAGCTTGAAGAAAATTGTTGAATTTCTTCACGAGAAATGCTAGGCTAATTTGTGATGTTGAGTTGGTTAAGTGTATTAAATGCATTTTTGACAATAAAAAATTAATTTACAATGGGGTTATAAGATATAACCCATTATAAGTCAAAGGGCATCTGTATTCTGTTACAGTTCTGCAGATCAGAAGTCTAAAGTGGGTCTTACGAAGCAAAATTCAGGAAGTCAGCAGGCTGGTTTCTTTAGATGGCTTCAAAGGAGAACCTGTTCCTTGCCTTTTCCACTTACAGAAGCTAATTGCATTCTTTCGCTCCTGGCTTTATCACTGCCATCTGTGCTTAGTGGTCACCTTGCCTCCTCCTTTACTAGAGCATTTCTGCCTCAATCTTGTAAGAATACTTGTGATTACATTTAGGGCTTCTGAAGAGATGGGACAAACGAAACTGTTTCCTTTTTCTGTTCTCACTATTCAACACAGAATATTTCACGTCTGGTTACCAAAATGTGTGGGAATTTCTCCCCAGCAGCAATTACTCACTTCTCCAGTAGATAACAACTGGGTGTTCTACAATTTAATTCAATCCTGGTATTATCTACCTGGAGATAGTATCAGATCCTATAGATCAAGGGCTCAATCCCAAAAAGCTATTCTCTTGAGATGCCAACTGCAAGCCCCAGGTTGTGACCCATGCTTCTGACCAATCAGCTATAAACCGGGGTTCCCATGTTCCCCCTCTTCGAGTTTGATTAATTTGCTGGCACAGCTCACTGAACTCAAGGAAACACTTTACTTCTGTTTACTCATTTATTATAAGGGAAAAGATGTATAAGGCAAGGTATGTGGGAAGGGGCACGGAGCCTTTATGCCCTCTCCAGGCATGTCAAGCTCAAGGAACCTCCATGTGTTCAGGTATCTTGAAGCTCCTCAAGTGGCATCCTTTTGGGTTACTATGGAGGCTTAATTGCATAGGCATTGTTAATTACATCATTGGCAATTGGTGATCAACTGAACCCCTCTCCCCTCACCAGGGGTCAGGAGATAGAGCTGAAAATTTCAGCCTTTAGTCAGGCTTTGGTCTTCTGGTGGCTAGCCTGTACATCCTGAAGCTATCCTGCGGCTGCCAGACACCAGTCGTCTCTTTTTTTTTTCCCATTTATTTATTTTATTACATTTTAGGTTTTGGGGTACATGTGAAGAACATGCAAGATTGTTGCATAGGTATACACGTGGCAGTGTGATTTGTTGCCTTCTTCCCCATCACCTACATCTGGCATCTCTCCCCTTGCTATCTCTCCCCAGCTCCCCACCTGCCACTGTCCCTCCCCTATTTCCCCCCAACTGACCCCAGTGTGTAGTGCTCCCCTCCCTGTGTCCACGTGTTCTCATTGTTCAACACCCACCTATGAGTGAGA
>NW_016107590.1:2643881-2667390 GCF_001604975.1 Cebus imitator | reverse complement strand
GGGTAAACTGCAAAATTTTTTTCCCATTCTGTTGGTTGCCAGTTCGCTCTAATGACTGTTTCTTTTGCTGTGCAGAAGCTGTGGAGTTTGATTAGGTCCCATTTGTCTATTTTGGCTATTGTTGTCAATGCTTTTGGTGTTTTGGTCATGAAGTCCTTGCCTACATCCATGTCCACCAGTCGTCTCTTTAGCAAACAAAAGACACTCATCACTTCAGCAATCCCAGGAGTTTTAGGAGCTATGTGCCAGGAACCGAAAAAGAGACTCTCTCTGTTTCTTATTATATCGCAATATCACAGGGCCTTTTGAGATAATCCAGGAAAATCTCCCCACCTCAAGATCCATAACCACATATATAAAGTCCTTTTGCCATATAAGGTAACATATTCACAGGTTTTATGGATTATAACATGTGATCCATGAAGAGCATATTTAGCAGTTATTGTTCTGCCTACCACACTAAGTATTATTTCAGTTGCTTATAAAGAGCTAAGAGCAAGATGATCCCTGCCCTCAATTAATTTTCATTCTAATATTTTTACTTTTAAGCAGTTACCTCTTGAGGTCACTCAACAAAAAGAGTGCTAGTGTGGGCGAGGATGAGCCAGGGAGAAAGAGTAAGGAAGTCAAACAAACCCCAGGAGCATGCAAAGTAGTCAAAGGCAGCCTGGTGTAACAATCTGCATCGGTAGTTAGGACCCTAAAATAGCAAGGAGGCTACGGCATGAGCAAGAAAAGGTGACAGAAGTTCAGGCACAAGAAGCCAGGAACAAGGCTGTGAAAGAGAAGGTACTGCTGTATCAGGCGGCCAGTATTCTCATTCCTTTCCCACTGGGGCTGACATAAATCCTAAGGAATGATGGAGGCCACTATTGGGTCAACATAGTTGAAATAGAGATTGCAAAAACTGAGAAATTTAAAACCAAAAAACCCTACACTGATCCATACATAGGTAAACTTCTAGAATATCCAAGATCTATCAAGTTTCATTTTGAAAATTTTCTAAATTGATTTATATTGATTTCTTTCTTCTTGACTCAACGATAATAAAAGTCTATTTCTTTTCATATACCAGTGGGAAGTACTACTCACTTGATTTAAAAGTCTTTAAACAAGAATATGTTTATAACTTGATAAAAATGTAGAATCCCCTTGCTTCTCTTTTAGCCTTCTAAGAACTTTTGATCTTTGCGTTACATCTCATTGATTCCTGTTTGACATGAATTCTTAGTATTTTATGAACATTCCATCTTGGCTTTCCAGATATGAATAGACATAGGCCACATTGCTTCTCAGAAGAGATATTTACTCTCTTTATGTGAGCATTTAGCATCTGTCTAGTAAAGAGAGTACAATCTTTATGTGTGGGCCATAAAAACTTCAAACTGATGAAAAGTATGTCTGTTTAAAACATACATTTTTCTGCCTTCCCTCAAGTCCCAAAACTTGTACCTAAATAGTTTTGTGGACAGCAACATTCTACATCTGTATAAGCAAACTTCTAGAATTTGGTACATTATTGGATCCATTCTTTATTCTATTGTAATATAATGTTGTGACTCCATCAGAATTAGCCAATATAGAGCCATTCTTCAAGTTAATAGATTATTCTCACTATTCAGAACAGCTATCAATTACCACTGAACACCATAATAACTGAATTGCTTCTATTCCTGTTCTTGGGTGAATATTAACATTTGAGGTCAGCAGAGAACAAGAGCACAAGATAAGCTTCAGTGGGGAGGAAAATGTTGTGTTTGCATGTGAATATACCTGTATGTATGTTTATAAAACTCAATTCTGGAGGAATGCACTTCTAGCATAAAAGAAATCGATTTTAAGTTATAAAATATTAAGTATCCCCAAAAGAAAATGATTACTAAATAACCTCAAAAATACCTCCAAACTACCACTTTCTTGCTTTCCCGTTACACTTTGGTTATTTCACCCTATATCAGCACCCTCAAAACACAGGCAAAGTTTTAAAAGCTAGGGCACTGAAAAGGAACAATTTCTCTCACCTCCTATTCTCTTTTTCCTGCACCACCATCAGCTGAATAATACATATAGCCTTCCTTTTTTTTTTTTTTTTAAATGAAAAGCAAGAGCTGGCAAATTATTAAACTATTTGGAAAATTCTGACAAAGTAACGTTAGTTTAAGACAATGCTATCTGACATAAACTTGTCGCATTAGACACATTAAAAAGACTAGTGGAAATATAAGAAAAGAAATAAAAAAGGTTATTGTGCCACAGTAAGATCTTGCCCTGGGCTTGGTCTATAGGCAACAGATCTGAAATGGCAGCTGACTGATGCCATTTAAAAGGGAAAGAAGAATCCAAATAAAGGGACCTACATTAATGCCTCACCCAACTTGTCACTGTTTGGGACACCAGCATGTATAGTTGTAAAAGACTGAATGTAATTATTCTCTATTTTCTCTAGTCACAATTTAAAATATCAACCTGCATAGCTGCAAAGCAAACATTGCTTAGAGCATATTTTTAATGTATTTTTGTTATTTCTTCTTTGAATATTCCCCATAAATTATATAACAAACAGCCTTCTTTTCCTGTTATGAGTGTTTGTGTGCATGTAGTAGCTGATAACAAGAAAACATTAATGAATACCATTGGTGTTTTTATACATATAAAGAAAACAGGTTTGTGAGATTTTCTTCATGCATGTTATAAACATACTGACTTTACACTAAAATGTAAACATATCAGAATTTAATGAACTTAGAAATCAATAGTAGTTTTCAGGTAACCAGGAATTTCATAAAAAGTTAATTCCTTGGAAAACACATAAAATTTTTATTTACCCAGATAAAATGGACAGATCCTTTTGAATAAAATCATGTAGAAACTGCAAAAAGCATCCATTAAAATTCATATCAAACTGTAAAATCAAACTCTCAAATTACTATTGTTAAGTGGTCACTTAACAAAATGCTCATGCAAAATTATTCTTTGCCATCATCCAGAGCCTCTGTTTGTCTCTTTCTCCTCGACCCTCCTTGAAGCTATGAGAGTGCGCACACGCTCGTACTTCCCAAACACTTCCTGATTTAAATGTGTTTCATTTTGGATTTACACTGAGGCAATTCCATATTATCTGCTTTCCCTGCCCCTTTATCCCTTCTACTTGGAGTTGATCTAAGATTTTAAAAGCTTGCCATTATTATTATTTCAAGAGAAGAAATTCAGTTTATCCTAGTTGCCCTCCCCTCATACAATGTGCTTAATCCCACATGAGCCTCTGTGATAAGCCAGAAATAATGGCAGGTGTCCACAGTCCTGTCTGACTCTACAGTGGCTAGTGTCACTATCCATCCTCTTTGTCCTATTCCAAGCAACTTGCAATCTACTGTTTCTCTCAGTATTTTACATTCCTTCTGGGGGATTTGGGGATGCAGAACTCTCCTACACCTTCTTTAGTTCTTTGGGCTTTGTGAGGCTGTGCTTGGGCCCCTGTTGAATCAGTTTTTCACTCTCAACTGCCTGCAATTAAAAATCGTGATATTCAAACCTATTTTATAGTTTTAAACTTACAAGCTATGTACTAATTGTAGGGAAAAACTTGGTATGCTCAATATTATATGTGTATATGCATGCACATATATGTATGCATAATCTTGATTATTTGAGTTACAGAAATAATATGTTCATATTAACTAAAGAATACTGAAGGCTCTAAAATAAAATTAGTAGTCTCTCATAAATTACTGAAAAATTCTCTTTCCCATATAGCCAGTTATGTGTAATTTTTAGATTATTTTCCATAATTTCCTTTATTATAAAAAATGTAAAATAAATGTGTAAATGTGTACATATTTTTGAAATATGTAGAAAGGGGACATACTCTTGTTTTACTTACTGTATTATATTCAAGTAATAAATTGATTGTTTAATATTATATACATCCTCAAAATCTGTATGGATCTGCTTATGACTTTTAAATAACTATAACTGTTCCAGCCTTTCTCCCTTTCTGCAAGTGACAGTTTGTTTCTTTCAGTAATCTTTAGTTCTTCTATTTCTCTCCTATTTCATATACCATCCGTCACCAGATCTTTGGGATTCAACCTTCTCAATGTGAAGAGATTCCATCTACCTCTCCCTGCTGTCACCCTTGTTCAAATTGCCATTGTGATAGCCTCCGTCTTTGTACTGAAATAGTCTATATTCCACAAAAAAACACATATGATAGTTTCAAAATATCATCATCAGCTGTAAATTTATTTATAAAATTGAATATATCAAATTATTTAAAAGGGCAAAAGTAAACTATGGTGCTTATAGGTGCATCCTTGCAAGATAAAACCATGAAAAACACTAAAAAGTCATCACTATAGAATTTAAGATAGTGGTTACTTTTGTAGAATGGGATGGGCATATTGGGAGAGGCTTTATGGTGGTTAGCAAAGTTCCACTTCTAAATCTGGGTGGTGGTTTCAGGGATATTTCCCTTGAATTTTATGAAGTGTATATGTGCTTATCTGTTTCTGTGTTGAGGGTTTTGTCAATTAACAGACTTTATTTTTTAGAGCAGTTTTAGGTATACAGAAAATTAAGTTAATAAATTAAGTTACTATTAACTTAATTTTTCTATATATCCCCCTCTCTTTCAAGACAAAGTTTCTCCTGTTAACAACTAGCATCAGTGTCCTATATTTATTACATTGATGAAGCAATATTAATACATTATTATTAACAGAAGTTGATAGTTTACATTAGGGCTCACTCTGTATTGTACATTATTACAGGTTTTGACAAGTCATAGTCATAATGTCACCTATCTATCATTACATGTCATATCTAATGCTCTAAAAATCCCCCATGCTTCACCTTTTCATCACTCACCCTTTGCCCACAAAATCCTGGCAACTCTTGCTTTTTCACTTTTTCTAAAACTTTGCTTTCTAAAAAATATCATAAAGTTAGGATCATACAAATATGTAGGCTTTTCATACTGGCTTCTTTCACTTACCAATATGCTTTTCAGTTTCCTCCATGTCTTCTTGTGGCTTGATACTTCATTCTTTGAATTGCTGAATCATAGTCCATTGTATAGACATACCATTTTTTTCCATTTACCTTTTCCATGTTTTATTGTTAATTGACAGAATAATTCCACATATTTATGGAGTACATAATGAGGTTTCAATACCTATAATGTGTAGTGATCAGATCAGGGTAATTGGCATGTCCATTATTTCCAACATTAATCATTTGTTTGTTTGGGGAACACTCAATATCCTCTTACCTATTTGAAACTATATATTGTCATTAGCTATAGTCATCCTACAGTGCTATAGAAGAGAAGAACTTATTTCTATTAACTATATGATTTTGCATTCATTAACAAATCCCTTCCGCTAATCTTTTGAAAAGCATATTGCCAGATTTTGGCAATTATAAATAGAGCTGCTGTAAATATTAGTATATAGGTTTTTTTGAAGACGTGTGTTTTCAACTTATTTGATTAAGTACCTAAAAGTGATTAATGTTAAGACCATTTAGTTTTGTAAAAAACCATCAAACACTTCCAAAGTGACTATACCATTTTGCATTTCCAGCAACAATAAATGAGAGCTCCCGTTGCTCTACATCCTCATCAACACTTGGTATTGTCAGCTTTTTTTGTTTGTTTTACATTTGAGCCATTCTAATAAGTATGCAGTACTAACTCATTATTTTAATTTATGATTTCTTAATGACATATGATGTTGAGCATCTTTTTGTATGCTTTCTGTATATCTTTATGGGTGAGGTGCTTGTTCAGAGTTTTGCTCATTTTTAGTAAAGTTGTTTGTTTTTATATGGTTGAATTTTTTTTAAAGAGTTGTGTATTTTGCATTCAAGCCCTTTATTGGATATGTATTTTACAAATATTTTTTTACCACTCTGTGCTTTGTCTTTTCATTCCCCTAGCAGTGTCTTTCATAGAGCAAAAGCTTTTAATTTTAATGAAGTCCACCTTAACAATGTTTTATTTAATGGATTATGCTTTTGGTATTGTATCTAAGAAGTCATCAATCATCAACATAAAGTCACATAGATTTTTTTCCTGTGGAATGTTCTATAAGTTTTATAGTTTTGCATTTTACATTTAGGTCTATGATCCACTTGAGTTTATTTTTGTGAAAGAAGTAAAGTCAGCATGTACATCCTTTTTCTTTTTCTTTTTTTTTGCATGTGAGCACTAGTTGTTCCAGAACTATCTGTGGAAGATTATCCTTTTTTTTTTATGGATGAGCAAGAAAAGTGATTTCTTGAGATGGAATCTACTTCTGGTGAAAATTCTGTGAACACTTTTGAAATAACAATAAAGAATTCAGTAGAGTATATAAACCTAGTTGATAAAACATGGACAGGGTTAGAGCAGATTGATTCCAATTTTGAAAGATGTTCTGCTATGAACAAAATGCTATCAAACAACACATGCTACAGAGGAATCTCTCATAAAAGGAAGAGTCAATCAATGGGACAAACTTCATTTTTGTCTTCTTTTCAGAAATTGTCATAGTCACTCTAACCTTCAGGAACCATCACCCTGGTCAGTCAGCAGCCATCCACGTCAAGGTAAGACCCCCCATTTGCACAAAGGTTATGACTTGCTGAAGGTTCAGATGATTGGTGGCATGTTTTAGCAATAAATTATTTTAAAATTAAGACATAATGCTATTGGACACAATATAGTACAGTTTAGTTTAAACATAATTTTTTATGCACTAGGAAACCAAAAATTTTGTATGACTTGCTTTGTTGTGATAGTCACTTTATTGTAGTGGTCTGTAACTGTACCTGCAATATCTCCAAGGTATATCTGTATGTAAACTCAGTGGTATAACTTTGCCTCTAAGAACTGCTTTTACTGCATTTCACAAATTCTGTTAAGGTATACCTAATTTTCATTTAGTTTAGAATATTTTTACTTTCTCTTTTAGACTTTTTCTTAGATCCATGTCATTTTAGAAGTGTGCTGTTTAATCTCCAACTATTTTGAGGTTTTCTAGCATTTTTTGTTTTTGATTTCTAGTTTAATTCTATTGTGATATGAGAACATACTTTATATGAGTCTTATTTTTTTAAGTTTGTTGATGTATATTTTATAACTCAGAATTTGTTCCTTGGTGTATATTCTATGTGAGCGTAGGAAAAATTTGTATTTTGATGTTGCTGGTTGAAGTATTTGGTAAATGTTAATGAGATTCAGTTGATTAATGATGCTCTTCTGGGTAACTATATTTTTACTAGTTTTCTGCCTGTTGGATCTGTTCATTAATGATAGAGATGTTCTGAAATCTCCAATTATAAGAGTGGATTTGCCTTTTTCGGCTTGCAGCTTAATCAGTTTTTACCTCACGTGTTTTGATAATCTGTTATACAATAGAACCATTCTGGCTTCTTGGAGTATTGATTACTTTTTATTATTTAATCACCCATTTTATCCTTTATAATTTCCTTTCTTTTGATGTCCGCTTTGTCTGAAATTCATTCACCTATTCCAATCTTCTTTTGGTTAGTGTTAGCATGATATGCATTTACTGTATGTCTTCATATTTAGAAGGAGTTTCCTGTATACAATATGTGGTTGGGTCTTGGTTTGTTTTTGTTTTCTCCACTCAGCCTTTTAGTTGATATTGGACAATTTACATTAAAGTGATTATTGGTATAGTTGGATAAATATCTACCATTTTTGTAACTATATTCTATTTATACATTTGTTCATTGTTTCTTTTTTTAATCCTTTTTTTGCTTTCTCTGGTTTTGAGTATTTAATATTATTCTGTTTTCTCTCTTCTATATACATATCAGTAATACCTCCTCTAAAATTGTACATAATGATTAATTGTTCCTAATTGTTCTAGAGTTTGCAATATACACTTACAAGTAATGAAAGACCATTTTCAAACAACACCGTACTGTTTCACAAGTAATGCAGGTACCTTAGCAGAGTATTGTCAGTTCCTTCTTGCATCCTTCATAGCATTGCTGTTATTCATTTTACTTATCCATAAACTATAACCTTCCAGTATATTGGTTTTGTTGTTATTTTCAATAGTTAGCCCTTACATCAATTAATATAAATAAACAAATTGTGGTGTTTGACCTTTATTTATTCATTCTCTAATACTCTTCCTTTCCTTATGTAGGTCTCGGTCTCAGACCTACATTGTTTTCTTCTCTCTGAAGTACTTCTAATATTTTCTGCAAGGCAGGTATACTAATGACAAGTTCCCTTAGTTTTTGTTTTTTGAGAAAGTATTTGTCCTTCACTTTTGAAGGATAAATTTACTGCATACAAAATTCTATGTTTTTTGTCTTTGAAAAATTTAAATATTTTACTCTATTATTTTCTTACTTCCCTGCTTGCTGAGGAGACACTCAATGCAATTCCCGTTCTTGTTCTTTTATAGGTAAAGTCTCCCTTTCTCTGTCTCTCTGTCTCTCTGTCTCTCTCTCTCTCTCTCTCTCTCTTTCTCTCAGCCTGTCTCTGTCAGCCTACTCTTGCAGTTCTATGACCTTTTTTTTTTTAATGTACCCAGGTCACTACCAGCAGCCTGGGTGAGCACAATGATTTTAACTTTTGTTAGAATGTCAGCTTCATGTTTAAGTCTTTAATCCATCTGGAGTTAATTTTAGTGTAAGGTGTCAGGAAAGGATCCAGTTTCTGCTTTCTGTTCACTGCTAGCCAGTTTTTCCAACACTATTTATTAAACAGGGAATCCTTTCCCCATTGCTTTTGTTAGGCTTGTCAAAGATCAGATGGTTGCAGATGTGTGGCATTGCCTCTGAGGCCTCTGTTCTGTTCCATTGGTCTATATCTCTGTTTTGGTACCAGTACCATGCTGTTTTGATTACTCTAGCTATGTAGTATAGTTTGAAATCAGGTAGCGTGATACCTCCAGCTTTGTTCTTTTTGCTAAGGATTGTCTTGGCTATGTGGGCTCTCATTTGGTTCCATATGAAGTTTAAGGTGTTTTTTTCCAGTTCTTTGAAGAAAGTCATTGGTAGCTTGATGGGGATAGTGTTGAATCTCTAAATTACTTTGGGCAGTATGGCCATTTTCACAATATTGATTCTTCCTAACAATAAGCCTGGAATGTTTTTCCATCTGTTTGTGTCCTCTCTTATTTCCTTGAGCAGTGATTTGTAGTTCTCCTTGAAGAGGTCCTTTACATCCTTTGTTAGTTGTATTCCTCAGTATTTTATTCTCTTTGTAGCAATTGCGAATGGGAGTTCGCTCATGATTTGGCTCTCAAACATAAGACCTAACATCATAAAACCCCTAGAAGAAAACCTAGACAACACCATTCAGGATGTAGGCATAGGCAAGGACTTCATGACTAAAACACCAAAAGCATTGGCAACAAAAGCCAAAATAGACAAATGGGACCTAACTAATCTCCAGAGCTTCTGTACAGCAAAAGAAACAATCATTAGAGTGAACACACTGCAGACTGTATCAGGTAAAAGAAAATTAATCTTATAATTGTTCAGAGAAAGAAATGCTGAAAAATGCATTAAACAAATCTAAGAGAGCATAATGTCTCCAGTGCAGACACGGTCTGTTTGGTTACCCCAGTAATATTAGGAACTATAGCACATACAGCCAGCATTACCTTATTCAGTTCCAGTAATCCACAGTCATCTACCAGGTACTTTCTGGTTTGTACCTAGTTTGCATACAGGGCAGACGAGGCTGTTAAACAGGCTTTGAGCTGCAAAGGTAATATGCACCTTTGCCAGTTCCTCAGTAGTTGCACTTATTTCAGCATAAGTGCAACCACCCAGTCAATTGGTATTGTTTGACATTAACCTGCCTAGGGACAGGGAGCTGAACAGGTTACCATTTTGCCTCTCCACTGAGAAGATAGCCTTTACTACATGTGCCTTCAATCTGGATTATCCTACTGAAGTTTGCAAAGTCTTTCATAACAGAATATCCATTACTATAGTCTTTTGTGGAATAGACAAAATAAACACCATATATAGGGCAAGGGAAGCCTTTTCAATAACTAAATGTATTAAAGTCCTTTTTACTTAGATCATTTCTCCTACCCTCATAACCATCAATGGCAGACCATTGACTAGGGTGTCCTCTGGATTTCCATGTATTAAAGTACATTCTGCCCCAGTATCTACTAAGGCAATAGTCTTCTCTGTATGTAGGGGCACAAGTAAATGGTGAGCTCAATATGAGGCTTCTGACTGCTCCCCATTGCTTGAATGTGGGTTTGACCTTGGTCTCACTCTTAGTCTCTGGACCAGGTGGGAGCCACCCATGAAAGGCCAGGGCATTAGAACTAGGAGTGGAGTTGTCTTCCCCTTCTACCAGACAGGCATAAGGGAAAGAAGAAAACTACTGTTCTTTCCCTTATGTGATTATGTAAGGATGTAGTTCCCTCCATACAGCTACTAATACAGCATTAGATTGTCTGTTTTTCCTCAGAGTATTGTTCCTGCTCCCAATAAATCATACTACATTTGCTTATATGAGACCTTTATTGGCACTTTTCCCCTTTTTTCTCCTTTTTTTTGTCATTATACTTGTCATTATACTGATGAAAAGTTCCCTTGGTTTTGATTTTGTGGAGTTTTCTCTTTGGTTTTTGTTTCGTGGAGTTTTCTTCAACCCATGTGTTAGCCTTTGTCAGATTACCAGGTATACTCTGTCTCTGACTTTCGTGGTTTCTCCCACATCTGTGATGGCTCCTTTCACATAATTTACATCTTGTCCAGCTCTAGGATTTAACATAGACAGCAAAGGGTCATGCCATTCTCTTGGTGTACCTGGTAGCAAATTGTTTCTAATATTGTCAGGTCCTTATCAAATCCTGCAAAACCTGACCATAGATGGCTTGCCTCATTCTTAATTCTTCAAGAGGCCTCTGGGCCTTTTTGGTTAACTGCCAAGAGGTTGTTCCTCCTGGTAAACCTCCTTTATTAGGCAAGCCTCTCTCACAGCTACAATGATCCAGTCCATAAGTTTATAATTCCCTTGTATTATAAAGGTGTTGCCACAGAGTTGGGTAGGTAGTGATTTTACTCACTATTTTTTCTGCTTAATTCTTGGCTAAGGAAACATCATCACCTCCTGTGTCTCACAATTAGACCATCCAAGCTGTCAGGGGTTTTCTGAGTAGTTGTTTAAAGATCTTTTGAACCTCCAAGAGAGTCTACTGTATCAGTTCACCCCCTTTTGCTTCAGTTGTTGAGCTTTTGCTTTTCTTTCCATTAGAGAGTGAGCTTGCCAATGATTCTTTCCCCCCTTCTATGTCATCAGTCTTCCTCTCCATAAAATTCTCAGGGATTCCAAGTTTTCATCTTTTAATCTGGCTCACCTATGATAGCTCTGAATTTTTGTTATTTCCATTTATTTTCTTCTAGGTGGGCAAATCTATATGCTAACATTTCAAGTTTTGCCTCTTGGTCTGTTCACTAAGTTGGATGCAAGAAGAGAAGTGGAAAGGTACATGTCTTTCTAGTGGCAATTCCTCATTTAGTCATTTAATTTTTGTTTCTGCTGCTAGGTGGGCCTCTGTTACCAAATGGATGGCTCACATAAATGGCTCACTCATTGCAGTGGCTACCCTGCCACCCTTCCTTACTGCAGTGTGATGTATGGCTTTGAGATAACTACTCTAGGCCAACCAGCATTTTCAGGGTACTCAGGTAGAGGTCCCCAAGTGTCTAAAAGACATGCCACACCACCCCAGAGAGACATAGCTAGCCATCCTGATATTTTCCCCACATATTCTTTAGTCTACTTACTTATTTCTTGGTTTCTCGGTTCCTGGCTAGCTTGCAAATATTTCAGGGTGAGCAGATATACGGAAACCTACCTCAAAAAATCAAAGGAAATGAGAGGTCAAAGAAAGAGCCTGACAAATCCAGTTCTCATACAGAAAACATTTGGTAGGGACTTATGAATGAAGTGATATCTGTGGTGGCCTCAAGATGGTGGATTCCTTTACATGCCCTCCAGAAAATGTCCTTTATATAGCAAGCTTTTAGGGTAAACCATGTGCAGCTGGTCACATCTCAGACTTTCTTGTGGAAACCCATGACCACCAGGGAGGTTAGATAAGCATCTTTATGGGGGGTTATCTATGTTACAAGCATTGTTTTAGGACCTTTGCAGAAAACCTTGGTATATTGGAGTCAAACACTGATTATCTTGATTGTTTTGCTTTAGGACGGTGCCATTCTTGCCAAGCAACAGACTGATTTTTAAAGTGTAATTTTCACTTATCCAGGTCTTCTTTTATGTTTTTCTCTTTCTAAAACTCGATGGAAGTATTTTCAATGTTATACACTTAGTTGTGATGTTTACTATAGACCTCGAGATGATCCCTTTCAGATAAAATTCTTCAGAAGTTTAAGTTAATGAATTTTTTTTCTATATTAAGTTAGTAAGAGTCAGTGAAACCACAAATATTACTTACGGTTTGTTTTAACTGAAATAAAAAAGCTGAAGTCATTTCATTTATTTATTGTTTTTCCCGTCAGGCAATAAGCTCCATGAGAATAGTATTTCTGAAATTTTTGCGATTCAGCACCATGGATAGAGCCTCTCACTACCTGATGAATGACTGAAACATTTAGGGATTTACCCAATGCTTCATAAGCCAGAATATGATTTTCTGTTTCCATGGAAAATCTTGGAGCTTTTACACCAGTGATGTCCACTGAGTTTTAATTCTGACGCTGCCTCCTAATTTCAGGGTGATTTGGGACAAGTTATTAACCTTTTTGAGTTTCCTCAAGTGAAATTGTAGGGAATGATACATAAACAGTCATTTTATGTAATTCTCACAATGGCTTTACGTATAATTTCCACAGATCTGACTCCAAATAGAATACCTGTAAGTCTTAAAATCTTCAGAAAGCAAATCACAAATAAATGTTTTAGAGGTTTTGCTTTTATTTCTGAGGGGTAAGATTTATCAGAGCTACCCAGGTCAACATTAAATTTAAGTTGGTATGTAAGAATTTGAGGCTTCTGAGAAGCAGATACTAAGAAGTGTACATTGGGAGAAATGCCTGTGAAGGGGAAGCCAAAAGGAGTAGACATCAAGAGTGGGTTCAATGCAGGCTTGCGGAATCAGGGCTGGAGGGATAGGGTCAGAAGAGCTCCAGATAGCAATGCCGTTCTGAGATAATCTTGATCATGTCAGTGGGAGTCTCTAGGCAAAATCTGCCTGGTAAGTAAGTGTTGAGCAAGAATGGTTTGCAAGTACCCTCATTGGCTTAGTCATTGACTAGGAGCAGCCAAGGAAAACTGGTTTCAGTGCAGTGGTGGATCCAGAGAGGAAGCAGCTAGGGCTGCCAATCTGCTCCTCAAAATAGTTTGTCTTGAAGATTTGAGTGGGACATTTCCATGGCTGCCACAGTATATGTACACAACAGTACATGATGACTCAGACAAAAATGCTCAATCAAGTAAATTTCCTTCCTCACGATTACTTTCTTTCTCATCCTGAGGTACATTCTGAAGAGAAACAACATCCATTGGAATGTATCTTATTTTCTAGATAAGGTAGAAAAACCAAGAGAATAAAAATACCACTTCGACTTTTAGCTTGTTGTCATCTTTCAGGAGATAAGGAGAAATCAACCTGGCCTTCGCCTATCCCTCACATAACCCTTTTGCTCCCTCTTCTAGTTCTTTTCCTTGCCCTGAAAATCCCAAGGGTCAGGTTCTGGCCTCCTGCTTTTCTCTTTCCCTGCCTTTCATGAATGAACTCTCATTACATCCACAATTGTGCCATGCGACCACTTACATATTTTTTTCCTACAGCTCCAAACTTAAGTTACAAACCGAACTACCTCATGGAAACCCTGTGTTGTGTCAGATATTCTAACACAACTTTGACCATGTAAAAAATTCTTAAAAATCTCATTTTCCTCTCCCATTTGGCTCCTCCTTTGACTTCCTTATTGTTGGCAGTTCTTTTTTATTTTCCTAAAGAAGCCTTGCTTGAAAGGTGTAAGTCCTCCTCTCCCTGCATTGAGGATTATCAGAGTTTGTCAATCTCTTTTCATGGAAAAGCCTTTTAAATATTCCCTTCATTTCTACCAGCAATACTGTAGTCAGTGTATTTGTCATCTTAATACCAACATCATTATAATAGAGTCCTGCAATTAATTTCACTGCATAAAATAAGAATAAGTAAAAGTACTAGAGCATCAGCCAGAGTCAGTGTTCTAGACAGAGTTAAAAAAAAAAAAAGGAAGGCCTGGAGTCTAGGCAGTATGTAGGGGCTCAGGAGTTACCTGTTACACGGAAGGGAATTCAGTTTTCATGTGTGTAATAACCTCCTTCTAATGGTGATAGGCATGGCGAGCAATGGAGAGAGCAGTTTAAACCTTTTATGGGAAAGATTTGTTTTTTTTAATCTATGGCAACTTTTATATAAAGTAGTTTTGTTATTATTTTGGAATCATGGCTTTAAAATATAGCATAGAATTTTAAAATTACCTCGGGTTCAGCTTGAAATGAAGCCTAAATTTTTATAGATGAAAGGTGATCTAATTCTTTCTTCCATTTAATGGAAACAACAAAAATCAAACTATGAATTCCAAGATTTGACAGGGAACAGTTAAAAATTTTGGACCCACTTTCTAGGTTACACACAAATGAGAACACTGGAACCTTTCATGTTTTTTGGGAACTCGGTAAAGCAATGTTTCTCACTGCCAGCAGCCAGCATGCGCCAGCCAGGCTAGAATCACAGTCTTAGCACTGCAGCCAGAAGTAACAGGTTCCAAAGTTAAATCAAAGGATAACAAAGAGATCCCCTCCCAGTTATTTTCTTTTCCTCTCCTCTGAGATTGCCTTTGCTTTCCTGTTAGAAGGAAATATAAGCCAGGCACAGTGCACATTTGCCTTTCCACAGAGCACAAGGAAGGAGATCAAAATGCCGCTGAGACAAATGTATAATCAGGAGAAGACAGTGTAAACCATCCATTTGGAATCTTTCTGCCATCCATATCACACATTCTTCTTTCCCGAGAACAATGTCTGCCTTCTTAGTCATTTGTTGTATAAAACATACTTTCAACCCAAACACCTTCATGTGGACCTTATGCTAGAAAAACTGAGCAGTGGAAATGAATACCTCCAAAGAGATTGCCTGCCTTAGTATTGACAATTTTCCCTTCATTCCTCCTTTTAAAATTGTGAATCAAAGTCAATACACATTAATTTTTGTTGAACGTTTAGACGTTAGCGGTTCTAGAAATGCAAATAGGAAAGTGCAGACAAAACATAATGTCACCATACATTTTTATGTCTAACTGTACAAGGCTGCTTAATTCTAGCTCCCCCAGAGAAATGCATTGCGTGCCTTGAATTTCTTTTTGTATATATTTTTTCAATTTAGAAGCACTTTAAATACACAGGAGTGTGCTTTGGAATGTTTTGCCCTAAGCCCTTTATTTACTATACCACTTTGCCTACCGCTGTGACCAGGATCAGAACATGTGTTCATTACAAACCTCATCTCTGCCACAGAATTCCTAACTACTTTTAGTCATACTTATCACTCCTCTAAGTAATAATATCATATTTTTTCTCATAAATTCAACCCTATGTTTTCTGCTTTCTAAACCATTTCTTTTAAATAGGCATCTTGGCTGGGCATGGTGACTCACACCCATAATCCCAGCACTCTGGGAGGCCAAGGCAGGGGGATTGCTTGAGGTCAGGAATTTGAAATCACCCTGCCCAATATAGTGAGACCCTGTCTCTACAAAAATAAAATAAATAAATAAAAAAATAGTTATCTCGGTGATTTTTGCTTTCACTTTTTTTGTGTGGTGAATATTTTGTGCTCTGTCCCTCTTTAAAGGTTTTTAGAAAGATGCTTTCTTTCTTTTGAGTGACTCCTGATGTTGAGTAATGGGTTCCATTTACAGTAAATATAATCTGTAGCACATTAGAGAAAACATGAACAAACTTTTTCTGATATAAAGTAAGTAAAAAAAATGCATAACGATAATTATAGTGACATGCTCTTAGTTACAATAAAAATAGGAAAATCAACTTTTTATTTTCAGATAGTTTTTCTAGAAAATAAATAGCACTTTACTCAGGAATTCCTCTTATTTTTCTTTTATTGTACAAGACAAAAGTTTTGATGAATGACTAAATTTTAAAATACTTTAAGATTTTTTTGTCTTGCATCTGAGAGAACAGTAGAAATTAATTTGAAATGTAAACATATACATAATTTGTTTTGAAATGAAAAATGATAAATGGCCTGATTTTATTACCCTTGAACTAAATGTATCACTTGAAAGCAGTTGAGAAATATTTGACCAAATTAAATGGGCTGCTATACTGTGAGCCGGTGTTAATTTTGCCTCATTTATATTAATGTAAAGTAAATCATCAAAGTAGAAGTAAAAGCAAAGCAGCATTTGTTAGTAAATTCCGCTTGATTCTTTGGCAGTGTTATAGACATATTAATTACACTGTGTGCTAGATGCAGCACTAAATCACTTAGTGAAAATCTTCTCCTTAATGTATTCCTTAATTTTGGCCACCATCAAAAGAATGCTTCATCTCAAAAAGCTATCAAAATATTGATCTGAAACTCCAAGTCTAATTGGCTATTTCACAATTATATTGTCAAGAAAAAAAATGGTTGGCAACATTTGTCATTTCTGGACAATTATTCTCATAAGAGCAAAGAATATAAAGCTGCAGATCAATTACCTGTTGGAGATCCTCAGTGTTGAGTGATTACCTGTTTTATAAACAATTTATTTTTCATTCAGTGACAGTGTAAAGTTAATTCTTATGCCATACATATGTGATTGTAATTGATATGGAACTCAAGATGCTAATCATAAATCAATTTTTGTACTCACTCTCAAATACATAGCGAAGTAGAAAACATCATTTGTAATATATCTTCAGCACCAAAAGCATAGATACATTGCCATATTTTATTATCAAATTTGGTGTGTTAAAATATGCTATGATTTGGGAAAACCACTATGCTTTTGTTTTTTCTGTCATTCCATAAAGGCAGAAGTTTTGTTTTTAACTAAATTCATAGTGTTTTTGAAAGTTTAAGTTAACTTGATTAAAATGAACACTGAATTATAAGTGTTCAGTTTGAAATAAATATTAGAACTTTTCCTTATATATAACTTTCTTATGAAGAAATAGAGATTACATCTGAACAGAGTAGTACCTGAGATGACAAAATCAAGCCAAAATATTTATATGGCAAATTTACAAATTCATCCCATTTACATTAGTTGATAAAGGGACAGGTAGGACAAGGTACATAGAGCACATAATTGAATTATTGGAGCTAAGTGATCAATTTCTAGCCTCGGACAAAGAGGGGTCCATCTTCAGCTGTTGAGGAGAGATTTGTGAAGAGCATTTTGCTTTCTTTTGTCACATATCCTGGGATTTACTACCCTTGGGGCACATCACTACTCCTCTTTGCCTCAGAGCATTCACATATAAGTTTATCACCTCACACATAACTTGCTTTTCGGAGTATATTGGGAGACAATATCATGCAACATTTCCCACTGCCTGTGAATTTTCTAATTGGAGAAGTAATTTCTAATTGGAGAACATAGAAGTAGCTAAATAACTATGTGGTTATAAGGCATGTATCAATCAGACAATTTATTCCTTACTAGGCACTGCTTGCTTTGCAAATTAGGAACTGAGACGGGAGCTCCTTAAAGACAGGCATTGGACCTTGCTGACTTTAATTCTCAGTGTTTACCCATTATAAATGCAAAGAATACTTACTGAACTTAAATGAGTAAGTGAAATAGTTAAGATAATTTCAGATCCAAATAATGGAAAGTAAAAATATCATACTTATTAAATATGCACCTGGACATTAGAGATCTAAGATTGAGATGTAACATACCATTTAGTTATTAGGGATGTTATGCAAGTCCTTTGAATTCTCTAAGTCTGAATGTCCTCCGTTCTAGAATGGAGGTAATAAGCTAATCTCTGGCAACACAGAATTGTGCAATTTATCCAACTGTACGGAACGGGTCCAAACTTAGTGAACTGCCTCACCATTATTCTAGTTGCCCTGGTCAGGAACCTAGGTGCCATGATTACCTGCTTTTTCTTGGTTCAGCTCTCTCATATATAATGAATTATTAAATCCTCTGGAGTCTTATCTTGTTTCCTGAATGTGTCCACATAGTTTCACCCCTGTTGCTACTACCCCAGTCTGAAACACCATCATATCATCATATCTGACTTGAATTACAGCAAGAGCTTCTTCAGTGCTCTCATTTCCTGCAGTCTTGTTTCTTCCCAGAGTGTTTTCCATGTAGCAGTCAGAGTGATCTTTCTGAAACATAAACATAGTAGTGACAATACTCTAAGTTCCCTTAGAATCAAGTTTAAATACCATAGGATGACCATGAACCCCTTTATTATCTGGCCTTGTGTAGCTGCTTTTGCTACTGTTCTTCCCTGCCTCATGCCCTCTTATCCATCCATAACTTCTTTTTTTTTAAATTAATATACTTTAAATTCTGGGGTACGTGTGCAGAATGTCCAGGTTTATTACATAGGTATACACATGTCATGGTGATTTGCTGCATCCATCCTCCTGTCATCTACATTAGGTATTTCTCCTAATGTTATCCCTCCCCAATTCTGCCACCCCCTGCTATCCCTGTAACTAACTTCTTACAGGCTTTTCAATGTGTAATGCTCTTCTTAAAGACTTTGCATATATTGTTTTTCTTATTTGAAACAACGTGCCTTATCTTTCTACCTCTCCAAACTTTTTTTCTATCTGGCAAACTCCTTTTACTCATTCACTTATTTACTAATGATTTCCCCTAAGAGACTCTTTCTGAACCTCACCCCACTTCCAGACCCAGGGAGGTACCCCTGACTTCTGTTCCTGTCATACCTTGTGCTTTCCTTATTGTAGATTTTATTAGACTATTTCTTAATTGGTTGACTAATTCAACAGTCAGAACTGTTAATTCCACAGATACAATAATCATGTCTACTTTTTTGCATTTATCATAACACCTGCCTGGCACATAGTTTGAAATTCCATGAACAGTATGAATTTCAATTACTATATATAAAACACAGGCACTAAAGAACAGCAAAAGGAAAATGTATAAAGATCTATACAATTATAATAACAAGGTTTATATTAAACCTTACTTCTTTTGGTCTATTTATAAATATTTTTCTGTAAACTGATCTCTTTTGCTCTGAACTGAGATCTCTGTCCCTTAAGCTTTGGTGCCCAGATATCACAAGTCTTGGATCTTTTTCTACTTTTTAAAATATATAAATGTGTGGTATATGCTGGCCTCTTGGAGCCTGCAGAACAGAAACAAAAAGCTTAACTCTTAACCTTCTATTGATAAAGAAAAGGTTTATCTCTAGGGAACTCTGTCAGTGCAACTCACCATTGTTGCTGAAGCTTCTAAGCATTTGTCTCCAGAGAGTATACTGACTTTCTTGATATGTGGATTTCTATGAATTATGTGAGTCACTTCTGAAATGCCCTTTTAGTTTTTCTCATTTGCTCTTCCTTTCATGGGAAATAAAGGAGAAAATGTGCCAGAGGGTGATCAATGAAGTTTTTATCAAGTCTGATGATAATATCTATCCAATAAAAAATAATTTTTGTGGCAACTAAACTTAATATAATTTTACTTTACCTGTTATTTCTGTCTTCAATCACTATATTATTTAGATAGAAATAACCTCCCAGGGATGAGCCTTCTAGCGGTTTTTGTTTATAACTTGACCTTCTGTTAAATAGTTTTTTAAAAAGTAAATTCTTTTCTCCTTAAACATTTTAAAGATATTTTAAACAAGCTTAAATATTAGTTTCTTGAGTGTAGTTATGTGTTGTTTATTATACAAGAACTGAGCTTTCTTAGATAGGGCCATCCTCCCATGGGAAGAGCTCCAGAAAATTGAAGATGAAAATAATCCTGAGAAAGAGACCACAGATTTTTTAAATTTACAACTCAGATGAAAGCATATAAAAGAAAGTACAAATGTATAGACATACAGTCACCTAGGTACAGCAGGGGAATCAACATTTATAAAAATAAGAAAATGTCATATTCAAAAAGACATCCATGTTTAACCTGAGTAGTGTTTGGAATGCGTGGAGCCAAGATGTATTTCTATTTTTCTCCCTTAACTATATCTTTTCACTTTTACTCTAAAATGGATGTTTCTTGAAAATACTCTTTTTTGCTCTTTTTTTTCTTTAATTTTGTTCTTTTATTAGTTTGAATATCATATGTATAACTTGATATAAAGACTTTGCATATAATATATTTAAGGGTAAATATCTTAAATATAATAGTTATATCCAGGCATGATAGTTTATGCATGATTACCAAGATGTAAATGTGTTTTCCCTCTCTCAGACACACACACACACTCACACACACAAACATACAAACATATAAATACACACTTAGGCACATAGATAATATTCATTCCTGTAGAAGGATATAGGAATTTATAAACATGGAAAATATAAACTTAATACATTCATAGATACACAAAGAATAGTATCCTACTAGAAAACTATCAGCTTCTAATATGTTTTTAAATGTTCGTGTGAAAAATTTATAACAAAAGGGGGAACTGAAAAGACTTTTCTCCCATTTATATAACTCCTCAACTAAAAAAGGTATTTTCATATAACTAAGACATAATGGAGTTGACTATAAGAAAAAAATAGCCACTGATGAGCCAGAAATAAGAAAATTTAAAAGCTACAAATCAGATGCAATCCAATTGACATAGGGGCTTAGAAGACTGGTAGAGCAGTGGAAGCTATCTAGGATCACAGGCAATGAATAAAATGAGTAGAAATAGCCAATTAGGCAAATATTTGGCAACTGACAGAGAATTCATAGTCAGAGCCATTGGATTGGTCTTCCCTTTTTCTGTGCTAGTGAAGCTGTGGAGTGGACCACAGTATTAGCTATCACAGGCTAGATACAACACAGGCTAGATACGAGGAAATCCTGACATTGAGCATTTCCCTAGGAAGCTACTGAACTCCCTAGGATATAACAAAAGACCAACGCTAAGGAGAAAACAATGGCAACCAAATACTGTTCCAGAAAAATTAACAGAGGCTAGATCCTGTCCTCAGAAGCTACATCCACAGAGAATAGTATAGGAGTTCTAAAAATATAAGGCTCTTAACTTCCAAAAAGAGAATCACCAAATTTTTGGACAAAAAGTCTAAAAAATCACTACAAAAGAAAGATGCCAAGTTAAATTAGCAAAGAAATTCCTGGTTGAGGGAACAACTGACAGAACATTCAAACCTGTATGTTAAAAGCAAGAGAACCAATCATAAATCTTATAAATTAAAAATGTCACCACAATATTTTTGAAAATTATATGGTATTTAATAGCATAAAAGAAAAAGTAGAAATGTAAAGGGAAACCTGAAACACTAAGAGAAGAGATTTTACCAAAACATGGGGGAAAGAAAGTAAAGGGGTAGAGAATACAAGGAGTAAAATGTCAGCAGACATTCAACATTAATTAGCAATAAAGAATCTACCTAATAGAGATTCCAGGAAGAGAAAGCAAAATAAACAACCTGAAATAAAATAAAACAGGAATAAAATTATGGTCAATAAAATGAGGAAATTCACAGTCTTATAATAAAGTTCATTTGGAAATACAAGGACCCAGAGAAATCTTTTTATTTATTTATTTATTTTATTTATTTATTTATTTTTTTGAGATGGAGTTTCGCTCTCGTTACCCAGGCTGGAGTACAGTGGCGCGATCTCGGCTCACTGCAACCTCCGCCTCCTGGGTTCAGGCAATTCTCCTGCTTCAGCCTCCTGAGTAGCTGGGATTACAGGCACATGCCACCATGCCCAGCTGATTTTTTTTTTTTTTGTATTTTTTAGTAGAGACGGGGTTTCACCATGTTGACCAGGATGGTCTCGATCTCTTGACCTTGTGACCCACCCGCCTAGGCCTCCCAAAGTGCTGGGATTACAGGCGTGAGAAATCTTTTTTTTTTTTAAATATACATACTTTAAGTTCTGGGGTACATGTGCAGAACATCCAGGTTTGTTACATAGGTATACACCTGCCATTGTGGTTTACTGCATCAATCACCCCATCATCTACATTAGGTATTTCTCTGAATGCTAACCCTCCCCTAGTCCCCACCCCACTGCGATCCTTTTCCTACCCCCTACCACCCTGCTATCCATTCCCTATCCCTGCAGCCCCTGACAGGCCCCAGTGTGTGATGTTCTTCTCCCTGTGTTCATGTACTCTCATTGTTCAACACTCACTTATAAGTGAGAACATGCAGTATTTGGTTTTCTGTTCTTGTGTCAGTTTGTTGAGAATGATGGTTTCCAGCTTTATTCATGCCTCTGGAAAGGACATGAACTCATCCTTTTTAATGGCTGCATAGTATTCCATAGTGTATATGTGCCACATTTTCTTTATCATCAGTCTATCATTGATGGGCATTTGGGTGGTTCCAAGTCTTTGCAATTGTGAATAGTGCCACAATAAACATACGTGTGCATGTGTCTTTATAATAGAATGATTTATAATCTTTTCGATATATACCCAGTAATGGAATTGCTGGGTCCAATGGTAATTCTAGTTCTAGATCATTGAGGAATCGCCACACTGTCTTCCACAATGGTTGAGCTAATTTACACTCCCATCAACAGGTAAATGCATTCCTATTTCTCCACATCCTCTGCAGCATCTGTTGTCTCCAGATTTTTAATGATCATCATTCTAACTGGCATGAGATGGTATCTCAATGTGGTTTTGATTTGCATTTCTCTAATGACCAGTGATGATGAGCATTTTTTCATGTTTGTTGGCCTAATATATGTCTTCTTTTGAAAAGTATCTGTTCATATCCTTTGCCCACATTTGAATGGGGTTGTTTTTTTTCTTGTTACTGTGTTTTAGTTCTTTGTAGATTCTGGATATTAATTCTTTGTCAGGCGAATAGATTGCAAAAATTTTTTCCCATTCTGTTAGTTGTTGGTTCGCTCTAACAATAGTTTCTTCTGCTTTGCAGAAGCTCTTAAGTTTAATTTTGGCTTTTGTTGCCATTGCTTTCGGTGTTTTAGTCATGAAGTTCTTGCCCATGCCTATGTCCTGAATGCTATTGCCTAGGTTTTCTTCTAGGGTTTTTATGATGTTAGGTCTTACATTTAAATCTTTAATCCATCTGGAGTTAATTTTTGTAAAGGGTGTAACGAAGGGATCCAGTTTTCACAACACCATTTCGTAAATAAGGAACACTTTCTCCATTGCTTGTTTTTGTCAGGTTTATCAAAGATTGTAGATGTGTGGCATTATTTCCGAGGCCACAGCTCTCTTCCATTGTTCTATATATCTGTTTTGGTACCAGTACCATGCCGTTTTGATTACTGTAGCCTTGTATAGTTTGAAGTCAGGTAGCATGACTCCTCCAGCTTT
>NW_016107590.1:2629969-2643861 GCF_001604975.1 Cebus imitator | reverse complement strand
TTAGGATTGTCTTGGCTATGCGGGCTCTTTTTTGGTTCCATATGAAGTTTAAGGTGTTTTTTTCCAATTCTGTGAAGAAAGTCAGTGGTAGCTTGATGGGGATAGCATTGAATCTATAAATTACTTTGGGCAATATGGCCATTTTCATGATATTGATTCTTCCTAACCATGAGCATGGAATAATTTTCCATCTATTTGTATCCTCTCTTATTTCCTTGAGCAGTGGTTTTCCTTGAAGAGGTCCTTCACATCCCTTGTTAGTTGTATTGCTAGGTATCTAATCCTCTTTTTAGCAATTGTGAATAGGAGTTCACTCATCATTTGGTTCTCTGTTATTGGTGTATAGGAATGCTTGTGTTTTTGCACAATGATTTTGTATCCTGAGACTTTGCTGAAGTTGCTTATCAGTTTCAGGAGATTTTGGGCTGAGATGATGGGGTCTTCTAAATATACAATCACGTTGTCTGCAAAGAGTGACAATTTAACTTCCTCTTTTCCTAACTGAATACCCTTTATTTCTTTTTATTGCCTGATTTCCCTGGCCGGAACTTCCAATACTATGTTGAATAGGAGTTGTAAAAGAGGGCATCTTCATCTTGTGCCAGTTTTCAGAGGGAATGCTTCCAGTTTTTACCCATTTAGTATGATATTGGCTGTGGGTTTGTCATAAATAGCTCTTATTACTTTGAGATACATTCCTTTGATACCTAGCTTATTGAGAGTTTTTAATAAGAGCTGTTGAATTTTATTGAAGGCCTTCTCTGCATCTATTGAGATAATTGTGTAGTTTTTGTCTTTGTTTCTGTTTATGTAATGAATTACGTTTATTGATTTGCATATGTTGAACCAGCCTTGCATCCCAGGGATGAAGCCAACTTGATTGTGATGGATAAACTTTTTGATGTGCTGTTGAATTCTGTTTGCCAATATTTTATTGAGGATTTTTGCATCAATGTTCACCATGAGTATTGGCCTGAAGTTTTCTTTTTTTGTGTGTGTCTCTGCCAGATTTTGGCATCAGGATGATGTTGGTCTCATAAAATGAGTTAGGGAGGATTCCCTCTTTTTGTATTGGTTGGAATAGTTTCAGGACAGATAACAGCTCCTCTTTGTACCTCTGGTAGAATTTTGCTGTGACCTCGTCTGGTCCTGGACTTTTTTTGGTGGGTAGGCTATTAATTGCTGTCTCAATTTCAGACTTTGTTATTGTTCTAGTCAGGGATTCAACCTCTTCCTGGCTTAGTCTTGGGAGGGTGAGAGTGTCCTGGAATTTAGCCATTTCTTCTAGATTTTCTGGTTTATTTGCATAGAAGCATTTGTAGTATTCTCTAATGGTTGTTTGTATTTGTGTGGGTTCAGTGGTGGTATCCTGTTTATCATTTTTTATTGCACCTATTTGATTCTTCTCTCTTCTTTATTAGTTGATCTTTTCAAAAAAACAACTCCTAGATTCATTGTATTTTTGAAGATTTTTGTGTGTGTGTCTCTATCTCCTTCAGTTCTGCTCTGATTTTAGTTATTTCTTGTCTTCTGCTAGCTTTTGAATTTATTTGATCTTGCTCCTCTCTAGTTCTTTTAATCGGGATGTTAGAGTGTCAATTTTAGATCTTTTCTCATTTCTCTTGTGGGTATTTAGTGCTATAGATTTCCTTCTACACACTGCTTTAAATGTGTCCCAGAGATTCTGGTACATTGTATCTTGTTGGTTTCAAGGAACATCTTGATTTCTTCCTTCATTTCATTATTTATCCAGTAGTCATTCAGTAGCAGGTTGTTCAGTTTCCATGTAGTTGTGTAGTTTTGAGTGAGTTTGTAAATCCCTAGTTCTAATTTAATTTCACTGTGGTCTGAGAGACTTTTTGTTTTGATTTTTTTTTTTTTTTGCATTTGCTGAGAAGTGTTTACATCCAATTATGTGGACAATTTTAGAATAAGTGTGATGTGGTGCTGAGAAGAATGTATATTCTGTGGATTTGGGGTGGAGAGTTCTGTAGATGTTTATTGCATCTACTTGGTCCAGATCTGAGTGCAACTCCTGGATATCCTTGCTAATTTTCTGTCTCGTTGATCTAATATTGACAGTGTGGTGTTAAAGTCTCCCATTATTATTGTGTTTGAGTCCAAGTGTCTTTGTAGGTCTTAAGAGCTTGCTTTATGTATCTGGGTGCTCCTGTATTGGGTGCATATATATTTAGTATAGTTAGTTTTTCTTGTTGCATTGACCTCCTTACCATTATATAATGCCCCCTTTGTCTCTTTTAATCTTGGTTGGTTTAAAGTTTGTTTTATCAGAGACTAGGCTTGTGACCCCTGCTTTTTTTTTTCTTGCTTTCCATTTGCTTGGTAAGTCTTCCTTATCCTTTTATTTTGAACCTATGTGTGTGTTTGCATGTTAGATATGTCTGCTTAATACAGCACACTTATGGGTCTTAACTCTTTATTAAATTTGCCAGTTTGTGTCTTTTAATTGGGGCATTTAGCCCATTTACATTTAAGGTTAATATTGGTATGTGTAAATTTGATTCTGCCATTTTGATGCTAGCTGGTTGTTTTGCCCATTAGTTGATGCAGTTTCTTCATAGAGTTGATGGTCTTTGCAAATTGGTATGTTTTTGCAGGGGCTGGTACTGGTTGTTCCTTTCCATGTTTAGTGCTTCCTTCAGGAGCTCTTGTAAGGCAGGTTTGATGATGACAAAATCTCTCAGTTGCTGGTTCATAATGTATTTTATTTCTCCTTCAATAATGAAGGTTAATTTGGCTGGATACAAAATTATGGGTTGAAAATTATTTTCTTTAAGGATGTTGACTATTGGACCCCACTTCCTTCTGGCTTGTAGGGTTTCTGCTGACAGATCCACTGTGAGTCTGATGGTCTTTCCTTTGTGGGTGACTCAACCTTTCTCTCTGGCTGCCCTTAGGATTTTTTCCTTCATTTCAACCCTGGTGAATCTGACGATTAGGTTTGTTGGGGTTGCTCTTCTTGAGGAGTATCTTTGTGGCGTTCTCTGTATTTCCTGAATTTGAATGCCTTGCTAGGTTGGGGATATTCTCCTGGATAATAACCTGCAGAGTGTTTTCCAACTTGGTTTCATTCTCCCTGTCACTTTTAGGTACACCCAACAAATGTAGATTTGGTCTTTTTACATAATCCCATATTTCCTAGAGGCTTTGTTCATTTCTTTTTACTCTTTTTTTTTCTAATCTTGCCTTCTTGCTTTATTTCATTGCATTGATCTTCTATCTCTGATATCCTTTCTTCAACTTGATCAATTTAACTACTGAAACTTGTGTATGCTTCACAAACTTCTCATGCTATGTTTCTCAGCTCCATGAAGTTATTTATGTTCTTCTCTACACTGGTTATTCTAGTTAGCATTTCATTTAATGTTTTTTCAAGATTCTTAGTTTCCTTGCATTGGGTTAGAACATGCTCCTTTAGCTTAGAGAAGTTGGTTATTATCCGCCTTCTGAAGCCTGCTTCTGTCAATTTGTCAAACTCATTCTCCATCCAGTTTTGTTACTTTGTTGGTGAGGCATTGTGATCACTTGGTGGAGAAGAAGCATGCTGGTTTTGGAGTTTTCAACCTTTTTAGACTAGTTTCTTTCCATCTTTGTGGATTTATCTACTTTTTTTCTTTGAAGTTGGTTTGAAGATGGGATCTCTGAGTGGATGTCCTTTCTGTTGATGTTAAAACTATTTTTTTTTCTGTTTGTTAGTTTTCCTTCTAACAGTCAGACTCCTCTTCTGCAGGTGTGCTGGAGTTTGCTGGAGGTCCACTCCAGACCCTGCTTGCCTGGGAATCACCAGCAGGGGCTGCATAACAGCAAAAATTGCTACCTGTTCCTTCCTCTGGTAGCTTCATCCCAAAAGGGTACCTGCCAGATGCCAGCCATAGCTCTACTGTATGAGGTGTCTGTCAGCCCCTGCTGTGAGGTGTCTCCCAGTCAGGCTACATGGGGGTCAGGAAGCCACTTGAGGAGGCAGTCTTTCCCTTATAACAGATCAAATGCTATGCTGGGAGATCCACTGCTCCCTTCAGAGTTGCCAGTCAGGGACATTTAAGTCTGCTGAAGCTGAATCACAATCACCTCTTTTCCCAGTTGCTCAGTCCCCAGAAGGCAGCTTTATTTATACGTCCCTGACAGGCTGCTGCCTTTTTTCAGAGATTCTCTGCCCAGAGAGGAGGGTGTCTAGTGACACAATCTGCCTGCAGAGGCCTTGAGGAGCTGTCGTGGACTCTGCCCAGTCACCATGTAAACTTCCCAGTGACTTTCTTTACATAGGCGAGGTTAAAACTTATGGAGCCTCAGCAATGGCAGATACCCCTCCCACCACTGAGCTTGAACATCCCAGGTTAAGCTCAGGCTGCTGGGTTGGCTGTAAGAATTTCAAGCCAGTGGATTTAGGTTGCTGGTCTTTGTGAGGGTGGGACCCGCCGAGCCAGACTACTTGGCTCCCTGGCTTCAGCCCCCTTTTTCAGTGGAGTGAGCAGTTCTGTCTCGCCGGCATTCCAGGCGCCAATGGGGTATTAAAAAAACCTGCTGTAGTAGCTTGGTGTCTTCCTGAAATGGCCGCTCAGTTTTGTGTTCAAAACCTGGGGCACTGTTTTATAGGCACCAGAGGGAATCTCCAGGTCTCTGAGTTGTAAAGACTGTGGGAAAAGTGCAGTATCTGACCCTGAATGCCAGAGTGCTGGGAAAAGTCCCTAAATGGCTTCCCTTGGCTAGGAGAGGGAGTTCCATGACCCCTTGCACTTCCTGGGTGAGGTGATGCCCCACCCTGCTTTGGCTCGCTTTCTTTGGGCTGCAACCACTGTCTAACTAGCCCCAGTGAGATGAACCGGGTTCCTCAGTTGGAATTGCAGAGCTCACCAGTCTTCTGCATCACTCTCGCTGGGACCTGTGCACCAAAGCTGTTCCTATTCAGCCATCTTGCCAGCAGTCCTATCAAGAAAGAGACATCTTTAAAAAGAAAAGCAGAATTTGTATGTTCACCTGCTCTGATTTCAAAACTTACTTCAAAGCTACTCTAATCAAGACAGTGTAGCTCTGACATATGGTTAGCTATATAGATCAATAGAATAAAATTGAAATCCCAGAAATAAACTTTAACATTTATAATCATTGAGTTTTCAACTAGACTGCCAAGACAATTCAGAAGATAAAAAAAGTCTTTTCAATAAGGGGTATTAGATATCTACATGTAAAAGAATGACTTTCTACCCCTTCCTCACATCATGCAAAAAAATTAATTCAGTGGTGATTATGAACCTGAAAGTAAGATTTAAACTACAGAACTAGCAAAACCACAACAAAAACCAATCAGCCAAATTTTAAAATGTGGAAATGACTTGAATAAATAGTTCTCCAAACAAGATACTAATGGCCAACAAGCACATTAAATCAAAACCATGATAAAATGTCACTTTACACTCACTGGGACATAATTTTAAACAAAAAATAAAAGTATTAGCAAGGATGTGGAGAAACTAGAACCCTCAGGCAGTGTTAGTGGGAATGTAAGAATGGTACTATGGAAAACACTATGAAAAAGCCACTATGGAAAACAGTTTGACTTTCTCAGAAACTTAAACATAACACTGCCGTATGATCCAGTAATTCCACTACTAGATATATCCCAATCTCTAAATTTTTAATGAAAAAGATGGATATATCCTTATATGGTTAATATACAATTAGTAACTTTTTTTCTCATTTGCTGTTAACTGTATTCCTAATATATTTCTGCAAATGGAAATAATATGAAATTGAAGAAGACATGGAATACAAATTACGGTAGCAATTGAGAATCGGTAAATGTGAAGGAAGCTAGAAGTTACTAGAGGAATATCTAATGAACTTGAATGCATGGTAAGAATACCCTTTGTAAA
Source organism: Cebus imitator (assembly GCF_001604975.1). Lineage (NCBI taxonomy): Eukaryota > Metazoa > Chordata > Mammalia > Primates > Cebidae > Cebus > Cebus imitator. Next base: position 2,637,970 of record NW_016107590.1, on the reverse strand, counting down.
ATTGAAATAGCACAGAATTATTCTACCTTCTCCATAACTTAAAGCAAAATGAATAATAGTTACATATAATATTATAAAGGTATCATTAGTTTTCTTTTCTTTTTTCTTTTTTTTTTTTTTTCTGGTTAAGTCTGGTTTCGCTCTTTCACCCGGCTGGAGTGAGGTGATCTCGACTAACTGCAACCTCCCCTGCATGGGTTCAAGTGATTCTTCTGCCCCAGCTTCCTGAGTAGCTGGGATTACAGGAGCCTACCACCACACCCAGCTAATTTTTATATTTTTAGTAGAGATGGAGTTTCACTATGTTGGCCAGGCTGGTCTCGAACTCCTGACCTCATGCGATCCACCTGCCTTGGCCTCCTAAAGTGTTAGAATTACAGGTGTAAGCCATTGCACCTGGCCTATATTAGTTTCCAACTTTTAAGAAAACATGTTAAAGTTTGAAATTTTCCTATTATTTATAAGCAGAGTTTCCTATAAGAAGACTGGATGATTTTAAAAGTAATAATGAAATTTTCAAAAAGTACACATAGTAGTATACAGAGGAGAAATTCAGGAGTGGATAGTATTTTAATTCTCCCGTATTTCATAGCAGGAAAGTCCATAAACACTATCAATAAATCAAGCATTAACATATGGCTTAATGTAAAGCAAGCCAAAAGAAGAAATTAAAAGTTACATAAATACACAAGTCAGAAGTTTAAGAATGTGGGAAATACAGGAAGTCATGTAAGTTAATTTTTTAAATTATTTCCAAAGGAAAAGGAAAAGTAATGCATATTTTTTAGAGCAGATGAATCAAGAAATAATATAGGTGTATATATATATACATTATACAAAGCAAATAATGGTAGGCACAAAGAACTAAGAGAGAAGATGTACAAAGAAACGTATTAATGTTTGCCTCAAGGGAGGCAACATTAGCCAGAGAAAGATTGCCGTTTTTCATTTTGTTTTCTTTCCTTGAAAAATATCATGTACATTTATAGAATTGTTTTAAATGATGAAGTACATATTTTGGAGAAAGAAAAATTCCAGCTCTGCTTTGCGTGAACAGACTCCGATTTTTGGAATACCATCCATTTTGCCATATATAGGTAGCAGGGTAAATGAAAGCACATGGAGATATACGTAGGTAGCCAACTTTTTCCATCATTGCCCACAGCTGATTATTCAGTAACATTACTTCTGATGCTCATGAATATTCTGCAGTAGGCTTTATTTATCTTTTTCCTATGTTCATATTTCTATATTTTTAAAGTCACATGGTAACTCAGGTAGACATGGTTGAAAATACTTTATGGTACATTTTCTTGACTTCATGCACTTTAAGTCACATCTTTTGTTTGAAGAGGAACTTTGCAGCCCTTCTGTCCTTCCTTTCTGTGGGTTACTGAGGGTTATTCCTGATTTTTTTTTTTAATGTATTTGATTCTACCAGAAAGCAAAACAGAAATTCAGACTTCCAGAAGCTTCAGAAGTCCAGCACCCAAATGTAATACTTGGGAAAAAAAAGGTGATCAGACTTTCAGACTTACAAAGAACAAGAGGCCGACAAAAATATATGTAAAAAGATTGCTAAGAACAAGCATGCAAAAAAACAGGTTTAGCAGAGTTAAATAGTGCTATCTTCACAGATAAAAGTAAAGCCAAGAAGGGTTCAATTAGACAGAAAATGTAATACAAACACTGATATAAAGTGATTAAATGATGGGCCAAAAAATGAGCATAACTTACAAAGTAACATAGAGAATTAAAGAAGGAATAAACCAGAAGCAGCAGTAAATATTAACATAGACATGAGGACTAAAATTCACAAATGGAAGTTAATGCTGTGATGAAGGGTAAACAGTTGTGTAGTTGAGGGCAAGGAGCCAACAGTTATGAAAAGATTTATGCCCTCACGCCAAGGACAGGTTTGGGTAGATTTCTAATAAAGGGCACTAATGCAAGTTAAGGAATTACTGGTGACATTAAACACAATCCAATATTGTTTATCCAATCTACATCCCACATACCTTAATAGTTTTAATTTCATATGTACAGTCTTAATCTTGATTGTAAAAATATAATTTCTTAAACTTTCTTAATCACATTTCGTATAATTCCTTTATATTTAAAATATGTTTATGATATATATTATATAATACTAGTATATCTTATATGTACTGTATATGTTATGAGAGTATAGAACACTAAAGAGGTGGGGCCAGGCTTTAAACATTCAAGCATTACTGAATGATATAGCAAATATCCTGTTTTTAAGTATTTCTGCCTCTAGAGTTAGTATGGTCAGTTCTTTGAATTTGTAATCCAAGAGTGAAATTGAGCTCTTTGATAATTAATTCTCTGACAGTTTTATACTGAAAGAGAAAGATCATAATGATGAAGACTAATATAAATGTTGACATTTAACAAAATGTTGTAAAAGAAAATTTTATTGTACTCTAGTGGCTACTTACCAATTGATTTCTTAATAGCCCAAAAGAATAAATGGACCTAGCAAAAGTCCCTAAATTACTCTTAGAGAATAGCTTCCATGGGTGTATCTTGCTTTTAAAGAGGATTTGAAACTGCTCTACTGCTATCTTTGGCTTCCCATGGTTCATGAAAAATCATGAATGCAAGTTTCTCAAGCCCTTTATCCTTGGGTCAAAGGAAATTGAACAGGCTTGTAAGGCTACTATCACTTGTTCATTGTTGAGATTATACTCAGAATATGAACAAAGTTTAGCTCAGATAATGGAAAACATAAATGCATCTATGGATCTTGTAATTTTAAAAATATTTTAAAATCATTTAAATTTGCAACATTTTATTTCAGTATGTTACTTTTATGCTTACCATTTTAATCTAATTGCACAGCATTTTATTTTTCTGTTTATAAATGTAATAATGTCAGGTTGATTGCTTAGGTATGTTGATCTATTAAATTTTCTTGGCATGTGATGGATTCATTAACTGTAATCTTTAAGTCTATAATAAATAATCAGTTTCTGGAGTTATTTTAAAAAGACACACTGATAAAGCCTAAAAGAGAATTATTTTGCATGTATCTTGCCCTGGAACAAAATGTACAATTAAAATGACCACCTAACAGCAATAACATCTTTATGAAGATAATTTGGTAAGAAATTTAGGTCAAGGATGTTAGCTAAAAGAACATTTCATTTGCCTTAACTGGCATCCTATAAGACATTTCTTGCTACCCAAAGACAATAGATTAAAGAAATTTTTCTCTTTTTAGGGAACAGAGGTTCTTTGTAAATATTGGCGCTTAACTCTGTGAGGCAGATGACTACCAACCCTGAGTACTCTGTAATTTCTTTGTTCAGCATTCTACCTCTTATACCCCTGTCAGGTTGTAAAATCAAAAGGTTCTCCAGGGTTGCTCTGAACATAAGTGTCTATGCTCTTTTGTACATACTGAATACTGTGCCAGTATTTCTTTACAACATATCATTTTGGGTTTGTATTTTTTCCTGTTTACATAAAGTGCTGAAATATAGGTGGGGGGGTGGATATCTGTGCTATGATTTTCGGAGCCCTATTTTATTATCTCAATTTTTTAGTGTCATACTCAAGACAGATGTGGCATTTTTAAATATGTCTTTAAAGAAACCAACACATTTAATGTAGAGTCATGTTTTGGGAGGTTAAGTGTTATGGCATATGAATCATTTTTCAAATAATTCATCTCCTTTTCATATGATTCTGTTTCTTCATGATGACCTAAGAATAGGAGAAAGGTATTTCCCCCATTTGTGCTTGGTATTGATGTTTTGTTTGAGATGTTATAAAATCAGTGTTGAATGTGAGTAAGTTATTCATAATACAGCTTCTAATGAAGTGTAGACATGACTTGAATAATAAATTTCCCAGTCCTGTAATAAGGCTCATCTTATGCTCATAATACAACCCTACACTGTTTCTATAATCCAGTGAAATTTTACCAAAGTCAAATTAAGACACATAAAAGCACATTCTTAAAGGATGATTCATAATCCTTAGGAAATGACTGTAATTGATTTACAACAAACCAGCTGTACCGAAAACTCAGCAGCCCCCGGTGACTAGCTGTTTCCTTGAGTAAACCTGTGCACACAATATGCTAGTCTGGAATTTTTTGTCAGACTGTAAAATCCAAAGATAAAATACATGGTTAATGGAGAACTTTTAGCAAAAACTACTGGAGAATGATTTTGCTTAGGTAAACACTTGTTTAAACACATTAATAAAAATGTCATGCACATTTAAAAATCATAATCTATAGAAGCTGCTATAAATTTCTAAAAAGGAAGATTTTTTAATGCCTTTTTCTTTTGTGTATTCTGACTACCTCAACGTTTCTTCCTTGCATAAAATTCTGGCATATGCAATGTACTGTATATGAAAATGACAGAGTGTGCCTCTCTGGTATAGTCTTGTCAATTACATGTGCTTTGTTTCATTAACTACGGCTAATTATTAGCCATGGTGTTCTAGACTATGAATTTAAATTGAGTAAAATGAGTGGCCATTTTTTATGATTTCTTTCTAGTCATCTCAGATTCATCATACTGTTTTTATTACATGTGAAAATATTTAAAGTATAATAATCCAAATCTTTCACTGCCTTATTCAGTAAGAAAGTAAGTGTTCATATTAAAGGTGACAGAGATAGATGGCATTAACTCTGTTTTTTTGCTTGACAGCCCTTGCCCACAACATATGTTCAGTGCTATCAGGGTTATTACAGAGAACACAAACTAATCAGGTGGACAGATTCACAAATAGTGCCTAGAACACATGGTGGCCTCCCAGTGTTAACAAGAAATGTCTGAATCACTTGTAAACATCGTCAAATAATGGGAAGATTTGTCATTTTGATTGCTGGTTCTTAAGACTGTGGTTAAAATAATCTTTTGGACTATGAACTTGCTAGATTGGAAGGTGAGATGCCATGACCTGACCTTATTTGCTGTTGTGTCATTAAAAAGAGAAAAAGTTATGGGCTCTGTAATAGTTCTGATATTGATTCAACAATCCATAAGTTTTACCTTTAAAAATTATTTGAGATTTTGTTCTTGAGACTGAATTTCTTAAAAGGAATTAATATTGAAAACCTTTTTGTTCAAAAGTTTATTAAGAGTTATACACTTATCAGTTTCTCCATTAAGAGAAAATGTTAACTGAATCTGATTGCAAAGAAGATTGTTCAGGAATTCTAATTCTAGGGTAATTTGATGATCTAATTTTACAAAGATTAAAATGTACTTGAAAACTACTATGAGCTTCCCACGCAGTAGCACATCCATGTGTATATAGGTATATGAGTTCTTATGTTTTTATCTTTAATCTGTGTATTGTGTGTGTGTTTGTGTGTGTGTGTGTGTATATATGTATATATATATACGTATATATGTCACTGCAGAATTTCCCCTTCACAGCTAACAAAGATATTACTTTTTACTTGCAAAAGAAAATAAGGGTGAAAAAAATAATAGCTAAATGTTGAACCAAATGAAGTAACTATTTCAGGATTATAAGCAGAATGTTGCTGGGAAAAGAGCTTGAAATGGTGAAATTTCTAAGTAAAGAGGCCTTTCAATAAACTGGAGCAGTCTGCAAGGGCACTATCCAAACATAAAGCCCGCTGATCTCAGCGTTTATTCAACTGACTTCTGGCAGGTTTTACAAGGGGGAGATTTTGCTATAAAGTTTATATTTTTAGGTTTACAGCTTTTTCTCAAATTCTTTCTATTTTATTGAGTCCTCTTCCCTCAATCTGTTTATCATACTCACAGTCAGAGGTAATCTTTACTATAGCATGACAACACCTTAAAAATTAGAATTATATGAATTTGAAGTAAAAATAGATACCATCTTATTAGTGAATTAGCATGTCCAAAGCTTATATACCTGGTAGTCCTTTCCAGATAAAATAGAATATTGTGTAAGAGTGTAGGCTTTGGAGACACAGAGGTTGTTTTGGAATGTTGATTGCGATACTTTGTAGATTTATGAATTTGGGCTAGTCATTTAGTTTTATGAGCTTCAATTTTCTCAAAGAAGTATAGATAGTAATATCAGAGTTTTAAAAAAGATTAAAACAAAAATCATTTTGGCAAAGCATTTATTAGAGTGGCTGACCCAAAAGAAGTCCTAGTAAATTGCATCTGTTACAATTATGTGACAATATCCTTTGTTACTTCCATTTTGAATTTTCAGGCTAGCCTTTAGGTTCTAATCTTGAGGAAAACTGTTCCTATTAGTTGTCTTTATTTCTATCAACCAGATTAAGTTTCTCTTCCATTTGTCAACTCATTACAAGATAGAGTGACTTCTTCTACCTAGAACAGCGCCTCTCTTTGGCTACAGTTTGAAACTGCATATTATCAATCAGCTGAAAAGAGAGCTACTTAAACCTCCTACCACCCTCTGTGTTTCCCCCTCCCCATGCTGCTCTTCCTATTTTCTCTCTTTTGTTCGTTAAGTGCTCAAATCCTACTGTTTATTCCACCTCTTCAATAAAGACATTCTTCTTATGGAAATCAGTGATCTCTGATTTGCAAAGCCCAATGAATACTCTTCAGATATTTGTTATTAAAGTCCATGAAATTCTTTTTCCTTTTCCTGTTTCTGTACTGTAATTATTTTATTTTTAGTTTTCTTCTCTTTTATTTAATCAAGAAAAGCATATTGGTTGGTCTGACACACAATATGATAATTTTCAGTCTACATCTCCAGCTCAGCAACTGCTGCCTAGTAAACACTACAAACAAACATAACTTGTTTAGAACAAGATAAGATGGCCTCTCTACAACTCACTAACCTTACGTTCTACTCTGGTGACTTACACCATTATATCCTGTCTTAGCCACTCTGGGCTGCTATAACAGAATGCCAATCTAGGTGGCTAATCAGCAACAAACATTTATTTCTCACTCTTCTGGAGGCTGGAAGTATGAACTCAGGCTGGCAGCATGTTTGAGTTCTGGTGAGTACCCTCTTCCAGTGGTTGTGCACTCATAGGTGGAAGCGGGGCTAGCTCTCTGGGGTTTGTTTTATAATGGCAGTAATCCCATTCATGAGGGCTCCATTCGCCTTAGAAACCCTGCTGCTTAATACCATTATAGTGCAGCCCAGGATTTTAACATAAAATCTTGGAGAGACACAAACATTCAGATCTTAACATATTTCCAGTTTTCCAGTATGTCTAAAGGTCATTTTCTATTTCTCACATTCTGCTATTCCATTTCAACATTATGTCAATTCTACCTTCATAATACTTAACAATTTATTTTCCTTCTCTACTATCCCTGCCCTTGCCTGACATTAGACCCTCCTTCTTTTTACCTGGATTTCTTATTAATTTTCCCTTCTTCTAGTCTTCCTTCCCTCTATCCCAAATCTATTAACCATACTGCCGTAAAAATAATATTTTTTCGAAGTAAAATTGATTGCATCATTCTCTTAAATCATTCCAAGTCTTCCCATTACCTTCAGGATAAGCGCCACCGTAGACTACATCTTTCCCATCACTTTTCAGCCCCCACTTTCCTGTGCAAATACTCCTTGACCTAAGATGGTGATATGGCTTAGATGTGTGTCCTCTCTAAATCCCATGTTGAAACTCGATCCCCAATGTTGGAGGTGGGGCCTAGTGAGAGGTATAGGATAATGGAGATTATTCAGGTCCCTCATGAATGGCTTGGTGCTGTCTTGACGGTAATCAGTTCTCACTCTGTAAGTTTACATGAGATCTGGTTGTTTAAAAGGGTCCAACACGGCTGGGCGCGGTGGCTCACGCCTATAATCCCAGCACTTTGGTAGGCCGAGGCGGGTGGATCACTAGGTCAAGAGAGAGATCGAGACCATCCTGGTCAACATGGTAAAACCCTGTCTCTACTAAAAATACAAAAATTAGCTGGGCATGGTGGCACAGCCTGTAGTCTCAGCTACTCGGAGGCTGAGGCAGGAGAATTGCTTGAACCCAGTAGGCGGAGGTTGCGGTGAGCC
>NW_016107590.1:2592402-2629894 GCF_001604975.1 Cebus imitator | reverse complement strand
GCGCCATTGCACTCCAGCCTGGGCAACAAGAGCATAAATAAATGGGAAAAAAAAAAAAAAAAAAAAAAAAAAGAGTCCAACACTTCCTCCAGTCTCTCTATTCCTCCCTCCCTCATCATGTGACACACCAACTTCTCTCGTCTTTGGCCATCGTTGTAAGCTTCCTGAGGCCCTCACCAGAAACAGCTGCCAGCACTACACTTCTTGTATAGCCTGCATACCTGTGAGCCATGGTAAACCTCTTTCCTTCATAAATCACCCAACCTCAATTATTTTGTTATAGCAAAGCAAATGGATTAACACAGGTGGGGTTATGTCTTGATAAATAAACCCTTGTTAAGTTGAAAATACTGTAATTAATTCAAAAATGCATTTAATGTACCTAACCTATGGAACTTTGTAGCTTAGATCAGCCTACCTTAAAAATGCTCAGAACATTAAAATAGTTTACAGTTGGACAAAATCATCTAGCACAATGCCTGTTTTATAAAAGTATTGTATATCTCCTGGTTGTTAACCTCATGATCATGTGCCTGGTGGGGACCTGTGGCTCACTGTCACTCCCCAGTATCACAAAATACTTCAGTACTGTACATTACTAGCCCAGGAAAAGAACAAAATTTAAAATATGGTTTCTATTGAAATGCACATTAATTTTGCACCATTGTAAAAGTTTTTTTTAAAAATCATGTCTAACCATTGTAAGATGGGGACTGTCTGAGTCCATTTTGTGCTATCAGCATGATGAAATATTTGTGGACCCTATAAGATTCTGTACACATTCACATCTTGGCTCTGCCCATACTTTTCCAACTTTTCTAAAATATCATTCCTGTTCTTCTTCAGTTAATCACATCCTTCTGGCTCTTCAACATTTATCTCAGCTTTCACCTACTCACTTCATCTCCTGCCTGAGATAGATGTTCTTTCCTGTACTTCTATTCATATGTATGCATTGCCATCATAACTCTTATCATTCTGTATTTCAGCTATTCATTGATTCATCTTACTCACTGGACAACGAGATTCTCTGAGAAGAGAAAATGAGGTGCACTTTACCCACTCACAGATCCCCTCCCCTGATAAACATCTGGCACTCTATAAATGTTCATTAAAACAATAGCTAAATAGCCAGCACCATTCATGTTTTGTGATCTCTATCATCAACCTCCCTCAGTTCCTTCACTGAATCATCTTGTTGATGTGTGTATGCTAGGTTCTTTTCTCTCCATCTTTGCTTTTCCTATTTCCCCATTTTACACTTTACTTTTCAGGTTTTCTAAACAGGTTATTTACCTCAATATACCAATTATAGAAATTTCTCACTCTTCCTTCTGTGAATTCTGATTTTCATGTATATTTTTTGGTGAACCCAAAGTTCACTAATTATAGGTTCTTAGCTCTTGAAAGCATTAGTACCTCAGTAGCAAAACAAGTTCTACCTGGAGATTTCATTCATCTCAAATTCTCTCTTGAGAAGTTACTAATTTAAATACCCTATCACATGTTAAATTGCTTTGATATATTTTATTGGGAAATGATAGCATTGAGTTATCTTAAAACATTCAATATGACTAAGGCTTAATATTCTTATTTTATAATATCAATTGCTTTCCCATCCAGAAGTTATATCTGAATCAATAGTAATGCTTTAGAAAGAAGAGTGCTTTACTGGTAGCCAGACCATTTAAAAATATTCCTTATACTCACAAGCAAGAGCACTCTAAGTGAAAATATACCACAAAATTAATAGTTAGAATTTAATATAAACATCAAAGAAAGAGATATCATAGAAACTCTAATTGTCAATAGGAGTATTTTTGTGTTTTTATGATTGAAAAAAAGGACATTGCTTTAAGGCATTGATAAAGGAATAGTCTTTTTAAACCAAGTGATTTCAAAGCCTTGTCTAAATTACAATCTCAAAATGTCACCCATCTTTCTTATTTATTTGGAGTCAAACTTAATTACAGGGTCTTTAAGTTGATCAGAATTTATATACTAGGAGGATTTCCCAATATATTTTAGCCACGTAGAGATACACCACTGATGTGTTGAGCTGAACAATATTCACCATCCCATCTTTTTCTGCATAAAATTGAGTTTCAGATCACTCCAGCTGAGATTATAATTAATAACAACTTTTCCCTTGAAATACTGAAATAGCATGCATTTTGCTTGGATGAATATGTTCTAGAAGCCAAGTGCCAATACTAAAAAATACACATTTTGTTCTTTATGTGAGGCCACATTAATAACTGAGATTTAGAGCTAATCAGTGCAAATTGTTATTATTTCCAAAATTATAAGTATAGCTGCCTATACACTTCTACATATTTACCGTGGCTTTAAAATGATGTGTCTGATTTTAAAGCTCTGGCCTTTAAACCAAAAGGTCGTTTATTATGCCAAACAAAGAGAGGTGATTCTTGATATTGCTGAATAAATTTATGCTGTGTGTGTGTGTGTAGCTATGCACATTTATACGCAACATGGAGGACTGCAGTAAAAATGACTCTACAATTGGGGGAAAGGTAACATGTTATATAAATACTGTGTATATTACTTGTATATCCAATGTTCCCTTCAAAATCTGGACATTTGTTTTTATCTTCTGTATACCCTAAATTGCCCAATTTCACTACATTATTTGGGTTTTTTATAATTAACAGGAATATGCTACATGAGAATAATAGCTTAAGTTTTCTAATATTGTCTAAGCTGTAAACTGCTTTTAGAGGTGTAATCTCTATCATTTAGCCCTACCATATACTTAGTATTACCTGTATTTTATACTCTTAACAAACAGTGAATTAAAGCATTTTTTGCCAGTCATATAGTGAAATAAGATTCTCTAACATAAGCCTAATCAAACATAACTTAGTCCTTTTGTGATTTTCACAAAATTAAAAGATCATAATAATTTGACACATTAAAAAGCTAGGTAGTTCATATAGCCATAAGAAATGTAATATGCATTGTACCTCCAATATCTATATTCTCCTGGAGGAGCTTGCCATAGCATTATGAAACACAAATAATTATTTTTACCATCCATCATAACCCCTAAACTAAAAAATGGGTAAAGCATATATATATAAGCAGTTAATAGAGAAATATAACTAGCCGATTAGCATTAGAAAAATGTCCAACTTCAAAATATAACCAAAGAGATAAAAATTTAAATAAAAGATCAAAGTGTTGGTGAGGGATTGCTGTATACGACTAATAGAACTTAAATCGATAAGAACCTAAATACAGATTTCTGCCACGATGGCCAGATAGGAACATCTCCGGTGCACACTTCTCAGCAATAGTGACACAGAAGAGGGGAGATCTCTGCATTTCCCACTGAGGTGCCAGGTTCGTCTCATTGGGACTGGTTAGACAGTGGGTGCAGCCCCAGGAGTGCAAGCCGAGGTAGGGTGGGGTGTTGGGATGTCGCCTCACCAGGGAAGCACAGGGACTGGATAACTCCCTCTCCTAGCCAAGGGAAGCCATTAGGGACTTTTCCTGACAGTCTGGCACTCTAGCTCAGATACTGTGCTTTTCCCACGGTCTTCACAACCCACAGACCAAAAGGTTCCCTCTGGTGCCTACAACATCAGTGCCCTGAGTTTCCAGCACAAAACCGGGCAGCCATTTTAGCTGCAGCCGTTTTTTTTTTTTTTTTCCTTCTTCTCATACCCCAGTGGCAGCTGGAACACCAGCAAGACAGAACCACTCATTCCCCTGAAAACAGGGGCCAAAACCAGGGAGCCAAGTTATCTGCTTGGCAGGTCCCACCCTCAAAATGAAGACCAGCAAGCTAAGATACACTGGCTTGAAATTCTCACAGCCAGCACAGCAGTCTGAGCTCAATCTGGGATGTTCAAGCTCAGTAGGGTGACAGGCGTCTGCCATTGCTGAGACTTAGGAAAGCAGTTTTAACCTTACTTGTGTAAACAAGGTCACAGGGAAATTTACACAGCAACTGGGCAGAGCCCACGGCAGCTCAGCAAGACCTCTGCAGGCAGACTGTCACTAGACTCCCTTCTCACTGTGCAGGACATTTCTGAATAAAACGCAGTAGCCCATCAGAAACTTATAAATCAAGCCCCCACCTTCCTGGGACAGGGCACCTGGGAAAAGGGATGATTGTGGGTTCAGCTTTAGCAGACTTAAATGTCCCTTCTTGGCAGCTCTGAAGAGAGCAACAGATCTCCCAGCAGAGTGAGCTCTGATAAGGGACAGACTGCCACCTCAAGTGGATCCCTGATACTTCCCAGCAGGGGCTGACAGACATCTCATACAGGAGAGCTCTGGCTGACATCTGGTGAGTACCCTTCTGGGACAAAGCTATAAGAGGAAGGAACAGGCAGCAATCTTTGATGTTCTGCAGTCCCCACTGCTGATTCCCATGAAAGCAGGGTTGGAATGAACCTCCAGCAAAACTACAGCAGACCTGCAGCAGACAGGCCTGACTGTTTGAAGGAAAATTAATAAACAGAAAAAAAAATAGTTTCAACATCAACAGAAATGACATACACTTAGAGACCCCACCCAAAGGTCACCAATTTCTAAGACCAAAGGTAGTTAAATCCATAAAGCTGGAAAGAAACCAGCACAAAAAGGCAGAATTCTCCAAAAACCGGAACGCCTCTTCTCCAAGGGATCACAACTCCTCACCAGCAAGGGAACAAAACTAGATGGAGAATGACTTTGATGAATTGACAGAAGCAGCCTCAAAAGGTGGGTAATAACAAACTTCTCTGAGCTAAAGGAACATGTTCTAACCCAATGCAAGGAGGATAAGAACTTTGAAAAAAGGTTAGATGAAATGCTGACTAAAATAACCAGCACAGAGAACACAAACAACTTGAAGGAGCTGAAAAACAAGCATGAGAACTATGAGAAGCATACACAAGCTTCAGTAGCCAAATCAATGAAGAAGAAGAAAGGATATCAGAGGTTGAAGATCAACTCAATGAAATAAAGCGAGAAGGCAAGATTAGAGAAAAAAGAATTAAAATAAATTAGCAAATCCTTCAAGAAATATGGAATTATGTGAAAATACCAAATCTGTGTTTGATCAGTGTACCTAAGGTGATGGGGAGAATGAAACCAAGTTGGAAAACACTCTTCATGATATTATTCAGGAGTACTTCCCCAACCTAGCAAGGCAGGCCAAGATTCAAATTTAGGAAATACAGAGAACACCACAAAGATACTCCTCAAGAAGAGCAACCCCAACACACCTAATTGTCAGATAGACCAGGGTTGAAATGAAGGAAAAAATCCTAAGGGCAGCCAGAGGAAAGGTCAGTTTACCCACAAAGGGAAGACCACCAGATTCACAGCAGATCTTTTGGCAGAAACCCTACTAGCGAGGAGAGTGAGGGCCAATATTCAATATCCTTAAAGAATTTTCAACCCAGAATTTCACATCCAGTCAAACTAAGCTTCATAAGCAAAGGAGAAATAAAATACTTTATGAACAAGTAACTGCTAAGAGATTTTGTCACCACCAGGCCTGCCTTATAGGAGCTCCTGAAGGAAGCACTAAATATGGAAAGGAACAACCAGTACCAATTACTGCAGAAAACATACCAAATTGTAAAAGATCATCGACACTATGAAGAAACTCCATCAATTAACAGGCAAAACAACCAGCTTAGTATCAAAATGGCAGGATCAAATTCACACATAAGAATAGTAACCTTAAATGTAAAGGGGTAAATGCCCCAATCAAAAGACACAGACTGGTAAATTGGATAAAGAGTCAAGACCCATAAGTGTGCCGTATTAAGGAGAAACATCTCATGTGCAAGGACATACATAGGCTCAAAATAAAGGGATGGAGAAAGATTTGCCAAGCAAATGGAGAGCAAATTAAAAAAAGCAGGGGTGGCAATCCTAGTCTCTGATAAAACAGATTTAAACCAATCAAGATCAAAAGAAACAAAGAAGGGCATTACATAATGGTAAAGAGATCAATGCAACAAGAAGAGCTAACTATACTAAATATACATGCACCCAGATACATAAAGCAAGTTCTTAACGACCTACAGGAGACTTAGACTTCCACAAATAATAGTGGGAGACTTTAACACCCACTGTCTATATTAGACAGATCAGCAAGACAAAAAAATTAACAAGGATTTCTAGGACTTGAACTCAGATCTGGACCAAGTGGACCTAATTGACATCTACAGAACCCTCCAACCCAAATCCACAGAATATACATTCTTCTCAGCACCACATGATACTTATTTTAAATTGACCACATAATTGGAAGTAAAACGTTTCTCAGCAAATGCAAAAAACGAACTTCATAACAAACAGCCTCTCAGACCACAATGCAACCAAATTAGAACTCAGGATTAAGAAATTCACTCAAAACTGCACAACTACATGGAAACTGAACTATCTGCTCCTGAATGACTACTGGATGATTAATAAAATCAAGGTAGACATAAAGATATTCTTTGAAATCAGTGAAAACAAAGACACAATGTACCAGAATTACTGGGACACATTTAAGGCAGTGTCTTGAAGGAAATGTATAGAACTAAATGCCCAAAAGAGAAATGAAGAAAGATCTAATAGTGACACCCTAACATCATGATTAAAATAATTACATGAGCAAAATCAAACAAATTCAAAAGATAGCAGAAGGCAAGAAATAACTAAGATCAGAGAACTGAAGGAGATAGAGACACAAAAAAAGCCTTCAAAAAAAAGAAATCAATGAATCCAGGAGCTGGTTTTTTTTTTTTTTTTTTTTTAAAAGTTCAACGGGAGCTTGTAATAGCCAGACTATTAAGAGAGAAGAATTACATAGATGCAATAAAAAATGATAAACAGTATACCCCGCTGATACCACAAAAATACCAATTACCATCAGAGAATACTACAAACACCTCTATGCAAATAAACTAGTAAATCTAGAAGAAATGGATAGATTCCTGGACACTTACACCCTCCCGAGAAAACCAGGAAGAAATTGAATCCCTGAATAGGCCAACACCAAGGTCTGAAGTTGAGGAAGCAATTAATAGCCTATCAGCCAAACAATGTACAGGACCAGATGGGTTCACAGCCGAATTCTATCAGAGGTACCATGTTTTCTGAAACTATTCCAAACAATAGAAATAGAGGGAATCCTCCCTAACTCATTTTATGAGATCAACATTACCCTGATACCAAAACCTAATAGAGACACAACTAAAAAAGAAAATTTCAGGCCAGTATCCATGATGAATATTGATGCAAAAATCCTCAATAAAATACTGGCAAACAGAATTCAACAGCACATCAAAAAGCTTATCCATCAGATCACTTTGTCTTTATCCCTGGGATGCAAGGCTGGGTCAAGATATGCAAATCTGTAAATGTAGTCCATCACACAAGCAGAACCAAAGACAAAACCACATGATCATCTCAACAGATGCAGAGAAGGTTATCAGTAAAATTCAACAGCTATTTATGCTAAAAACTCTCAATAAACTAGGTACCAATGAAACATATCTCAAAAATAATAAGAGCTATTTATGAGAGACCCACAGCCAATATCATACTAAATGGGCAAAAACTGGAAGCATTCCCTTTGAAAACTGGGAGAAGGCAAAGATGCCCTCTCTCACCACTCCTATTCAACATAGTATTGGAAGTTCTGGCCAGGGCAATCAGGCAATAAAAAGAAATAAAGGATATTTAGTTAGGAAAAGAGGAAGTTAAGTTGTCACCCTTTAGAAGACCCCATTGTCTCAGCTCAAAATCTCCTTAAGCTGATAAGCAACTTCAGCAAAGACTCGGGATACAAAATCAATGTGCAAAAACACAGGCATTCCTATATACCAATAACAGACAAACAGAGAGCCAAATCATGAGTGAGCTCCCATTCACAATTGCTACAAAGAGGATAAAATACTCAGGAATACAACTAACATGGTATGTGAAGGACCTCTTCAAGGTCCTTGTAGTTCTTTCTCAAGGAGAACTAAAAAACACTGCTCAAGGAAATAAGAGGACACAAAAAGATGGAAAAACCTTCCATGCTCAGTGTTAGGCAGCATTAATATCATGAAAATGGCCATACTGCCTAAAGTAATTTATAGATTCAATGCCATCCCCATCAAGCTACTATTGACTTTCTTCACCGAATTGGGGAAAAGCCACCTTAAATTTCATACACAACCAGAAAAGAACATGCATAGCCAAGACAATCCTAAGCAAAGAAAACAAAGCTGGAGGCATCATGCTACATGACTTCAAACTATATTACAAGGCTACATTAATCAAAACAGCATGGTACTGGTACTGAAACAGAGATATAGAATAATGGAACAAAACAGAGGCCTCAGAAGTAATGCCACACATCTACAACCATCTGATCTTTGACAAACCTGACAAAAACAAGCAATGGGGAAAGTATTATCTATTTAATAAATGGTGTTGGGAAAACTGGCAAGCCATATGCAGAAAGCTGAAACTGGATCCCTTCCTTACACCTTATATAAAAATTAACTCCAGATGGATGAAAGATTTAAACATAAGACCAAACAAACACCTTAAAACCTTAGAAGAAAACATAGGCAATACCATTCAGACATAGGCATGGGCAAGGACTTCATGACTAAAACACCAAAAGCAATGACAGCCAAAGCCAAAATTGAAAAATGGGATCTGATTTAACCTCAGGGCTTTTTTTTATATGTTGACAATGTTATAGTAACCACATGTGGCTAATCATGCAAGATCATTGAAAGCAGCAAGCACTAAGAAAACATTATAAGAAAATACAGTGTTTCTTACATTTCTCTCTTGCAAGGAAGGAAGCTTCATCAGTATTTACTCTAGATCAGTATCAAGGATAAAACAGTTTAGCAAAAAGAGAGTATAGAAAAGAGAATCCCCCAAAATGTGTTTATGGCCTTTTAGGTTTCATCTATAAAGGACATTATCTATCACCTTATTTAAGCTACCCTTCAACTGCATGCAAGCATATTACTATCAATCCCACTATATAAAGGAAGAAAGCAAAGCTCTGAGATGAAGTGACCAATCCAGGGTAGACACCAAGCTAGGATTTGAATATGGATGTATAGAAAACTTACAGGTGGAAAATAGGAAGGCCTGGCTAAGAGTAGAAGGATCTAGAGGCCAGGTGCAGCAGTGAGATCTCCTTGGCCCTGTGGGTGTGGACGGGCTGTTGGTGCATGGTCCACTGTTTCTTCCCTTGTGCTCCATAATTCTGTATGACTTCTCTAGTTCTGGGTTGCTGGTCTGGAACTCCACACTGGAGCTTACAGTCTCTGTGCTCAGCTGCCAGAGGTAGCAGTGTACATAAGGTGATGAAGACCCTTGACTGGTTTCTTCTGTGCTTTAGTGAGTTCCATATTTTATTTTTTTTGTATAAGGTCAGTATCTCCTTTGTGTCATGGTATTACGTTCATTGGAATCCATATTTACCAATATTTGAAAAAATCAGAGACATCAAATAAGCCAGGAAACCCTGGATCCTGCTGAAAAATGAGACCCTTGTTATTTTTCTTTTCCCATGTTTCTGAACATGCCTACACTCACAGTTCCTTTTCTGCACACTTCTATTAGAGCAGAGAGACATAAGAAATGGGAACTCTCAGGGAAGATTAGAAGATCCGCAGTCTAGGGCAACAGGCTGACTACAGACAGAAACTAAGGCTTCTGTCAAATCTCACAGACACACCCCCAACCTGGGTGTGGTAGAGAACTCCAAGGTAAAATCTCAAATATTGTGACTCTGGGGCTACTGGCTGGCTTACTCCAAGAGAGGGGGCCCTCAACACTCATAGCCACCTTTACATCTCATGTGTCTTTGGGTCAAGCCCATCCCTTGTTTTAGGGCTGAGGCCTGCAAAGCTCTTTGAACTGGCTGCATCATAGGCCACAACCTAAGTCAAGCCATGGCCACCCTCATGACCCACAGGTACACCTCTGGATGGCCTCCCAGAATTAGAAAATCTGAAGTAACTGGAAGGCCATGAAAAGGAGAAGAATGATCAACCCCTGCAGTGCCTAATTAGCTTAAGACATTCTTCTACGGTTCCTTATTCCCACCTCAATTGATAAGGCAACTGGACTTTGTAACTGACCTTGATCAACCTCATGACTCCAGACTCTATGACCTCCTCCCATCTTGCAAAAACTGCCCTAACCTGTAACTTCTGTAACTTTCCACTGCCTGCCCCGAACCTATAAAACCAGCTCCTATCCCACCACTCCCCGCTGACTCCCTTTTTGGACTCAGCCCATTAGCACCTGGGTGAATAAGCAGCCTTGTTGCTCACACAAAGCCTGTTTGGGGGTCTCTTCATTCAGAGCTTGCATTTAATATTTGGTACCAAAACCCGGGATGTGGGAACTCCTACAGGAGACCAGACCCCTGTCCCTACTCCTTGTGCTCCCTCTGTGAAGAGACCTACCTACGACCTAGGCTCATCAGACCAGCCCGTGCTTCCACTCGCCATCCTCAGATCAGGTAAGTGGTTTGCCTCAACTCTCTTCTTTAGCCCTTCTCACTACCTGTCAACCTTCTTCTCCTTTCAGTTTCATTTTCTCTCCCTTTCAGCAGAGACCAGAAAAACAGGACTTTCCATGAGGTTCATGACTGGAAAAATCCCACATTGGCCATGGAACCAGGAAGACAGTCTTGCCTCAGTGACTGATCATTGCAGAGACATCTGCTGTGGACACTCGCTCGCACTCATAGGTGAGAGATCAACACATGGGATGCCCCCTGTGACCAGTCCACCCCAGGTGCAGAGCAAGGTTTAACCTGGGATGCTTGCTAAGCTGCTTGGTCGTGAACTCACTGTCCTTGTCTCTGCCACTCTTCTTAAACTATGGGTCATCTCCCGCCCTCCATTTCTCCCTCCTCTCTCCCCTCGCCTGTGTTCTGAAAAATCTCAAACCCCTCCAGGTATCACCTGACCTAGAACCTAAGCATCTTTTTTTTTTCTGCAATATCATTTGGCCACAATATAAACTGGACAATGGCTCTAAATGGCCAGAAAATGATACCTTTGATTTTTCTATCCTGCAGGATCTGAACAAATTTTGTCATAAAATGGGCAAATGGTCTGAAGTTCCCTACATCCAGGCATTTTCACACTTCGCTCCCTTCCCAGCCTCTGTTCCCAATACGACCCCTCTCAAATTCTCCTTCTTTCCCTCCCACCCACTCCCCCTGTCCCTACTGCCAATGCAGATTCCTCACTCTCAATAGACTCTTCTGATCTTTCCCTTCCCCCTCAGGCAGCTCCTCATTAGGCCCAATCTGACCCTAATCTCCCAATGCCCCATCCCCTCCCTCTTATACCTCCTCTGTCACTTCCCCATCCCACACCCGCTCTGGGACACAATTTAGTCTTAAAAATAGCTCTCCCTCCCCTGCCCCTTTAAGAGGTGGCTGGAGCTGAGGGCATACTCAGGGTGCAGGTTCCTTTTTCTCTATCCAATCTTCCCAAATTAGTCAATGCTTAGGATTCTTCTCATCAGATTCCAAAAAATATATCCAAGAGTCCCAATACCTAACTCAGTCCTACAACTTAGCCTGGAATTATTTAAATATCATTCTAACCCCTACTCTTTCTCCAGAGGGTTTATACTCTGGATCAGTCTTATGCTGATACCCCCAGACACCATGAGCCAGCCCTCCAAGAGCGCGTCAGGGCAGTACCTAGGGAAGAACCCCAATGGCAATACAAGGTGGGCTCATCTGACATCACCAAGTGTGGATATATGGTCTCTTGCTTAGTTGACAGACCTAAGCGGGCAGCTTACAAAGCTATATTATGACAAGCTTAAAGAAATAATCCAGGGCAAACATGAAAATCCTGCCCAATTCATGGCCTGCCTGGCAGAAACTCTTAGACGCTTCACAGCACTAGACCCAGAGAGGCCAGAGGGTTGCCTTATTCTCAATATGCATTTTATTACCCAATCTGCCCCAGACCTTAGGAAAAAACTTCAAAAACTAGACTCAGGCCCTCAAACTCCACAACAGGATTTAGTTAACTTGGCCTTCAAGGTGTTTAACAGGGGGGAGGAAGCAGCCAAGCGACAATGCACTTCAGGGCTGCAAATGCTGCCTCCACTGTAAGACGGAGCCCAGCCACTCCTTCCGCTCGCAGAAGTCTCAGACCGCCAAATCCACTGCATCCAGGCTTCTCTTCAGGACCTCCTCCCCCAAAGCCTTGCGTCAAATGCCAGAAAACTAGCTCCCAGGCCAGGGAGTGCCCACAGCCTGGGGCTCCAACCTGCTTCACATGCCAAAAGCTTCGACATTGGGCTAACAAATGCTCACAGGCCAAGGCCCCCCTAAGCCATGTCCTGTCTGTAATATGTGAACAGACTCATATTACAGCCCCTTCCAGTGCTCCTGGAGTTCAAACCCAATATTCTCCAGCTGACTCCTTTCCAGAATTTCTTGGCTTAGAAACTGAAGAGTGACACTGCCAGCCTGCTCCGGAAGCCCCCTGGACCATCACGGATGCTGAGCTTCAGTTAGCTCTTACAGAGGAGGGTAAGTCCATCCCTTTCTTGATTGATATGGGGGCTACCCACTCCACATTGCCTTCTTTTCAAGGGCCTGTTTCCCTTGCCCCCATAACTGTTGTGGGTATTGACAGCCAAGCCTCTAAAGCCCTTAAAACTCCCCAACTCTGGTGCCAATTTGGACAGCATTCTTTTGCACACTCCTTCTTAGTTATTCCTACCTGTCCAGTTCCCCTACTAGGCCGAGACATTTTAACTAAATTATTTGGCTCTCTGACTATTCCTGGACTACAGCCACATCTCATGGCCAGCCCAGGACTGTAAGATCAAATTGTTTAGGCAAAAACAACAGGCTTTAAAAGGCCTAAAGCCTGTTATTGCCCATCTATTTACAACATGGCCTTTTACAGCCTACAAATTCTCCTTACAACTCCCTATTCTACCTGTCCAGAAACCAGACAAATCCTGTAGGGTAGTCCAAGACCTTCACCTCATCAATCTGAGTGTACTTCCTATCCATCTTGTTGTACCCCACCCTTATACCCTCCTGTTCCCAATACCCCCTTCTACAACACATTATTCCATTCTTGGTCTCAAAGATGATTTTTTCACCATCTCTTTACACCCCTCCTCTTCACCTCTTTTCACCTTCATCTGGACTGACCCCGACACCCACCAGTCTCGGCAACTCACCTGGACCATTCTGCCCCAAAGCTTCAGAGATGGCCCTCACTCCTTTAGTCAAGCCCTTTCTCATGATCTATTTTCCTTCTTTCCTCTGCTTCTAATCTTATTCAATACATGGATGACCTTCTTTGCAATTCCTCTTATGAATCTTCCCAGCAAGATACCCTCCTGCTTCTTCAGCATCTATACTCACGTAACCCCTTCCAAAGCCCAATTTTCTTCCCCATCCATTACCTAGCTTGGCATGATTCTCCAACAGAACACATGTGCTCTCCCTGCTGACCATGTCTGGTTGACCGCCCAGGCCCCAACTCCTTTTACTAAACAACAGCTTCTCTCCTTCCTAGGCATGGTAGGATACTTCAGCCTCTGGATACCAGGCTTTGCCTTACTGGCAAAACCATTCTATAAACTTTCAAAAGGGGACTTAGCTGACCCCACAGACCCTAAATCCTTCCCCCATTCTTCCTTTCATTCTCTGAAAAAAACCCCTAGAAACAGCTCCCACACTGGCTCTTCCCAACTCCTTCCAACCCTTCTCTTTACACACAGCAGAAGTGAAAGGCTGCACAGAGTTCTTACACAAGAACCAGGCCCATGACCCATAGCCTTTTTGCCTAAACAACTTGATCTTACAGTCCTGGGCTGGCCAGCGTGTCTGCATGCCATGGCAGCTGCTGCTGTTTTACTTCTGGAAACCTTTAAAATTACAGGCTATGCTCAGCTTACCCTCTACCGGTTTCATAACTTTCAAAATCTAATTTCTTCCTCATACTTGGTACACATACTTTCTGTCCCCCACCTCGTCCAACTCTACTCATTATTCATTGAAACCCCCACAGTTACCATTGCCCCCGGTCCAGACTTCAACCTGGCCTCTCACTTAATACCTGACACAAACCCTGAACCCTGTGACTGTATCTCCCTAATCCGTATGGCATCCTCCCCATTTCCTCATATTTCTGTCTTTCCTATTCTGGATCCAGACCATTCTTGGTTTATTGACGGCAGCTCCTCAAAGCCTAACCAATCTTCACCAACAAAAGCGGGTTATGCAATAGTGTCTCACATCTATTGCTGAAGCTGCTACGCTTCCCCCTTCCCCCTTCGACCACTTCTCAACAAGCTAAGCTTATTGCTTTAACCTGTGCTCTCACACTTGCAAAAGGACTGCATGTTAATATCTATACCGATTCTAAATACGCCTTCAACATCCTTCATCACCATGCTGTTACATGGGCAGAAAGAGGATTTCTCACTATACAAGGGTCCTCCGTTATCAATGTCCCCCCTGATGAAAACCCTTCTTAAAGCCTCTTTACTTCCAGCCAAGGCTGGAGTCATTCACTGCAAGGGACACAAAAAACCATCAGATCCCTTTACTCAAGGAAATGCTTATGCTGATAAAACAGCTAAAGAAGTAGCTAATGATGCAATACCTGCCCCTCATGGCCAGTATTTCTGCTTCTCATCTGTCACTCCTACCTACTCTCCCACCGAAACCTTAACCTACTAGTCACTTCCTACTCAAGGCCAGTGGTTCTTAGATCATGGAAAATTCCTCCCTCACAAGCTCATTGTATTCTTGTCCTTTCATGACCACTTTCATGTAGGGTACAAGCCACTAGCTCATCTTTTAGAACCCCTCATTTCCTTTCCATCATGGAAGTCCATCCTCAAGGCAATCACTTCTCAATGTTCCATCTGCCACTCTACTACTCAGTCACCCTCCTTTTCCTGCACATCAGGCTCGAGGGTTCACCCCTGCACAAGACTGGCAAATAGGCTTTACTCATATGCCCCATGACAGGAAGTTCAAATACCTCCTGGTCTGGGTTGACACGTTCACAGGATGGGTGGAGGCCTTTCCCACAGGGTCCGAAAAGGCCACCACACTGATTTCTTCCCTTCCTTCAAACATAATTCCCTGCTTTGGTCTCCCTACTTCCATACAGTCGGACAATGGACCTGCCTTCATTAGCCAGATCACCCAAGCAGCCTTCCAGGCCTTGGGCCTCCAGTGGAATCTCCAGGCCCCATAACATCCTCAGTACCGAGGAAAAGTAGAAAGAACTAACGACCTTTTAAAAACACATCTCACCAAATTCAGCCTCCAACTTAAGAAAGACTAGGCAGTTCTTCTACCCCTTGCTCTTCTCAGAATTTGGGCCACTTCTCGAGAACCCGCAGGGTACAGCCACTTTGAACTCCTAAGTGTCTGTACCTTCCTGCTTGGGCCCAACCTTATTCCAGACTCCAGCCCTCTTGGTGATTACCTTCCTCTTGGTGACTACCTCCAGCAGGCCAGACATGAAATTTGCCAGGCTGCTAACCTTCCCTTACCTACTCCAGATATGCAGCCATATGAAGAAACCCTAGCTGGACAGTCAGTCCTGATAAAGAGCCTAGTCCCCCAGTCTCTACAACCTTGGCGGACAGGACTCTTTCTGGCTGTCTACAGCACCCAGCCACTCTCCACCTGCAAGACCCTTTCCAGTGGGTTCATCACTCCAGGTGAAGCTGTTCCCTTCAGACAGACAGCCTGACTCCTCCACTTTCTCTTGGAAGTCGCAAGTACTCTCCCCAACATCTCTAAAGCTCACTCGAATTTCCGGAGAAACTTAAATGCTCTGTTTTTCTTTACACTGCTGGTTTATGCTTTTCCTTCAGGTGATTATGGCTGACATTTCATGGTTTTATCCCAAGGCTGCCACCCTTGACTTTCTTTTAGAGTGGTTAAATGATCTTCCTTGGCAAGGAACTCTCTTGTTCTTCCACCCCGATGAAGTCCTCTTCTTTTCTTTTATACTCTTAATCTTGCTCGTGTTCTCCTGCTACCCCCTACCTCTCCCTGATTACCTCCAACATACTACAAATCTAACCCACTCTTTCCTAGCCAACTCAAAGCTTTCTTTAGCCAGGTATTGCTGGCTATGCATTTCTCTCTCCTCATCTCACTATCCAGCCATTCCTGCCCTACTGACTGACTGGACAAACTCTCCTGTTTCTCTACACCGCCAGACTTCCTTCAATACCCCCCATATCCCCCAGAAGAGCTCCTCTACCTCCTAGAGTCAACAGACACCCCAGATATCTCATTTCAACAGGAAGCTGCTCTTCTACACACCTACCTACGTAATCCTTCCCCCATGTCAACTCAACACCCCCCGTTCTTGGACCGCTAACCACAGAAACAACTATTCCTATCGCTGCTCCCTTAAGCATTTCCTGACAATAACCCACTGGAATCCCCTTAGGAAATCTCCCGCCCTCTTTGTGTTTCTTTACACTTCACGTCAAGAGCCCTGCTACCCACGTTAACCAAAAAATAGGAGCATACGAACTGTGCATTACAGAAAAGCCCTCCCTTATTACTAGCAGCCTTAAAAACGTCAATAGCAGGTTTTGCCTAGGCAGGCATTGACCCTGTCTCTCACTCTATCCTTGACTACCCTTCCCTGGATCCTCAGGCTCTCCTCTGGACCCCTCTTCCTGTCTGCTCAGGCCCAATCTTGTTAATGAAAGTTAGTGGTTACTTACAGGTACCACATGCTTGTTCATACACAATGAAAACAAAAGCTCTCCCTCCATACAGTTACCTATCAGACCCCACTACAACCATTAACAGCCACAGCCCTTGCTGGTTCCCTTGGCATTTGGGTCCAAAGCCCCAGCCCTCTCAGAACACTTTCTCACCTTTTCAGTTTCCACTTCCAGTTCTGTCTAAACCAAGGTCTTTTTTCCCTCTGTGTTCTCGTATCTGCCCTCCTACCAACTGGACAAGAACTTGTTTCCCAGTTTTTCTTACTCCCAAAAGTCAGTTTGCCAATGAAGACAGAAGCCTCTGTGTTCCCCTTGGGGTCCTTGATGACATGACACAAGCAAGTCATTCCATTGATGCCCTTAATTGTAGGATTAGGAATTACTACTGTACTCAGCACAGGCATAGCAGGCCTTACCACTTCAATTGTCGCCTTCTCTAATGATTTCTCTGCTAGCATTGCAGAATTAACTCAATCACTATCCCTTCTTCAAGCTCAAGTAAATTCCCTAGCTGCAGTTGTCCTCCAAAACTGCAGAGGTCTTGATTTACTGATTGCTGGAAAAGGAGGTCTTCGCCTACTCCTAAATGGAGAATGTTGTTTTTATGTAAACCCACACTATCACCCCTTGCCCCGAGATCTCCCAGCAGTCTAAATTCTTTCCTGTTTTTTAGGTTTCCACACTACCCACAATTCCACTCGAAGAAGCCCTGAGAAACATCACCCCATGACCCCTCTGTGCTGGCCATCCTAAGAGTCCCCTGGCCTCCACTCTTCATTACTTTTTCCTTTATCTAACTAATATAAAAAGATAGGAATGCAAGGTTCTTTGGCTGCACCATAGGCCATACCCTAAGTTGAGCCATGGTGACACTCATGACCTGCATGCACACCTCTGGATGGACTCCTAGAATTAGAAAATCTGAAGTAACTGGAAGACCATGAAAAGGGGGAGAATGATCAACTGCTGCAGCTCCTAATTAACTTGAGACATTCTTCTGTTGTTGCTTATTCCTGCCTCAATTGATAAGGCCATTGGAGTTTGTAACTGACCTTGGTCAACCTCATGAAACCAGGCCCTACAACCCCCTTGCAGTTTGCAAAAACAGCCCTAAACTGTAACTTCTGCAACTTTCCACTGCCTACCCCAAACCTATAAAACCAACTCCTATCCCACTGCCTTGCATTGACTCTCTTTTTGGACTCATCCCACCTGCACCCAGGTGAATAAACAGTGTTGTTGTTCACATAAAGCCTGTTTGGGGGTTCTCTTCATTCAGAGCATGTGTTTAACGAGCCCTAAAGGGAAACACTGAGCTTTTAAAAACCTTCTATCAGCTACAGCTTAGTCTGTCCTCAGGGAGCAGAATCCTATGGAAAAGAGCATATATAACCCTGAAGACTCTACGTTCTATGTCCTTGTGGTTCAGCAGAGGACTACTGACTGAAATATCAATTGAAGGCCATATGCAGAAAAACTATCATTACTTGAGTTTTTCAGAAAAGGATTAGTAAAAATTATTTGTATCCACTATAAAAAGGAAAGAATAGAGATCTTAAATCAACTTGGGAAGTCACATTATTCATTTATAACGAATGTCTGCTGCTTGCTTAGAAAGAGGAGAGTGAGAAATGGGTTGCACCCTCTGATATTTTTTGCTTTCAGCATGAATGCAGAGACAGAAAGAAGAACAAAGTCATAGCTTTAAAAAATAAGGTTCTGCTATTCAATGCCAACCCTCCCAGGTTTAACCTTAATCTCCTTTATTTCATGAGGTCCCAGGTCCACAATTGCTGAGGATGTTAGTTTCTAGAGAAAAATAGAGCCCTCAGAGAAAAGGCACAAAGGAAGAATATCAGAACTTAGGAAACTTCTCCAATTAATGCTCTGCCCCTCCATGAGAAATAAATAGCTATAGAGCAGGGCAGTGGGTCTTTCCTACTAAATATTTATGTAAGATATATTGGAAAGGATACTGGCTAAGTTTGGAAAGAAAATTTCCAGGTCAAACCCTTTGAACAAAGTGTTAATTTCCCTAAGTTTTAGACTCCTCCTTTGAGAGCGCACCCTGCCTGCAAATCTCATTGAGCTGTGGTGATCACATAGGATAATGCATATGAAAGCCCTTTTTAAATGACACAGCACTATACCTATGTGAGCCTAACTATTATTGTCATTAACGCTTGGATGTTAAATTCCTGGAGTTCTCAGGGCCTACACTTAAATCTTCACAATGAAGCATTGTACAAATCTATGGAGTGTCTTTGCTCCTACCTTCACCTGATGCAATATGAGCTACTTTCTCTATTTAAATAGCATATTTGCAAAAGGCTAAGGTAGCACAAAACCACCTTTCTCTTTGGAAAAGATGATTAATCTCTTCCATTATCCCAGATATCTCTCTAGCCTGTCCCATGGAATTAGAGGGTCCCAGTGCAGTCTGGGGCTGATGTGAGAAGGAGAACCCAGAGGGAAGGGAATGTGCACACCAGCTGTGGGGTGAGGGATCACAGGAATTTCACGAAGTCCAGGATGGTAGGGTAGTAACCCTTGCCAGGCCTACCAGGCCCTCCTGTCCCCATTTTCCTTCTCCATCCACTTTGTGCCTCCTGACTCTTACACGTGCAAGCTTTTTACTGTCTATTCCCTTTCTTTTCTTGTTTGTTTTGGTGTAGTTTTCTGGAGCAGATACAGCAAGATTTGTGCTCTGTAGGGTATAATAGACCAACCACAGAAGCAGATGCTCTGTTCTTCTGTGAGGAGGCAGGGAAAGGTGCTGTGATTTCTCATCACCTTTGGGATCAGTTAACATCATTCACTCTGCCTGCCTTCCTCTGGCCTCTACCCTCCCACTGGGCCTTCCCATTTTCTCATTTCCCTTTGTTTCACTATCACCACTGGGTGTCTTTCTTCCACCAGACTCTGGTATAAAACTGAATCCTGTAGTGTCCATGTAGCATCTTTGACCACATCACTGTCTTTTCTTTTCCACCCACAGAGCACACTCCAATACTGGACCCTATTTGCCCAGTCACACCCTACTTTTTTGGGGGGGTCTTACCTCCTCACCTCACCCCACGCTCTTAGGATTACAACCTCTTTCATCAAAATTGACACTGCCCACCTACCCGCCCCCTCCAATAGTTTCTAGAGTTTCACTGGACTGTCTCCCCACAACCATACTTTCATGTGAGGGACTCAGCAAGGTTCAAGCCAGAAAAAGACCTGGACAGGGGCCTCCTGCAGGATTTCAAGAGGAGCCTAATGAAGGGTCTTTGGGCTGACTTTGAGAAGGAGATAATAAGTAAATTCCATGAGACACTCACAAAACAACTTCTCAAGGTTCCCAAGGAAAAACCTGAACAAGAGGTTACTAAAAACTTTTGAATAGTTTCCAACCCAAAACACTTACTTGGGGAAGAACATGGGGCAGACCAATTAGGCTACAGTCCCTGTGGTCATGCACCCTTTGAGTGCTGATGCCCGGTCTAAATCGTGCCACCTGGGAAGGCTCACATCCATCCAGCCACCATAAATACCCTCATTCAATCAAGAATATCATGGGAATGCTTCTCCGGAGCTTTCTTATCTTAATTTGTGTCCTCAACAGTTTCTAGAAGCTCACAGAGTACACTATTGGATACACAAGAGGTGGTGTCCATTGTGTGAGGTCCTTGAATCTAAAACACTGTTTAAGGTGAGCCAGGCCTCTTCCCCATCCCACTTTTCCTGACTCAGTTATTCATATTTCAAGAGCTGACACAATAACTGAGGCTGTGACGCTTCTTCAGGTAAACCCTCAAACAATCTAGGGAAAAGAGGTTGTATCAGTCAGGGTTTTACAGAGAAAGAGAACCAAGAGGATGCATAGACATAGATACAGAGACGCAGGTAGATAGATAGATACACAGATAGATGCCTAGATACATAGACAAATGAAAAGACTTATAATAAGAAATTGATTCTTACCACTATGGAGTCTATCCAGTACCAATATCTGCTGTCAGAAAGCTGGAGGCCAGAAGAGCTGATGATGTGAATTTCAGTCCAAGTTTGAGGGTCTGCGAACCATGAGAGATGATGGTGTAGTTACAGTCCGAAAACCAGCTGTCTCAAGACCCAGGAAGATCTGATGTTTTGGCTGAAGTCTGAAAGCAGAAGGAATACAATGCCCCAGCTTGAAGGTGGTCAGACAGGAACAATTCCCCTTTATTTGAAAGAGGGTCAGCCTTTTTGTTGTGTTCAGAACTTTAACTGATTAGATGAGCCTTCTCACATTGGGAGGCCAATCTGATTTACCCAGCCTATCAATTTAAATGTTAAACTAAAAGAACAAAAGAACCCTCAAAGAAACTCTCAGAGTATTGCTTAACCAAGTATCTGGACACTCTGTGGTCCAGTCAAGTTGACACATAAAATTAATCATCATGGAGGTGATCTAAACAGTTTGGTTAGAATCCAGCCTATGGAGGTTTCTCCCTGAACCCTCATCTGTGAGTGAAGAAGGCTAAATGGCCACAAGATGGTCTCTATATTAGTGTCTCAGGCCTGCCACAACAAATTTTCACGGAGTCAGTGACTTACACAACAGAAACTTATTCTCACACAGTTTTGAAGGCCAGAAATAATAGTGTCAGCAGGGTTGGTCCCTTGAGAGGGTTCTGAGGGAGAATCCCCTCCATGCCTCTCCCCCTGCTTCTGGTGAGTGCTGGCAGTCCTTGCTGTTGCTTGGCTTAGAGATGCACCACTCTCATCTCTGCCTCCCTCTTCACATTGCCTTCCTCCATGTAGCTCCATGTCACTGCTGCTTATGAGAATACTGTCAATGGATTTAGGGTGGGCACCCTACATTTAGGGGCTTACCCTAAATCCAGAGTGATTTCATCTTGAGATCCTTAACTACATATAACAAGACGCTTTTTCTAAACAAGATCACCTTCATCGGGTCTGGTGGTTAGAACATGGACGTATTTGAGTGAGGGGCACTATTCAGCCCACTACAGTCTCTCTCGAATTGCACTTATAAGTTTGCATTGGCCCTCAGACTGGGAATAGTAACAACTAGGACAAGAATCTATCACCAGCTCAAAAGGGAGAGGACCTGGAAGACCTTTAGCAGGAGAGGATCTGAGGGGAGATACGGGATTGAGGACCTCTCAGATCAGAGAGAAAAGTCTCTTGCCCAGGAAAGGGGACTAGCTGAGATTACTTTGAACAGGATGCCCCAGTTCCTTCCACAGTCTCAACTGAATGGTAAATTAAAAATAGAATGAGGCTTTTCAGTGGCTTTATCCATTGAAAATAGGGAAAGGACAGGAAGATTCACATCACAAAGCCAAAAGAGTGACATTTTCTGGCCAGGTCCAGGCCCACTAGAAATCAGAGCTGTCTCTCTGGGGAATAAGGATAGTGCAACTCTGAAGAACCACACAATCATTAAATGTATCTTAAAGAAGACGTGGAGAGTTACTGCAAGGAACCCAAAGAAATACCCAAGGAAGTATGAAGAAGTACCAATTTGCTTGGAAGTCCAAGGTTCCCAATATACAAGTATGCATGTGATTACAGGCATTCTGCTTTCCCTAAACCGAAAGAAAGGGATGATGCCACCACACCCTGTCCAAGCAGGCTTTCAGTATTTGAATGTGCAAGTGATGGACAGGGTCAGAAATGCCATGAAAATTCTAAGGCTCCAGGATTAGTAACTGTGTTTGAGGCAACCATATTCCATGCTCTCCAGGGAGCATAGGTCCCCAGCTAGACCCACAAGCCCAGGGCAAGAATGCCAAGTCCATAAAGCCACCCTCCAACATCGCCGCATCCCCAGGCTCTGTCCCTGAGCTGTGTTTCCTCTGGCCAGCTAAACGTCCTCCTCCTTACTCTACTCACAGTAAAATGCATGTGAAATTAATGTGATAATTCAACTAGGAAAAAAATAATTGGTTCTCATTTTATCACTTCTACTGAAGTTGAAATTTTCTGTTTCTCATAACCAGGGATTTATATTTATCCCAAATACATTCATTTTTTCTAAAAAGAGAGTGAGAATATTTGTCTCTGCCATGTTTAGGGAGAATTTTTAGAGTATTCCAGGGGTTTGGCTTAGACAGACGAAGAGGTTGGCTGCAGCTCTTCTTAACAGCCAGTTCATCCTCACCAAGGCGACGCGGTTAGGATTGAAGGTGGATGGTGGCATTTCACACCCACTCGTGTCAGTGTGCTTTGTCTGTATCTCTGAAGATCTCCAATTTTAAAGAGTTCTTATACAGTAAAAATGAATGCAAAACAAACAAAACAACATGCACTACAAACATTCAGGGACTTTTAAAACATTGGAAAATTCAAGAAAAACCAATTGTTGGTACATGCACCACTCAGTGCTTCCCCTGCCCCTTCATGATCTTGAACTTTATACAACCACAGGGTGAAGTGAGTGGGAGAACTTTACCCAGCTCCTCTAAGTCAATGCCATTGATGTGCAAGGAAAACATCTCCTGAAGAAAAAGAGCCACGAGATAGCGATTTGCCAAAACGTAGGCACTGGTGTCCTGGGGAATGTCCATTTAAAAGAGTAAAGAAAAGAACCAGTAGAACCACCTGATATATTCTTTACACACAGAAGTAAGGGACAAAGTAGCTCATCCTACCTCCATTCCACTCTCTACCCTGCATCAGCTCCCGGAATCAGAGACTAGAGAGGCCACATGTATCTCCTGCAGAGGTTCAGACTTACACAGCAGGCAAAGCCTGGGAGGATTAATGTCTGCTCTTTGTTACATATATAATAATATATATTTGTCTTATTTTATTTTCCCAGCTTGGAGTTCAGAGAAGCTGTGTAACCTATTAGATGGAAAATCCAGGTCTAGACCTAAGAGGAGGTGGGTCCCAGGCCAGTTGCTTTTGTTCCCAAGAACAAGGACTGCTCAACAAGAGAGGGATAGTGGCTTAGAAGTGCTGAAAGACTGACTGAGGGTCACCTAACAAGCTATCCCTCACTCCCAGATTTGTGTTTATCTCCAAAGACACACACAAAGTGAGGCAGTCCAACAGAATGTGCGCACGTGAGGGGGTGGCTGCTAAAAGACCTGCCCAAAATGTCTGCAAACTACAGGAAGGATTTCTTACTTTAGCTTGGCTTCTAGCCCTGGTTCCCCTTCCCCTTCCCTAGCTCTTTACCACATGGAAAATAAAGAAGACCCTCAAAAGCAGGAAAGCCTATTAGCTACACGATGATGGGCAGATAGGACCTATTCTAAGAGAAAATTTTCTAGTGCTTTTTTGCCACACTCAAGGCCCAAGTGTGGGGGGAGAAGAATCAACTCCAGGGGGCATTATTCACATTGTCTAGAGTTGTGTTTGAGGAAGAGCCATAGATAACAGAACGCAACAGGGATGTGACTCCCTGGTAATCCTTGGTGATTATCCATCACCAAGCCCTACACCCCATGCTAAATGTTGGGGTAAACAAAGTGCATGGCTGAGCTGGCACCTTAGTATGGAGTGGGCATCATGTCACCAGAGGGCAGCTGTTGGTACCAAAAATTTCAAGAGCCAGCTCCCATCTAAAGGGCTTGGATTCCTAGAGGCAGCCCCATGGAGGGAATCAGCTTGGAGAATTGAATCCAAATCTTCAAATTTAGTGCAGGGACCTGGCTGGTTGAAGGGCTCTGCCTTTTGAGACCTCTCATCTGGAAATTTCATTAGCTCTGCAAGCTGCAGCATAAGTTACCCTTTTAACTGGTTGGGGTCTCAAGGACAGGTTTGGGTTTATTTAGAGAGGCCGGTGGCAGTTAAGAGACATGGAATTTGCTCCCTCTCACCTCTTCTGAGACTCAAAATCTGCTTCTTCCTTCTACTGAGAGCCCTGGCAAAGGGGTCAGTGATTATCATGTCATTTTTAGAGGGTGTCTGTGTGGGAGGGAGTTTAGGCTACCGATGACATAAGGGTAATTTCTGAAATGAGTCCTGACCTATCTGTTCACTCTGTGTTATGTAATTTACCTTCAGGACACAAGATCTAAGTTATCAATTTCTATACCTATTCCCTGCCAGAAGAGACACCCAGAGGATGGAAAAGTCATTTTGCCTACCTCTTCTCCAGGAAATTCTATGCTTCTGGTCACAGAGTTTGTTATAGGTATTATATTTGCACGGCCCAAGACAAAAGTTGTTAGTTATCTTTAATACATGTTTATCTGGATTTTTGTGTGAGAGGGGAATGTAGCTGTGTGTTCCTGAGAGGGAGGAAATGGAGTGTAGGGTGGAGGGGGTGTTACTGTGTTGAAAGACGGGGAGTCACCCAAGGATAGCAGTCTCTGCGGTCTTGAGAAAAGATATGTGGTGATGTGCGCACTAATGTCCGAGCCTGGGGTAGAAGTACCCTAGGGGGTAACAGGACTTTTGATGAGTGGGCCAATGTGTGTGCTGAGGAAGTGAAAATTTGTGCACCACAGACTTGAGCTCTGCAGCAAAGGATGGCAGTGACCTACCCGGCAGAGAGGCAGTGGAGCCACCGGCCTGTGAACAGATCATGTTGCCTCGTACAGTGAACATCTCATTTGCAACCTGGATGGACGAAAGGCCAGAGGATATTTCTAAGTATTTGATGGTGTTTACAGTGCCAAACAGAGAAAAGAGTCCCAACTGACGGTTCATATTTAAAAACTTGGCATGATATTAAATGGGAACTTAGAGGCAGATTCCATTGAATTTTTAAAAAATTAAATAATATGGTATATCTTACACCTCAGTGTTGTGGGCAAATTTATAATTTTATATTATTATCACCTTTAAACACTACAGCTCTTTCAAATGAATATTGTTTCCCTCTTTTTCAGAAGGACAAACTGAGGCACAAAGAGGCTCATATATATTTGGTGTGCTAGCATAGAAAGAACCATGAATGGAAATCCCCTTGTAATGTGGAGAAGGATTTGGAGGAAAGTAACAGGACATACAATTTAAAAATATCATTTCAGTTCCAGCCAACTATAACCCATATCATCAGGAGGGGCTCTGAATTTTAAAGTCTAGAGTCTTACCCTTTGATCTCAACCTCTACTACTTTCAATACATGCCCTCCAAATGCCAATTCTCTAGAACCTCTGGTCCTGTCCATGAGCAGCTCATCTGCATTCCTCCACTGCCATGTTAGACCTCACAGTCCAGCACCTAAATAATATCTAACACACCCTTGTACCATTCTATTTTCATCTTTCCTGTCTGACAAAATCCCAACTCTCTGATTCTTCCAGACCTGCCTTCTCATATGTGACTAAGACCTGCTGAAAAAAATCACATAATCAATTGTATTGTACCATCATAATTTTAAGGTCCGCAACTAACAGTCAATTCCATCACAGTGTGGTAATCATTCATTTAATCATTCTTTTCATATAAACTTAGTAAATGTTTTCTATTTTTTAATGCATAAATGAACAAAATAGATAAATCTTCCTGCTTCTTGGGTCTTATGTTGTTATTTCTCATTCTTAACAAAACTATTTCAAATGTTTTTCACTTTAACCAACTTCTGTTTCCCCAATCTCCTCAGAAGAATCCCTACTTCATAGAGAAGACAGAAGTCAGCAGGATGCAACTTTTCTTCCTCAAACTTTTAAAACATTTGCATCTACTTCTCCTTTTCCCATTTTTCTTGTTATAGTGAAAGAGAAGTTTCTCTGGAAATTCCTATTTGACCTTCCCAGGCTAGGAAAGTTACCACTACTGCTTCCTCCAGCACACCTTTCACTCTGTGCTGTGACTTCTGGTTCATACTTATCTTCTCTAAGAATAGGGACCATATCTATATCACACACTTCTCATCAGCAACTGGTGCTTAGCATCTAGCTTGTGCTTAAGATCCATTTGAAGAAATGAAATCACTCAGGCTTTTCTCCAAAATTTTCCAGTAGAACACAGTAACCTTTCTGGTAAACAACTGAGCTTTTACATAACAAATTCTAAATATAGCTTTCTAATGTGAAATTTATGACTTCTGTCACCAACAGTCAAGAAAAAAAAGCAAAACTATGGGAGCATCATCCAAAGTTGTCCTGCTCATAAGAATTCGAAAAAGCAAAGCCATCCACTAATTGCATGAAAAATATCCTCCTCTGAGAGAAAGAAGATTGGAATGCTGGCAAGACTTCAATGTTAAATGATTATAGGATGTCACATAATATCACTGTTTTTCAATGTTGAAAATCATGTTATTAGATATCTCACTTTACATTTGGATAGAACCATTAATGTTCATATTATACAATAGCTCCTGGTATAAAAGGGGATATGGGGAAGAATTACTTGGCAAATTTCCTGTTAGTTACCTCCAAAAATACATGCTATGGAAGAAGGCTATTTTTAGCTAAGAACTGTATTATAATTTTAGTATGAAAGGTGCACTGAAATCAGTGCTGATGAAGCAGGTTTGTGATTACAAAGTCAGGGGTTACTCAATGGATGATAAAGAATTGTGTCTGATCATCAATTCTGATATGGTTTGGATCTGTGTTCCCACAAAATCTCATGTGGAATTGTAATCCCCAGTGTTGAAGGTGGGGCATGGTGGGAACTGATTGGATCATGATGCAACTTTACTTCCTCAAACTTTTAAAACATTTGCATCCTACTTCTCCTTTTCTCCCTTTTCTTGTTATAGTGACAGAGGGTTAGCATTGTTCCCTTGGTGCCTGTTCTGGTGACATGAGTGAGTTATCATGAGATCTGGTTGTTTAAAATGTGTGACACCTCCCTCCTCTCTCGGCTTCCTGCTCTGGCCATGTAAGATGTGCCTTTATACCAAGATTGCAAGTTTCCGGAGGCCTCCCCAGCTATGCTTCCTATACAGCCTGTGGAACCGTGAGCCAACCAAAATTTATTACTTTATAAATTACCCAATGTCAGGTATTTCTTTATAGCAATGCAAGAACAGACTACTACAAATCCTTATCCTGTTTTATTTGTTTCACTCAACAATGTATGTGTTCTAATGTTCATTTTAGTACTGAACACATTGGTGAGATAAGAAGAGGATAAAACCAAAACCATTTAATATATACTTTTCAGGGATTGTGCAAAACAACAACCAACAACAAAGACTGATCATCCATCCTGAAGTATGGAGGCAGCAAGTCAGAATGGTACTCACAAAACGTGTTTGAAATGAGTAGTGAATAATGAAAACATCCATTCAGGTCATGGTCATTCTGGTATCATTTCCACAGTTTTAGTTGGCTTAATCAAGTGATGTGCCTCGGCAATATATTAATGTCTTGAATACTTTTAAGTTATAAATTCAAGTGAAAATAGCAAAACTTTTAATTTGATATGTGATATAATGAGGTTTCCTAAGACTATTGAGCTATGATTGAAATGCTTTAATCACCTAGGTTTTGACTGCTAATATTAGTAATATAATCTACTTATTAGTGAAAGAAACCAATAATAGTTGGAGGCAATGTACACAAACTACATTCAGCACATGAAGAAATGTGGCTCTAGGTTGTCTATAACCAAGGAATAAATTGAAGATCCATTTGCTGCCATTTCGGAAGTCAATAACATTCAAGCTTTCATTTTTTTTAATGTGCTATGAATGTTGACTTAGTATCTTTTGTGAGATATTATTGCATAATTTCAGATTAATGTTTGATCTAAAAATATACAGAACTGCCTTACAAAGTTGCTAACATTCTCAATGGTATATAAAAATGAATTATAATTTCCTGTCTTAAAAGAAATAAGAAAAATAACATCTGGATTTGGGAGTGACTCAAACTATGCATCACCAACCAGAAATAGATACTTCAATGAAATTTTGCAGAGAATGTTATCCTTCTTAATAACTGATTTATTTTACAGTTATATTTTATTTTATTAAATTATAACAAACCTTTGTTTTTCTCTGAACTTTATGTAAAACCAATAGGCTCTTTTTAGCTAAAAGCCCAAATTTTCAGGGGGAAAAAAATGCAGATAATTTGGCTAAAGCACTACCATGTTTCTTTGAGCTCCTAGAAAAGTGTTATTTTTAGCAGAATGTAGTTAAATGCCCTTTCTAACCCATTACCCTGGTGGCTAGCTTTCCAGATTTAATGTGTTTACTCAATTCCCGAAGCTGGAGTCTACACATTCTCCTAGACTCCTCTTAAAACTTCTGTTCACCTCTTGACAAGCTGAAGACAGTAATCAGAATCTGATTAATGTTTCCTCATGGAGGAAAAAAATCAGGAGAACATGCTGACCCAAGCCAGCAGAATTGTTCCTTTTATAAAGACACAAAAGTTTAGAAACAAAAAACAGAACCTCTATTTTCAATCTATGAAGCAATTCCTCTCTGTTAATTAGCTCAAAGTATGGCAAATTTGGTCCCTTATGTGTTGGCAATGTGAATTATTTTAATTATAAAAGAGAGTACTATAAAGCAAACCACGTTTAATTCAGTAAACAACCATCCACAGGAAATAGATTTTATCAAATCAGGTAATCCTCACATTACTGAACAACCCAAAAGCAATGCTTGGACATCGCATTATTAATGACCTTAATAGATCAAAGGACACTTCAGGCTGCTGCTGGAATCACGTTTTGTGGTGCAGCTTCCATTTTTTCCTGACAAGAAAGCTAATTTGACTGTTTATATGTCAGCACCACCGAAGTGCTGATCTCATCATATTACCCTTATTTTCAATTCTCGCCCAATGGTCCCAGAGATGTTTTACAACAAAAGAAATTTTCAAGAGAAACATCTTGTGATGACCCTGTCTTAGTCTGTTTTGGCTGCTGTAATAAAACGCTACAGACTGAGTAATTTGTAAAGAACAGCAACTTATTTTCTCACTGTTCTGGAGGCTGCCAAGTTCAAGATCAAGGTGCCAGCAGGTTCAGTTGTCTGGTGAGGGCTGCATCTTCTGGAGGGGAAGTACACAGTGTCCTCAAGTAATAGAAGGTGGAAGGGCAAGGGGTACAATTTTCCTCTGTCAAGCCTTTTTATAAGAGCATATAATCCCATTGATGAGGGGAGGACCTCTCATGACTTAATTACCTCTTAAAGACTTCTCCCCG
Organism: Cebus imitator; assembly: GCF_001604975.1. Taxonomy (NCBI): domain Eukaryota; kingdom Metazoa; phylum Chordata; class Mammalia; order Primates; family Cebidae; genus Cebus; species Cebus imitator. The sequence continues at coordinate 2,600,077 of NW_016107590.1, read as the reverse complement.
AATGCTATCACATTGGGAATTAAGTAGTAACACCTAAATTTAAGAGGGGAAACACTCAAACCATAGCAACAGACAAAGACACAGAAATACAAACATCAAATAACTGACTAATCTGGATAACCAAAAACTTCCATTTGTGACAGAGCAAGTTACATTGGAAATGAACAGTGAAACAGATTTCTGAAAGTCAAATATACTCAACTTCCTTCTGTAGCAAGAAAAGAATACCTATTTCTTTCAAAATAAAAATTAGAAAGGGAGAGAGAGAAGGGAAGGAGGAAAGAAGAAAAGGAAGAAAGAGAAATATTGACTGAACTTCATTTTTCTTATTTGGCTTTCTTCTAAGAATCCAAACAAGTTGAAAGCATTTCTGTTCAAAATGGGATTGCTTTTGTTTCTAAAAATGATCAAGATTTTTGCTCTTTATTTTTTCCTATTTCTTTTCAGGATACTGACTCTGGGGCACCTCCCAGCTTACTCTGCTCAGACAACGACCTACTCAAGTCCACAGTTAGACCAGCAGGCTGGACAGAGGCTAAACTCCTACTCTCGCCACGCAGTAGGGTTCCTCAGTATAGCCCCAGCCCAGCCTATCCAGCGCCCCTCAGGGTTACATTCTCTTAGATCAACACAATTTATTTCTAGTACTTTTATTGTTTTAATTCTCAACCGTCTGTCCTCTTAGCTTCCACACACAGTGACCTTCACTCATTGCTATTCTTTTCTAAGCCCACCCTCGGAAGAAAGTGACAATATGAGTTTCCCAAAGTCCATGGGTAGAAGATTGCGCAGAAGAAAAGGGAGCAGCCAGGACACTGGGTAGATCCAGCTTAGCCCTTAAAGCCTGTGCAGGATATACAACACAAAGGAAATGCAAGTCTCTTGCTACTTGCCGATGTTGCTTCCCTCGAGCATTTTGACCAAAAAAGAAAAAAAAAATGGAAGAGATAAATAAATGAAGAAGAACCTTTGTGGAGGGGAGGAAGTGAGGAAAGCCTTTATGTTTCTGTTCTCCACATACTTCATTGGCAATTGATTAGACTTTGTCCAGGAAAAAGCTTTCAGAATTGCAAGCAACATGAAGCTTTGGGAGTGTTCTTTGTTCAAGGTTAACTTTTTGCAAGTCTGATTTCCCCCTGTTCACACAGCTCTGCCACAGATCTTTGGTAGGTAAAGCATTCTTGAGCAAAATAAAATGAAAGAAAATAAAGCCTCTATTGTCTGCTCCCAAGCTTGTCTTATTGGCATTTTAAGGCAATATTCAACTCTCCTATAGATGTAATTTTCCATCAGTTATTCTGCCCCAGGGTAGAACACAAAGTGCAGAGAGAAGGAAAGACAGAGAGCCTGCCTTGAATCACCTCTATACTAATAATATCTATCAAGTTCACTTAGGAGCATCCCTTCCTCCTTAGGCTGCAAGGACTTTTTTTTTTTTTTTAAACCTCCTTCAGCAAACCTGACATGTAGCCAAAAACTCCCAGTGAGGAGATATATTCGTTTAACTGTGCAAAGGTCAGACAAAAATGTGGTAAGGGCATTTTATTTTTCAATGCATATTAATCTCGATTTTGCTTCCCTTCAGAGACTCTTTAAAAGCCGTGGGAGTCAGCTCAGCACCTCAATGCAGATTTCTGGCAAGCACCATGCAAGGTTCTGTGGGCTGCAATGACACGGGTGGTCAAGGGCGGAATTACAAAGCTTAGACCTTAGCCAGCTTCTTTGCTTTACTGTTTTCCTCTTGCTGTGCCTCTTCAGTCTTTGGAAGGAAATCTGTTAGGTGATTAATTTTAAGTGAAGGGCTACCTCTAGCATTAGCACACCCAATACAAATGCTTCCAATAACAATTCTACAATTTGCCTCTGTGAAATGATAAAAATTAATGAACACAAGAATGATGGGTGACTGTCTAGGGAAGAATCTGTTTTTGTTCCTTGTCAATTTAAACACACACACAAACGCACACACACACACACACAGACACACACACACGTTTTTTTTTTTTTTAAGCCATGCTTTCGCTTTTCTGGAAGAAGAGGAGAACAAGGATGTTTTATAATCTTTTTGACACATCTGACTGTTACATTTTCCTCTATATTTCCAGCTCACCTCAGATTCAGCTTACTATACAGCTTCTGAACTTGTTATTCATTATGATCTGAATCATAGTCAAATGCTATATGTGTTTACCAAATAAGTCCTATTACTATAGGTCTTACCTAGGTTTCACCTATATTGTAGAAAGCATCCTTTCATTTAAATCAGTTATTTCCTTTATTAAGGGTAGCAGGGAATTTAATTATGCACTGTAGTGTTTAAATTGTCAAATCTGATCCAATCCAAAGAGTCATCTCCAAAGGCTCCCCATTGAGAATAAGCCTTGGGGAGAAGTCCAATTCATTGCAAAAAAACTTTAGGATATAAAACAGTTGTGAAAATATGACAACAGAAGATCCATTTCAGTACTGCTATAAAACAGTGTGTTTCTGGTGTATTTTTGACCAAACATCCTCCTATGCCCCCATTTACTTCAAGCAAGTGTACCACCTCAGTGCTGGGGAGTATAATAGGAACAGTCTCATAGTAGGATGCATACACATTCATGTGGCCACTGAAGACTCCGGATATATTTGTAGAAGAATTCTGCTTCTTTAAGTTACATTCTCACAGAGAAATTGAGAATCACTTTCAGTGCTTTGAGGTTATGCTATTTTCACATCACATGTGAAGCTGCTTTTTGAAATCTTAGATAAAACTTTTAGATTAACAGCTACTGTGTACAGTTTAGCCCTAAGGCAAAGAAGGATGGAAAGAATAGGATTTCTTTCTAATTTAAATCTTACTGTTAAATCGCAGGGAGCCAGCTGAGCTCTTGAGGGGAAAATGTCAGGAAATAGTAGAGTGAGAAAAGTAAGCACTTTAAATTCGTATCTCTTCATACATTTCCCTAAACCTGCTTTTCATTAGACGTTAAAAGTAGTTGGAATATATTTAGTAAGTTGCTTTTGCTCTACTACTTGGAGCACATTGAAATCTTTCAAATGGTCATTGAATCAAACATACTGAAATGTTTGCCAGGGTGTATAATAAAAAAAAACAAACAAACAAACAAACAAAAAAAACGATAAATGCTTCTGAAATAAGTAATAGTTAACTATTATATATCACTGTATATAAATCATTGCTGATTATCACCTAAAATAATAAATGTATATTGAGAAGTTACAGCTTTCTAAATCCTTGTCTTATAAGAAGTAATATAGAAAGGAAAAAATAACTAAGAGAGACTAATCTTTGCTAGTTAAAAATGATCAAGTGCACCAAATTACATAGAGAGCTTCTTTCCATGTTCCCCAACCTACAGAAACAGAGAATGCTGAATATAAGAGCTAGATTTGAGGTAAACAGTGATTTCCTTTTCAAGTGACTCCCTTTATTGTTATTATATTTAAAAACATAAAGGGAGATGACACTTGCCATCTTAGGCTATATTATGTCTTTAAAAATATTTATTAATGACTTTTAAAATTGGATTGTGAAACTTGATTCGTGATTTTCAGAAATAAGATACTGGTTTATGCATATGTAAGAAAAATTAGAAATATTAAGAAACCTCCATGCATTGAAACAACTGACTTATTTAATAATCTTGAATTATTGCTGTTGGCAAAATATAATACCAGGTTATTTTTCCTTAATTTTTAATATTGAATGAACTTGTTCAATAACTAAAATAACAGGTAAATTTTAAACTATGGACCTGGACATTTTTTATATTCCTTCTCTATCATCAGAAAAGAGACCAGAAGCAATTTTAGTGTCCATAATTTTTGATGTAGCACAAAGGTTTTCCCCAATATTTTGCAGCAGACTGCTAAGATGCTTGACCTGCCTGAATCTGTCTCACTTGGCTAGAGATGGCCTGTCAAATCTATCAAATACTGATTGGAATAGATTACTGAGTTGATGGAGCACTGGGATTAGGCCCATCCTTCTGCAAAAGACTCCGTAATCATGATGAGAGGTTATTGTTGCCAAGGAACTCAAAAGAGATAAACCACACTGCATGCAAGGATCAACTAGAGCTTTTTGTAATGCAACAGACATAGAAAAATGATACGATTCATGCCATGCACTGCTAAGCCCAGTGAACATCAAAAAAATATGTTTAGCACTCATAAAAATATAAGTGGAACATTTTAACAAAAATAATAAATTTATTTGGAAGGTTTCCAAGCCTTCCAAGTAAATTTAATCTTTTCTTGAAGCTTAATGTTTCTATTTAATTGAAATGTAATGTTTTATTTTTGACTCTTATAAAGAGAACATGATGTCTCTTAAAGGCAATGTATAAATTATATTATTCTATTTATAAAAATAAATAAATGGGAATAGGTATATAATTATCGTTCAAACATTGTAAACCTGGGCTTCAAGAAGCTAATATTCTTGGGATTTTACTAGGTTAAAAGCCAGTGACAAAAACTTTTCATTAAACCAGGCTCACTAATGTTTTAATATAAGGATGTACAATTCAGCTTGCTTAAATTGTATCAGCAATAAAATGTATGACATGGAGGGGGAAAAACATCTTTTCACTGTACTATCATTACTGTGGCATTTTTCTTTTTCTTTGACCCCTAGAAAATGGACTTTTCCTGTGTACTACCTTGCTGTTTTCCTTTAATTTTCCAATAAAATGGAACCGCTTTTTAAATACATAAACTCAATCTAACAGTAAGGTATATATGCCTTAATTGAAAGAAGATATAAAATATGACACATTCACATAGAGACCTAAACTCTGAAAAATAGAGAGCATTACTAGTAACAACGTCTTCTTGAGCAATGTATTCTGATGATAGAAAAGCCAAAATGTTGTTTTTTTTTAATATAGCCAGAGCCATAGTGTATACTAATAGAGAGGGATCCTGGTAGAAATAGGATTATATAACTGCATTTAATTCTAATAAGGATACCAATCTTCTTAGTCCCTCAAGGCATGTCTGCATTTCTAGTGCAGTAGAAATTTGAGGGACATGGGCATTATAAAAATGAAATACTTTTTTCTTACAAGCACCCCAGTCAATAATTTTTAATTTTTCGAATTTTGATATCAGAGATGATCTGAAGTATGAAAAACATCACCTAATTTGAAGTCTGTTAGACATGCCCTAGCAGCTCTACATATAATGTTTTCAAAATAAATCTTCCCAAAGAGTTTTTGAAGTAGAGATTATTATCTTTATTTCATAAATGAGAAAACTAGGCTCAGAACGCTTGTCCATAATCACACCCCAGGTCAGTTTGGTTGAATTTAATTGGATGAAAGGAGCTAGATTATAAAGAGTTATATTGTGTCTTCTTTATGCTCCCAGAGGCACTGACTGTCTTTACATGTAACTAGGTGTGACTGTTCAGTAGGCATTATTGAGAAACAGAATGAAATTACATGTAATTACTTACTACCCTATTCCTGTCTCAATTTGTATATAATGTATTATATGCTGACTGATGTCATGTCAATTGCCCCTTTAAAATCTAAAACTTAAATTCTGCTCTTCAAAAGGGCTGGGCTGTGTTTTGTTCTTTTTAAAATTCTATCATTTAACAGAATGCCTGATTATAGGGGAAAAGAGTTATATGAATAAATAAATGAACCATTTCATCAAAAAATTAGTTGCTTAATCTTAGAAGCCTGAAGAAATTAGACAAAAATCCCATCTGAAATTGTTTCCAGAACTGTTAATAAAAATTAACCACAGACCAGTGACCACAATGTTGGTTAGCTTGTTGGGTTTATCCTTCTCTATATTATTATTTGCAGGTTGAGGTCATCTCTAATATATCATCACTAAATAAACAGGGTTCATGTAACTGAATTTTGTTTCTGAGAGTGTATTTGAAGAACATAAAAAATAACAGTCACTATGGGGCCCTTCATGGATCAAAAATTTCATTTATTTACCCCACATATATACTTAATGAACATTTTCTGGGAAATAAGTGCTAGGGATAGAAATATGAATAAAATACAGTCCCTACTAATTATAAGCATACAGTTTAAACACTGGAAAAGCCTACCAAATATCATTATACAATGTTGTAGGTGCTACAGAAGTGAGCTCAAGATGCTAAGCATGGGAAAGGAAATAATCAGAAGAGAGGTGTGAACTGAGTCTTGTTAGAAGACAGGTTTTCAAAAAAAGCAAAAAGGTAGGACATTCTAGGAGAAAGGTTAGTGACAATTGGGATTTTCCTCATATAGGTGGCCATAGGTTGCTGGGTGGATACGTGGACACATGCCAACACAGATGGCACAACACTGTCTGACGTTTGTTTGAAGTAGCCCATACCATGCTGGTGAACTTGATGCCTGTCTGCTCCTTCTACTTCTTGCCTTGCTTTCCTCTAGATTTCCCAGCTTTAATTTCCCTCGGGCTAGCTTCTGACTCCTCTTGGTCAAATCTCACTTCTGACATCTCTGTGATTTTCCTGTATCCATGCCTCTTTGATTATGGATAAAAATTGTCCTGTTAGAATACAAGCCAGACTCTGCTGGACATTGTCTTTGTTCACCTCTGTGTAATGAACAGAAGATCTCAGTTGACCATGGAAAAGTCACTTTATTTTCTAAGACTTGGTTTCCTTATCAGAATGCCAGCTTTGTGATACAGACAGGGGACAGGGAAATACTGGGTAAAGGAGGGCAGTTTCCTGGCATGTCCCTCAAGCCTGGAGACTTGCAGCCCTAAGAGGAAACAGACATTTTTTTTTGTGTGTGTGCCCAAAATATTGCCTTTTGGCCCCCTTACCCCCTGTCCCATACCCATATAAACTCCAAACTCTAGGCTCCAGAGGCAGACAAACAGTTGAGGAGAGGAGGAGATGAGATGAAGAGACAAGCAGACTTGAGAGCCACCCCCACCATTCAATAAAACCCCATATCTGTAACCCCAGTCAGGGGCTTATAGATAAAACTCCCATCTCCCTGGGACAGAGCACCTGGGGGAAGGAGCAGCTGTGGGTGCAGCTTCAGCAGGTTTAAATATTCCTGCCTGCTGGCTCTGAAGACAGCAGCAGATCTCACAGCACAGCACTGGAGCTCTGCTAAGGGACAGACTGCCCCCTTAAGTGGGTCCCTGACCCCGATGTATCCTGACTGGGTGAAACCTCCCAGCAGGGGTTGACAGACTCCTCATAATGAAGAGCTCCAGCAGGCATCTGGCAGGTGCCCCTCTGTGACAAAGCTTCCAAAGGAAGAAGCAGGCAGCAACCTTTACTGTTCTGCTGCCTCCACTGGTGACACCCTGGCAAACAAGGTCTGCAGTAGACCTCCAACAAACTCCAGCAGACCTTCAGAAGAGAAGGCTGTTAGAAGGAAAACTAAAAAGCAGAAAGCAATAGCATCAACATTAACAAAAAGAACACCCACACAAAAACCCCATCCAAAGGTCTCCAACATCAAAGACCAAAGATAGATAAATCCATGAAGATGAGGAAACACCAGTGCAAAAAGGCTGAAAATTCCCCAAACCAGAATGCCTCTTCTCCTCCAAAGGATCACAATTCCTTGCCAGCAAGGGAACAAAACTACATGGAGAATAAGTTTGACAAATTGACAGAAGCAGGCTTTAGAAGGTGAGTAATAACAAACTTCTCTGAGCTAAAGGA
>NW_016107590.1:2561208-2592212 GCF_001604975.1 Cebus imitator | reverse complement strand
ATCAACTTAATAAAATAAAGTGTGAAGACAAGATTTGAGAAAAAAGAACAAAAAGGAACCAACAAAGCCTTCAGGAAATATGGGACTATATAAAAAGACCAAACCTATGTTTGATTGAACCTGAACATGACAGGGAGAATGGAACCAAGTTGGAAAACACTCTTCAGGATATTATCCAGGAGAACTTCCGCAGCCTAGCAAGACAGGCCAACATTCAAATTCAGGAAATACAGAGAACACCACAAAGATACTTCTCGAGAAGAGCAACCCCAAGGCACATAATAATCAGATTCACCAAGATTGAAATGAAGGAAAAAATGTTAAGGTCAGCCAGAGAGAAAGGTTGGGTTACCCACAAAGGGAAGCCTATCAGACTAACATTAGATCTTTCTGCAGAAATCCTACAGGCCAGAAGAGAGCAAAGGCCGACATTCAACATTCTTAAAGAAAACAATTTTCATCCCAGAATTTCATATTCAACCAAACTAAGTTTCATAAGCAAAGGAGAAATAAAATCCTTTATAGACAAGCAAATGCCGAGGGAATATGTCACCACCAGACCTGCCTTACAAGAGCTACTGAGGAAGCACTAAATATGGAAAGGAAATACCAGTGCCAGCTGCTGCAAAAACATACCAAAATGTAAAGACCATCAAAACTATGAAGAAAGTGTATCAACTAATGGGTAAAATAACCAGCTAGCACCATAATGACAGGATCAAATTCACACATAACAGTATTAAACTTAAATGTAAAGGGGTTAGATGCCCCACTTAAAAGACACAGACTGGCAAATTGGATACAGAGTCAAGACCCATCAGTGTGCTATATTCAGGAGACCTATCTCATATGCAAAGACACACATAGGCTCAAAATAAAGGAATGGAGGAAGATTTACCAAGAAAATAGAAAGAAAGAAAAAAAACCTCAGGGGTTGCAATTCTAGTCTCAGATAAAACAGACCTTAAACCAATAAAGATCAAAAAACACAAATAATGGCATTACATAATGGAAAAGGAATCAATACAACAAAAAGACCTAACTATCCTAAATATATATGCACCAAATACAGGAGCACCCAGATTCCTAAAGCAAGTTCTCAGAGACCTACAAAAGACTTAGAGTCCCCACAATAATAGTGGGAGACTTTAACACCCCACGGTCAATATTAGACAGATCAATGAGACATAAAATTAACAAGGATATGCAAGACTTGAACTCACCTCTGGACCAAGTGGACTTAATAGATATTTACAGAACTCTCCACCCCAAATCAATAGGATATACCTTTCTCTCAGCACCACATCACACTTATTCTAAAATTGACCACATAATTGAAAGTAAAAAACTCCTCAGCTACTGCAAAATAATGGAAATCATAACAGTCTCTGAGACCACAGTGCAATCAAATTAGAACTCAGGATTGAGAGACACACTCAAAACCATAAAACAACATGGAAACTGAACTACCTACTCCTGAATGACTACTGGGTAAATAACAAAATTAAGACAGAAATAAATAACTTCTTTGAAATCAATGAGAACAAAGGCACAATGTACCAGAATTTCTGAGACACATTTAAAGCAGTGTGTAGAGGAAAACTTATAGCACTAAATGCCTCCAGGAGAAAGCAGGAAAGATCTAAAATAGACAGCCTAACATCACAATTAAAAGAACTAGAGGAGCAAGATCAAACAAATTCAAAAGCTAGCAGGAGACAAGAAATAACTAAGATCAGAGAACTGAAGGAGATAGAAACACAAAAAACCCTTCAAATAATCAACAATTCCAGGAGCTGGTTTTTGGAAAAGATTAACAAAATAGATAGACTGCTAGCCAGACTACTAAAGAAGAAAAGAAAAATCAAATGGACACAGTAAAAAAAGATAAAGGGGATATCACCATGGCTCCCACAGAAATACAAACTACCATCAGAGAATGCTATAAACACCTCTACACAAATCAACAAGAAAATCTAGAAAAAAATGAATGAATTCCTGGACACATACACCCTCCCAAGACTAAACAAGAAAGATGTCAAATCCCTGAATAGACCAATTAAAAGTTCTGAAATTGAGGCAGTAATAGCCTACCAACCAAAATGAAAAAAGCCCAGGACCAGGCAGATTCACAGCCAAATTCTACCAGACATACAAAGAGGAGATGGTACCACTCCTTCTGAAGCTATTCCATCCAATAGAAAAAGAGAGGATTCTCCCTAACTCATTTTATGAGTCCAACATCATCCTGATACCAAAACCCGGCAAAGACACAACAAAGAAAATGTCAGGCTAATATTCCTGGAAAACACTGATTCAAAAATTCTCAATAAACTAATGGCAAACCAAATCCAGCAGTACATCAAAAAGCTTATCCGCCAGGATCAAGTTGGCTTCATTTTGGGGATGCAAGGCTGGTTTAATATATTCAAGTCAAGGTAATACATCACATAAATAGAACCAATGACGAAAACCACATGATTATAGATGCAGAAAATGCCTTTGATAAAATTCAACACCGCTTCATGCTAAAAACACCCAATGAACTAGGTATTATTAGAACATATCTCAAAGTAATAAGAGCTATTTATGACAAACCCGCAGCCAGGATCATACTCAATGGGCAAAATCTGGAAGCATTCCCTTTGAAAACCAGCACAAGCAAGGATGCCCTCTCTCACCACTCCTATTCAACATAGTATTGGAAGTTCTGGCTAGGTCAATCAGGCAAGAGAAAGAAATAAAGAGTATTCAAATAGGAAGAGAGGAAGTCAAATTGTCCCTGTTTGCAGATGACATGATTGTGTATTTAGAAAAGCCCATCATCTCAGCCCAAAATCTCTTTAAGCTGATAAGCAACTTCATCAAAGTCTCAGGATACAAAATCAATGTGCAAAAATCACAAGTGTTCCTATACAACAATAACAGACAAAGAGCCAAAGCATGAGTGAACTCCCATTCACAGTTGCTACAAAGAGAGTGAAATACCCAGGAATACAACTTACAAGGGATGTGAAGGACCTCTTCAAGGAGAAATACAAATCACTGCTCAAAAAAGTAAGAGAGGACACAAACAAATGAACAAATGAACAAATGGAAAAACATTCCATGCTCATAGACGGAAAGAATCAATATTATAAAAATGGCCATACTGCCCAAAGTAATATGTAGATTCAATGCTATCCCCATCAAGCAGACTTTCTTCACAGAATTATAGAAAACTACTTTAAATTTCATAAGAAATCAAAAAAGAGCCCATATAGCTAAAACAATCTTAAGCAAAAACACAAAAAACAAACAAACGAGAAAACCAACCAAAGCTGGAGCATCATGCTACCTGACTTCAAACTATACTACAAGGCTACAGTAACCAAAACAGCATGGTACTGGTACCAAAACAGAGATATAGACCAGTGGGACAGAAAAAAAGGCCTCAGAAATGACACCACACTTCTACAATCATCTAATCTTTGACAAAACTGACAAAAACAAGCAATGGGGAAAGGATTCCCTATTTAATAAATGGTGCTGGGAAAACTGACTAGCCATATGCAGAAAACAAAAACAGGACCCCTTCCTTACGCCTTATACAAAAATTAACTTAAGATGGATTAAAGACTTAAACATAAGACCTAAAGTCATAAAAATCCTTGAAGGAAACCTACACAATACCATTCAGGACATAGGCATGGGCAAAGAAAGACTTCATGACTAAAACACCAAAAACAATAGCAACAGAAGCCAAAATTGACAAATGGGATCTAATTAAACTAAAGAGCTTCAGCAGAGCAAAAGAAACTATCATCAGAGTAAACAGGTTACCTACAAAATGAAAAAAAATAAAATGTCTGCAGTCTATCCATCTGACGAGGGGCTAATATACAGAATCTACAAGGAACTTAAACACATTTACAAGAAAACAACAACCCCATTGAAAAGTGGGCAAAGGATATGAATATTTTTCAAAAGAAGACATTTATACAGCCAACAAACACATGAAAAAAAGCTCATCATCACTGGTCATTAGAGAAATGCCAATCAAAACCACAATGAGATACCGTCTTACACCAGTTAGAATGGTGATCATTAAAAAGTCAGGAAACAACAGATGTTGGTGAGGATGTGGAGAAATAGGAACACTGTTAGACAGTTGGTGGGAGTGTAAATTAGTTCAATCATTGTGGAAGACAGTGTGGTGATTCCTCAAGGATCTAGAACCAAAAATACCATTTGACCCAGCAATGTCATTACTGCATATACACACAAAAGATTATAAATCATTCTACTATAAAGACACATGCACACATGTTTATTGTGGTGCTATTCAGAATAGCAAAGACTTGGAACCAACCCAAATGCCCATCAATGATAGACTAAGAAAATGTGGCAAATATATACCATGGAATACTATGCAGCTATAAAAAAGAAAAATGAGTTCATGTCCATTGCTGGGACCTGGATGAATCTGGAAACCATCATTCTCAGAAAACTAACACAGTAACAGAAAATGAAACACCACATATTTGCACTCATAAGTGGGAGTTAAACAATGAGAACACATGAGCACAGGGAGAGGAACATCACACACCAGGGCCTGTTGGTGGGTGGAGGGCAACAGAAGGGATAGCATTAGGAGAAATACCTCATGTAGATGAAGGGTTGATGGGTGTAGCAAACCATGGCACGTGTATACCTATGTAACAAACCTGCACACTCTGCACACGTATTCCAGAACTAAAAGTATAATTTTTTAAAATTAAAAAAAAAATCTCCACATTCATCCATCAAAGCTGTGTGTGACCCAGTTCTTCCAGGATGTTGGGACAGAGCTCAAGATACAGAAAGCTGTCACACTGACCCTCTGCCCTTGTGAAAAGACAGAAGGTCAACTGAGCTGGTTAACACTTAAGCCATCTGCGGACATCAAGGCTAAAAGAGTATTGTTACATTGGGGCTGCAGGCACCCACCCCTAGACACTACTGCAGGCCCAGAGCCCAAAGCACTCACCCCAGCCTATCAGGGTTTTGAGCACTGGCAGCACCCAACAGGACAGCCACACCCCTGTCACAATTCCTGCAAGGGGTCCAGTGAACTCTCCCATTTTCTTTTCAATGAGCCTTATCCTAAATACCATATTCAATGAGGCTAACTGCCCTTTCCCCCTACCTCCATACACACATTCCCAATTCCCTCTACCTTGTTATATATATATGTGTGTGTGTGTGTGTGTGTGTGTGTGTGTGTGCGCGCGCGCGTGTGTGTGTGTGTATGCGTATCTATCTATATATGTATATAGTCTCTAACACTTACAATACTCAATTTATTTAGATATTATCACGTAGTAAATAATTTTACTTTGTCCAAAGAAAGCTCTGGCCATTGCCTTCAGCCACTGGCAGGTTATCTCTAAACCCTTTGGAGTGTTCTGCCTAATAAAAATGTCTTTGTTTACCTGGGAGATTGGGACATCCCCTAAATCTAACAGTGTGATTTATGGTGGGAGCTTTGAATTGCACAAAGTCAGTCCAACCTCCATAGGAACTGGAGACTGAGGTGGGTAGCTGACCATGTATATGGGTTAGGGCCTCAGTAAAGATTTAACACTAAGTCTCAAGTGCTTGTTATTATACATTGCTGTCTGGAGGAGACATCTCTGTCCATGACTCTACCAGGAGAAGATAAATGGAAGCTCCACATTTACAGTGCTCCTGGACTCTGCCTTGTGCATATTTTCTTGGCTTATTTTAGCTGTATATTTTCACTCTAATAAACTACACATGAGTATAAGAGCTTCTAGTGAGTTCTGTGAATCCTAGTGAATTATCAACAAATGTAACTAAACAAATGTAACTACTCAGAAAGGCCATCTAAGATTTGGCTGCAAAAAGGCAGGTGTTTTGGACTTTTACTGGTTCTAAATTGTCTTTCTTTGTGTGGGGATTGAGCTAAGCAGCTCTATAGAACTTCAAAAGAGGAAACCATCATTCTCAGAAAACTAACACAGGAACAGAAAATGAAACACCACATATCTACATGCATAAGTGGGAGTTGAAATAGAAATCAGATTTTTTAAGGCTTCTAATCTCATTCATATTACATCAATAGTGTAAAGGCTGAGAGAGCACCAAGAATGTATAGAGTCTCGTTCTACTACATATAGGTTACTCTACCTAATAAAATGTCATAATGTATGTGCTTATATGTGACTCCTGACCTCACCACTGCTAAGTCAGTTAATCTGTTTTCAGCTACATTAAAACAATTTCCAGACATCTACACTCTCATTTATAATTCGAATCAGTTATTTCAATACTATATGGAGATAGAAGTAGTCTAATTTGGTTACCATTGCTATTTATATATGATTTGGTTCAGAACTAAGCACAGTGCATTTCTTTGGCCTAAGTCATGCCTATTCTGCCTCATGCTTTCCACTTACTTGTTAATAATATTAATTTAAATCTGTCACTGGGGCTAAAATAATAAATAGATACACATTTTTTGAAAGTCAACCTTTCATCTCATTCCTGTCAAAATTCGTTTGATTTTACTTTCTAATATTCTTTCTGTGAGTCTGCTCCATATTCAATTCATACTGCCACTGTTTTGTGAAGATCATTTGGTTCACATCTGCCTGGATTATTACCATGGAATTACATAATTATGATACTGATGTTCTGAGTCAGGCCACTGGATGCAGCTAATTTGGCATCTGAGAAGCTTTGATGTTACCACTCAGATATGGAAGTTTGGATATAAAACATTTTGGGTCTTCTCAGTACACAGTTTGCCAACAAGAAGAAATCTAGAGAGGCAATGGCTAGGAACACAGACGGTGTGCAGCATTCTGGGAGAAGCATAGCATTTACAGTCACAGCAGACCAGTGAAATAAATAGTTGTCTCCATACTCCTGAGCCCAGTTGAAAGGCAACAAAGTGGAGAGTGACAATGAACCAGAAAATGGAGAAGGAACATGTTAACATAGCAGACAGGGAAGTCATCCATTTTTTCCACGTGCTAAGATCTGCAACCCATATTACCTGACAATAAACTCAGTGAGGCTTTGGAGATGGGCTCGGACATGAATTGCCAGATAATTCTCTGTTAAGTATAGATTTAGTAATAAAAATATATATTTGCATTATATACATATATATATGACAATGCCATATATATGACAGCGACAAACCTCCATATATATTACATATAGAATGCAAATATATAAGTTTTCACTCCCAAAAGAGTTCTGGTTGGAAGTAAAAAATTTCCAGAAGATAGAATGAAAAATATACATGGAAAGATTATGAATTCATACAACCTTGGGTGTCAAACGATGGAGTCTTGCAAAAAGCCCAGGGCTAAATATATTAGAGTAAAAATTCCAACTTTGTTTAAAGCCTGTTCTCTAGTTTTCCCATCAAAAAGGAACTATTGGACAAGAGTGAAAAGTAAAGACTACATAGAATTTAGTTGAGAAATTTAGATAAAATGAAAGTGACTTTTAGAAATAAGACTTGATGTCAATGATTGGGATTTATCCATATGAAGACACGAGAGTCATTTTCCCTACCCATAAAAGAGAGGGAGTGTCTCTGGGTAGCCCTGGGTAATCAGCAGCCAAGAAAACCTTAGTAGTCATGCTAAGACAGAATGGTGGCCACCTGAAGCAGTCTCTGAGGGTGTACAGGGAGTGAAGGAGAAAGTTTGCCAAGATCACAGTTCACATCATGATGGGATCTGGATGTTTCAGCTCTATCTTCCTCTGGCTGCCATGTGGCCACTTCTACTCTAGAACCTTTTTGCTTCCTTGATCAGTACCCAGAAAACAAAGCACATGTCCTCTCTGAACTCTAATCACCAAGTCTGTCTGGCATTTATGTTAATCTCAATGTTCAGATGGGGCCTAAGTAAACACGTGAGTGCAAGACTCCCTTCTGTCAAGAACATCTTTCACTTCTTCATTGTATATTCCACCCCTAACTCTCCAACTCCCCATAGTCCAGGGAATCTATTTTAGATAGAGGGGAAGGAAACCCTGCTCTGAGTTTTAACATGTTTTTATAGCTTTGAGTTCCTATGTGTCCTGTGATTTTAAAACCTAAAAGCCTTACTCCTCTTTTCGGTTATAAATATCTTTCCCTAAGACATGAATGTGGCAAGTTCTGGCTCCAGACCAAGTGGAAAATAGGTCAAGTTTACCGGAAATACAAAACAAAATGCCAGTAGTTACTGTTTCAAAGTGTTACCTCTTCACAATGTAATGGACTCTTTATGTCACGTGGAAATTAAAGGGCCTCTCCTACCATGATAACACAAGAAAACTGGAGAAAACTCAGTTGCCAATGAGAACAAATAATATGCGCAGAACAGAGAAACAAAGGCCTATATGATCGCACACCAAATTATTTCATTCATTCATTTATTCATTCAACAGATACTCATCGAGCACCTGAACACCACTATGTATAAGGTTATAGATACTGGTAATAAAGCTGTAGAAAAAAAAATAATAATCCTTGCCCTAATAGACTGAACATTTCAGTAGGAAGAAAGAGACAAAAATTAAGCTAGAACAGTGGTTTGTAGTTCTTTTTAAAGAGGTCCTTCACATCCCTTGTAAGTTGTATTCCTAGGTATTTTATTCTCTTTGTAGCAATTTTGATTGGGAGTTCACTCATAATTTAGCTCTCCACTTGACTATTAGTGGTGTATAGGAATGCTTGTGATTTTTGAACATTGATTTTGTATCCTGAGTCTTTGCTGAAGTTGCTTATCAGCTTAAAGAGATTTTCGTCTGATATGGTAGGGTTTTCTAAATACACAATCATGTCATCTGCAGAGACAATGTGACTTCCCCTCTTCCTATCTGAATACTCTTTATTTCTCTTGCCTGATTGACCTGGCCAGAACTTCCAATACTATGTTGAATTGGAGTGGTGAGAGAAGGCATCCTCGTCTTGTGCTGGTTTTCAAAGGGAATGCTTCCAGACTTTGCCCATTGAGTATGATACTGGCTGTGGGTTTGTCATAAATAACTCTTATTGTTTTGAGATACGTTCCATCAATACCTAGTTTATTGAGTGTTTTTAGCATGAAGCAGTGTTGAATTTTATTGAGGCTTTTCTGCACCTACAGAGACAATCATGTAGTTTTCATCATTGGTTCTGTTTATGTGATGGTTTATGTTTATTGACATGTGTATGTTGAACCAGCCTTGCATTCCAGGGATGAAACTGACTTGATCATGGTGGATAAACTTTTTGATGTATTGCTGGATTTGGTTTTTTCAGTATTTTATTGAGAATTTTTGAATCAATGTTTATCAGAGATACTGGCCTGAAATTTTCTTTCTTTGTTGTGTCTCTTCCAGGTTTTGATATCAGGATCATACTAATCTCATAAAATGAGTCATCGAGGATTCTCTCTTCTTATATTGTTTGGAAT
Organism: Cebus imitator; assembly: GCF_001604975.1. Classification (NCBI taxonomy): domain Eukaryota; kingdom Metazoa; phylum Chordata; class Mammalia; order Primates; family Cebidae; genus Cebus; species Cebus imitator. Next base: position 2,582,766 of record NW_016107590.1, on the reverse strand, counting down.
AGTTTCAGAAAGAATGGTACCAGCTCCTCTTTGTACCTCTGATAGGATTCAGCTGTGCATCCAACTGGTCCTGAGCCTTTTTTGGTTGGTTACCTATTAATTACTGCCTCAATAGGACACAAACAAATAGAAAAACATTCCATGCTCATGAATAGGAAGAATCAATGTCATGAAAATGGCCATACTTCCCAAAGTAACTTATAGATTCAATACTATTCCCATGAAGATACCATTTACTTTCTTCACAGAATTAGAAAAACTACTTTAAATTTAATATGGAACAAAAGAGGAGCCTGTATAGCCAAGCAATCCTAAGAAAAAAGAACAAAGTTGGAGGCATCACGCTACCTGACTTCAAACCATACTAAAAGGCTACAGTAACCAAAACAGCATGGTACTGGTACCAAAAGAGACATGTAGACTAATGGAACAGAACAGAGGCCTCAGAAATAATTCCATATATCTACAACCATGTGATCTTTGACAAAACTGACAAAAACAAGCAGCAAGGAAAGGATTCCCTGTTTCATAAATGGTGTTGGGAAAACTGGCTAGCCATAGGCAGAAAACTGGAACTGGACCCCTTCCTTACACCTTATACAAAAATTACCTCAAGATGGATTAAAGACTTAAATGTGAGACCTAAAACCATAGAAATCCTAGATGAAATCCTAGGCCATACCATTCAGGACATAGGTATGGACAAAAACTTCATGACTAAAACACCAAAAGCAATTACAACAAAAGCCAAAATTGACAAATGGGATCTAATTAAACTAAAGAGTTTCTGCACAGCAAAATAAACTATCATCAAAGTGAACAGGCAACCTACAGAATGGGAGAAAAATTTTGCAATTCATCCATCTGATGAAGAGCTAATATCCAGACTCTACAAGAAACTTAAAGAAATTTACATGAAAAAAACAACCCCATTGAAAACTGGGCAAAGGATATGAACAGACAGTTCTGTAAAGAAGACATTTATGTGGCCAAAAAACATGAAAAAAAGCTCATCATCACTTGTCATTAGAGAAATGCAAATCAAAACCAAAATTGGTGTACCATCTCACACCAGTTAGAATGGTGATCATTAAAAAGTCAGAAAATAACAGTTGCTGGAGAGGATGTGGAGAAATAGGAATGCTTTTACACTGTTGGTGGGAGGGTAAACTAATTCAACCATTGTGGAAGATAGTGTGGCAATTCCTCATATAGAAATACCATTTGACTCATCAATCCCATTACTGGATATATACCCCCCAAATTATAAATCATTCTATTATAAAGACACATGCACACATATGTTTATCGCAGAACTATTCACAATAGCAAAGAGTTGGAACCAACCCAAATGCCCCTCAATGATAGACTGGATAAAGAAAATGTGGCACATATACACTTTGGAATACTATGCAGCCATAAAAAGGATGAGTTCATGTCCTTTGCAGAGTCATGGATGAAGCTGGAAGCCATCATTATCAGAAAACTAACACAGGAACAGAAAACCAAACACTGCATGTTCTCACTCATTAGTGGGAGTTGAACAATGAGAACACATGGACACAGGGAGAGAAACATCACACACTGGGGCCAGTTGGGGGCTTGGGGGCTAGGGGAAGGACAGCATTAGGAGAAATACCTAATGTAGATGATGGGTTGATGGGTGCAGCAAACCACCATGGCACATGGTTACCTATGTAACGAAGCTGCATGTTCTGTACATGTATCCCAGAACTTAAAGTATAAAAGAAAAATTAAGCTAGATAAGTAAGTGGAAAATAGTATGATAATGTTAAATGTGATGAAGAAAAGTAAAGCAAGGAAGGGAAGGAAAAAATGTATGAAGTATTACAGCTTTAAATAGCCAGAAAAAGACCTCACTTAAAATAGAGATGGTCAAATAAAGACATGAAAGAAGTAAGGGAGAATGTAAGGTGTATTATCTTTATAATAGTGATGATATTTATGGGTCACAATTATTGATCATTTACTATTCAATTATTCATTGTGCTAAAATGTTTCCACTTTTTATCTCATTTACTATTGATAACATCTTCATGACCCAAATATCATTATTCATTCTATTTACAGATGAGAAAAAAAAATGAGAATGAATTTCTAACTTCACATAGCTTCTTAATTGCAGAGTTTAAATTTGAACACCGTGCTATCTGATACACAGCCTCTGAACTTGACTGCCATACTCTGTATGTAAGCAGTAATTATGCCCCCAAAGAGTCTAGAAAGACGTTCAGTCAATTTTGACAGGCCCCTATATTATTCACTAACTTGCTTGAACTCATAGAGTTGTGTTAAATATGACTTCATTGCTCTCCCAGTTCACCTTTTAGTTTTAAAAAGCTTACCTAAGATCACTATCCCCACATTCTTTTAAGTTTGGCCTCCTTCTGTTCTTTCTATTCTTGTCACACCCTGGCCAGGGCCTTAATTTTAACCTGCTACCGCCTATTGTTTAAGGGCCAGAGGACTTCATATCCCCCTTCATATTATTAAAATGAACAATAGGAAAATTGTATGCCCAACGTTCTCATTTGTTTTTAGTGGAGCATTGTTTTTCTGCTTATAGTAATCCCTGTTTCAACACAACCTCAATGTATGATTAAATGAATACTCCCTCCCTTTAAGAGTTGAATATAGAAAAGACCAAGAGAAGAAAGGGGTCAAAGAATCAATTTGTCTATATAGAGTAGGCAGCTGGTAATGTGACACCAAACTGGAAGGAAGCAATGTTGCCTGTAAGAATCAATTCTTAAAGAGTACGTTCTTTGACGATGTTACAAATACCTAACATATACATTTATAGTTCAACTGAATGGGCTCACAGTAGGAACAACCAGATTGTAGTACCCATCTCAGAATGCTGTTCTAACGAAGCCCACTCTTGTCTGAGACCACTACATATTTTATTTTCTTATGTATTATCTTTGATCCTCAGATTCAGTGAATATGATGTAACTAGTATGTTAGCCAGAACTCAGCAGGGCACAAATTTGGGCCCATTTTATTTTTTCTCCATTCACTGGTTTTTAAGTTCTATTTCTTTTTATATACAAAACGCCCAGAGATACCCCCACAATTGTATTTCCTAAGGAGATATCTAGCCAAAGAATTATTTATCAGTTTTTCCTGTTTGTAGTCACCATGAATTGCTGAGTTATTTTCTTGAAATTTAAAATTTTCTTCTTTGATTTAGGAGTTTTGCTACTTATATTAGGTCTTTAAAACATATGGAGACTATTTCGCATATACTGTCCTAAATTTAGGGGCTTCAACCACAATTCTGAGACAATAGTAAAAATTTCATACAAAACTCCATAACAGAAATATTAAAAATTGTTTCAGTTTCAGTTAGTGACAGAGTAGTTTACATCAGAGAACCCTTATACTAATAATTATTTTAAGTGCTAGAGAAAATATTATAAAACTGCTATTTGAAAGTTCTGGAGACTAGATAGTAACTAGAGAGGTTACTACACTTGAAGAGAGAGAACTATACAGGATGAGGACCAAGGGGATTCTTTCCTCTTGACGGGGAAAGAATCTGGGGTTTCTCAGATTTGCTAAGGGTGAGGACACCCTTAGTAGTTTTATTAGGATAAGTAGTCAGAGATTGGAGTTGAATTATTTTGTAACATTAGAAAATAGAGACATAAATTCTATAAAGAAGAAATAAATACACAAGGGTAAAGACCCAAAATCTGGCTATAAACTCTGCTAAAATACTTAGTTGACCTTCAACTACAGAGTCCTGAAAAGAAATTCTGAGAAGTCCAGGGAAAACAATAGATGAAAGTTTATAAGAGCTGATTAATGATCTTATAAGATACCTGCCACTAGAATGTAGAGTTGGAAACTCAACCAGTCAGAGTTGTAGAAGCTTGATAAATACCTTGAGTTATACACTGAAATCCTATGAAGACTGCAACTTAGGAGTAAAGATTACGCCCCAGAACTAAGGGATATATGCCAATACTATGAGAAAAAACTGAAATTGATTCATCCACCGAAGCTTATAACCAAGCATCCCTTTGATCAGCGATCTACTAGTAATTTAACTGCCTCCCAAAACAAAATGCAACACTCCTCAGAAAAAGACAAAAGAAAAATAGCAGTTCTCTCTAATGTATAATATATTTTCTACAATGTCTATTAATCAAATATCATGAGACAGGTAAACAGTCAGGACAATAGTACCAATAGTTAAAATAAGAAATACCTAGTCAGGACAATAGTACCAATAGTTAAAATAAGAAATACCTACTAGAAACTGATGCAGGGATTACCCACATTTTGAAATTAATAGGCAAGAATGTTAAAATAACTATGACATATGCTAAAGAAAGCATGGGAAAATTTAGATATAGTGAGTAAAGAAGTCAGAAATTTTAGGAGTGATATTTAAAATATAAGAAAAAGAACATTCATTGGAAATCTTTGAAATTAAAAATATAACTTTTGAAATTTGTTATATGAAATAACAAATTGGACACAAAAATTAAAAAGAACAAATGAGCGTAAAGACAGACTGTAGAAGTTATACAAACCAAATCCCAGAGAAGACAAAAGGATTGAAAAGAAATAAATAGGCTTCAAAGACTTGGGCATAGTATCTAGTTGTCTATCACATGTGTTAACTGAAGTCTCAGATTGAAGGTAAACAGAGAATGAAGCAGAAAAATAAATTTGATTCTAATATGTTTTTCATATGTGATCAAAACAACAGCTTGCAAATTTAGGGGAGCTTAGTTAACCCCCCCTAAAGAAAACCACAAAGAAATTCACAATTAAGCTCTTCTAAGTCTAACAGCTGAAACCAAAGAAAAAGAGAAAAACATAAGAGCCCTGAAAAAGAGAAACATAATATTCAAGGAAAATAGAATGATGACTGACAGCCATAGAAACAATAGTAGTCAGAGAACAGTGGAATACATTTTCAAAGTGCTGAAAAAAAAAATAAACTGTCAGCAAGAATTCTATGTCCAATGAAACTCTCTTTACAAAAGGAAAGCAAAGTCACTTCTCAGATAACATAAACCTAAGATAACTCATAGGTAGACCTGTTATAAAAGATGCTGAAGACAGTTTTTATGATGAAGGGTAATAGCATCAGATGGAAATTTAACAAGAAGGAAGAAAAAGCACAGGAAATGGTAAATATATGGGTAAATTTAAAAGACTACTTCTTTCTTATGTTTTTAAGGATAATTGACTGTTAAACAAAAAGAATATATTGTAGCTTTCATACCATATGTATAAGTAAAGTGCATAAGTATATGACAATATCAAAGACAGGTAGAAGCAGAACTATTCTATTGTAATAGTCTTACATTTTATATGAAGTGGTAAAATATTAATTCAAAGTAGACTGTAAAAAAGATGAATTATAATCACTACAACAATCATAAAAGAGAATACAGAGGAATAGCTTTAAAAAGCTATTAGAAACAAGAGAATATAATACTAAAATATGTGTGTGTGGGTAGATAGACGGATAGATATGCAAAAGGAAAAAGAACAAAAGAAACAATGAAACAAGGAATAAAGGTACAAATAGAAAACGAATAGTCAGATGAAGAATTAAGCCAATGATGTAAATTATGAACTTATTTATGTTTATTTCTGTGATTAGAATAAACATTTCAAATAAAAGGCAGAATTGTTTAAAAAATAATCAATATCCAACTAAATGCAGTTTCAATTGATGCACTTTAAATATAAACACATAAATGATTGAAGGAAATATGTGGAAAAAATATACCATGCCAACAATAAACATAAATAAGCTTGTAAGACTTTATTAATGTCACAAAAGGTTACTTGAGGGCAAAGTATTGCCACCAATGAAAAGTATTATTTTATAATATTAACTTGTAATTCATCAAGAAGATAACAAAAATACTAAACGATATTCACCTAATAACAGAACTTCAAAATACATTAAACTGACAGAATCTAAAGGAGAAACAGACAAACCCCCTAATCATTGTTTGAGATTTGTATACTCTTCCATCAATGATTGATAGAACAAGTGGGAAAAAATAGGATATCAAAGATTTGAACAACTCAATCAATAAAAGAACTAAATAACATTATGGAACACTGATACAAAAATTGTATAATTCACATTTTTTACAAGTACACACATAATATCCACCAAGATAGAATAAGTTTGAAAGAATAGTTGTTATGCAGAGGATCTTCTCTTACCATAATGAAATTAAATTATAAATCAATAAGATATGACCACAGATCACGAGGTCAAGAGATTGAGACCATCCTGGTCAACATGGTGAAACCCTGTCTCTACTAAAAATACCAAAATTAGCTGGGCATGGTGGTGCATGCCTGTAGTCCCAGCTACTTGGGAGGCTGAGGCAGGAGAACTGCTTGAACCCAGGAGGTGGAGGTTGCAGTGAGCCGAGATCACGCCACTGCACTCCAGCCTGGTGACAGAGAGAAATTGTCTCAAAAAAAAAATTAGCAAAAGATTTGAGCAGAGCAAAGTGCTGGAAGCCTCGACCTCCCAAAGTGCTGGGATTACTGGTGTGAGCCACCACACCCGCCACCCATTTTTAATTTTTTGGTCTCATTATTGAATCATACAAGTTTATTTTCTATTCTAGATACAATTTCTTTGTAAGAATATATGTATAGCTAATAATTTTTCCTTTACATATCTTGCCTTTTCAAGAGTTTTCTTCAAAGAACATAAGTTTTTTATTTTATTAAGGTATAATTTATCTTTTTGATGTTGTTTTCTTGTAGCTAATGCTTGTTGGTTTATATGTAGAAAATCTATGTTTACTCCAAGGTTGCAAAGAATTCTCTTACATTTTCTTCTTTATTACATTTAGGTCTTGATCCATTCAAGTTGTTTGTATTTGATGTGAGGTAAGTGTTAATGTTACCTATTTTTATTTGGGGTAGCATAAAAATATACAGCTGTTTTAGTACTATTTGTTATGAAGAATATCCTTTTTCTATTGAAATACTTTTATATCCTTGTCAAAAATTAAAGAATCATATCTGTACCATTCTATTTCTGGATTCTCTGTTTTGTTTCACTGATATATATGGGTTTGCTTTCACCAGTACTGAACTACCTTGACTACTATAGCTTTATATAATAGTAATGTTTAAATCAGGTAGCATAAATCTTTCTACTTTGTTATTTAAAGCCCTTTGATTAACCTAAGTCATTTGCATTCCCATACAAATCTTACAATTAGCTTATGAAATTCTATCTAAAAATATTCTACTGAGATTTTGATTGGGGATTGCATTTAATCTATAGACTAATTTGGGGAGAATTGACATCTTAACAATATTGAGCTTTACAGTTCATTAAATTGTAAATCTCTCCATTTTTAACCCCTTCTTTAATTCTTCTCACTAATTTTCTATAGATTTTTTAATAAAAATCTCATATATCTTCTGTTAAATTGATTCATAAATAGTTCATATAATTTCATTGTTATTGTGAATAGAATTTAACAAATTTCTATTTCTTATGTCTTTGCTTACAGCATGTAAAAATGCAATGGATTTTTGTATCCTGGGACATTGCCCATTGTTTTTTGTATCCTGTGACATTGTTAATTTTACATGTTCATATAGTTGTTTCGTAGATAACAGGTACTTTACGTAGCTGTCAATTCGCCTTTAAATAAAAATAGCTTTTTCTCCTTCCTTTCTCAATTTTAATGATTTTATTGCTTACCATATTACAATGATTATGATCATTAGCACAATAGTGAATTGTAGTGGTAAGAATCAGCATCCCTGTCTTATTATTCCCCATCTTTGAAAGAAAGCATTCAACATTTCTCCATTAAGTGCAATGATAGCAATAGGTTTTGGTAGATGTCTTTCTACTTTGCATAGTTGGTTTTTGTTTGTTTTTATCATATATGGATGTTGAATTCTGCCAAATAGTTTGTGCATTTTCCTCATACAGTATATAAAACTTTTCATATAAATGTTTTAACAACTTTTCAATTTCTATTAAAAATTCTGTTGAATTTTTGTGATTTCATTGAATGAATAGATCTGTTACCAAAACTCCAGGGGTTCTTTTTAGGTCCTGTTGCTCACCACAGTGAAACCAAACACTAAGACAATGATCATTGCCAGAGAAGAAGGTGTATTTATCAAATCTTCAGGTGTATTTATTAAAATTGAATAAAATACACCTGAAAAGGGCTCTTTATTCAGGTGATGTCAGCTGGGTAGACAGGAGATCTCTCTCAACTGATTAAAACTGGAGGTTCATATAGTGGGGAAGGAATATAGCTACATGCAGGAAAACAGTATTTAGGGAGGAGTAAAGAAGCAATCATAAAACCATGATGGATGAGGGCTCTGACATCTCACTGTCTAGATTCAGTGATCTGACGAGTTTCAGTTCCTTGCATGAGAGTCTGTTTCCTGAGTAGGGAACTCACGTAAGACAAAACATGTGTTTCAAGAACAGAGAAGGTCAATTTCTATGTTTATTTAAAAAAAAAAAACAAAAAACCCATAACCATTAGTTCTGTGGTACACTTGGGCTGTTTTTAGATCAATTAGTAGAGAACTGACATTTTAACAATATTGTTTTCCATTTTATAAAATGGAAGACATTTTATAAAATATATTACATCTTTCCATTATGCAGGGAGGGTCTTTTTTCATTCCTTTCTTCTATTTATGTATGTATACATTTGTTAAACTTATCAAATGGTCTAATTAAAACTATTAAATTTATTATATGTAAATTTTATCTCTATTTATTTTTTTAAATCCCCTTTTTATTTCTGGTTAGGAAATAGAAGCTCAGAGAGAATGATTAACTCAATACCTAACTCAAAAGATTTTTAAAAGTATCTAAGACAAACTAAAATAGGAATTTCAATCATCTAGTTCCAATTAATAAGAGCATTTTTCTACTACTGTCTCTTAGTTATTCCTGAATGTGATATTTAATGATATAATTAGCAAACTGTCAGGTGAACATCAGATTTTCCAGAAATAAACACAAACACATGGGGATGATGATACCTCAGGAATTTGTACAAGATATTTAAAAATCACTTTCCAATTTGTATTTTCTTTATGACAATTTTTAAAAATGCTTTTAGAAATACATGAGTCAACACAACGCAGTTGGTAACCTATTCATATATTTTTAAAGTATCATCTTAATTTTATAATACTAAGAGTACATGATAGAAATGATAGTAAAATAACCAATTTGACAACTAAACTCTGATCCATGTGTACCACCATATTTTGCAGAATATTATCTCTTAGATCTGTAAATATTTGTTGAATAAAATGCATCTGATAGAAGTGGCAACTTAATTTTCTTTTATTATAAATTTTATGTAGCATCAGGAGTTATGAACTAAGTTGTAGGAATCAGAATGCTGCATCTAAAATATTGCATCTGACTATGCTTTCTACAGTGTATGTAGACCAGATTCATTCATTATTGAAGCAAAGTTGATTGATACAGCTTTCCACTTACCATATGTGACTGAAATATAACGTATTTGAAGAACAAAGATGTTCATACAAGATACTTTAAAAATTATTCAGAGCAATAGGATCTTATATCAGTCATTTCTACCTTATCGTCAAGGTGAATCAGTAAATTCATTCTAGGGTTACTTCTAATGAAACAAGAGGCTTTACACTTAACATTTACCGTTTCACAGTTTACTTTTCTAACCAATGTATTATGGAAAGGGTAAATAGATTACATGTTATCCTATATTCTGTTTGAAATTAGCTTTTTGAACACTTTATGAAAGTCGTTTGTCTACCCTCTCAGGCCATGGTTTCTGTCATCTTTTTCTGTGTTTGGCAGACCTCTTGACGCTGAGCTCAATTAGTTATCTGCATCGGATTGTTCAAGTTTTTTTTTTATTAAAAACCCACACAGAAAAGACAAGGCAAGTAACCATCAGTCATTTTGACAACAGAAACTCCAAATATGGCCTTCTGTTTTTTAATGTTAAACACTTTCTGTCAATAACAAAATTCATTTCATGAGAGTTACACAGGGAGTTTTTAGCCAGAACATTTTCAGTAATTATTTTCAATTTTCTCAATGTAATTCCATTGCTCTGCAGATCAGCAAGGCTCACTTTAGTTATACAGTTTTTAAGGTCATCAGATACAATTTTGGTTTTTGAGTCCTTGCAACTATTATCTTACTGATATTTTAAATGTTGAACATACTTTGTGCTTTACATTGTACCAATCTTAGAATATAAATTAATTTTTTAGTCTCAGCTTCTCTTATGCTGACTTTTCATAAGTTGCTTCTCTTTCTCTACTGCCACAGTACTGATCAGAGACCCAAAGGGCAGAAAATGTATTTTAACCCAATTCCAGATATCCCAACCACCATAAAAACTGTATCCAAAGAAATAAAATGTATTTGAAGAAAACAACATTTAAAATCCTCTCTTGAAGTTGTGGCCTAGCACTTATGTTAAAACAGGATTCTTTTTTTCTTTTCTTAATCTCACTTTAAAATGTTATCCTTTTCAAATTTGATTTATGTTACTGCTGGATGAAGGAGCTCTTTTAAATAATTGCCAAGAGAACAAAATAGGAATCAAAGTGTCAAATTCCCTAACATTATTTTGTAGGTAGCCTTAAATACTTCTTTAATGCCTGCAAGAAATCAAATATTGGTAATCTGTCTCTGTTCATTTCTCTCTTCCTAGATAGCTAATGACATGCATTATACTTCCCTGACTGTGTTCCTTTCATTTTACGTAAAGCCTTTAATCCTTCTCTTTTTAGATAAAATGCCATAACCATAGAGTAGTAGGTTAAGATTGATTGACAAGTGCATATAATTATGGCTTCAATAGTGGAGTATGTTTTACAGTTGAAAAAAAATGCTCAACCTTGAAAATAAAGAAGTTGTGCCCTTTCTCTGGGATAAAAGAATCATATCAAATTGGTTCATTTCTTTGGTGGAATGAAATAAAAAATTTCCTGTAACAAAGAACACCACCCAAAAGGCTGCTGGAGGATGTCTTTCTTGACCAGGTAATGCTTTGCCAATAAGAAAATCAAAAGAGATAAAAGTGGAATTTTAGGAGCTTGTCCCCTTTTACTTCATTTCCCATTCATAGTTCACACATAGTTGGAAACAAAAAAAAAAAGATAATAATAGAGAAATACAACATTCAAAGATACAAATGTACTAAATGTATAAAAATTAATGTTCATTAAGTAAAAGCAAGGATTATACTAGATTAAACTAGATACTTGTAGTTTACTTTCAGCCTTACAACAAAACCTAAATAAATTCATGTCATATTTCTGTAGTCTTAGTATTCTCTTTCAATCTTGGTACAAAAATATTTATAGATTTAGGATTTTGTGTTAAAATGAGACTGAATACACCAGTTGGGAACCTTAGATCTGGGCAGTCAGTGGTAAGAGAGAGCCTTCACCCATCCCATGATGGGTTTGCTAATAATGTGTAGATTTGTGAGCATGGGTGGTATTTGTTCAACCATTTATTGAAGCATTATTTGAACACCCACTATGGGCCAGGTATCATTGCAGGTTCTGGGAATATACCAGTGAATCAAACTGTCCCTGTCCTGTAGAATTTACATTCTAGTGAAAAAGACATCTAAGTAGAATTTATATTGTAGTGAAAAAGATATCTAAGACACTAATAAATGCATGATATGCCAATTGGTGCTAAGAGCTTTGCTATGGAGAAAAATGAAAATAAGTATAAAGAGGACTGGTATTGTGAAAAAATGTGTGCTATACTATATGAAGTGGCCAGGGAAGAAGTCAATAAAAAGATGACATTTGAGCAGATACCTAAGGGCAGTAAGAGAGTATAATGTGGATATTCAAGAGATAAGCATTCAAATTGGAGAAAACGCAAAGGACCTGAAGCTGAGTATATTGGATGGGCAAAGAACGAAGATAGGGGCAATAAAGTAGAAGATAAATGCAAAGGAGTGATAAACAGGATGTACTGTGGGGCTTGGTGAGTGAGCAGAGAAATGGTTAATATAAGGAAATGTGACCCTGAAAAAGTGATAAAGTTGATGAATTCTAGACCCAACACATTAAAAAATGTTCAGAACCAAGATCTGGAGGCACAGTAGCTTTAGAGTAGGCGCTGGGGGTCAGAAAGTCAAGCAAGTGAAATTATGGGTGGGATACAATTAATGGTAATGAAAAGGTCTAGGATATGACCATGGGTGACTGAGGCAGGTCAGATGACAAGATTTTAAGAAAAGAAGGTTATGGAATTCGAATGCTGAAATATTGAATGGATTCCCTGTAAACTATTTATTGATGATTATAATAGGATTAGTATTGAAAAGAATGATGGGATTAGTTACTTAAACATCAGGGAATGAGGAGTTGACCCCATAGACTTACAGATGACCAAGAAGGGTAGAGGGTAGTGTGATCTGATAAGAGCTTTGCTATGGAGAAAAATGAAAATAAGTATAAAGAGGACTGGTATTGTGAAAAAATGTGTGCTATACTATATGAAGTGGACAGGGAAGAAGTCAATAAAAAGATGACATTTGAGCAGATACCTAAGGGCAGTAAGAGAGTATAATGTGGATATTCAAGAGATAAGCATTCAAATTGGAGAAAACGCAAAGGACCTAGTGTATGTTTCAAAACTAGGGAGCTGTAGAAAGAAGGGAGAACGATACTCTGAATAGCACAGAGGAGGGAAGAGAGCACTGAGCCCAGCTGAAAGCATGTGAAGTTTCAGGTGTTCCTGAAAGAAAGAATACAACTTGGGAGAACTGCAGAGGAAGGGGTGTTGTCAGAGGAGAGCAAAGTTTTAAAAAGTTTCACTCAAATGAAGAAGGTGATTGTAACACTCAATGTTTGTGCTTATGGAAGGTTTTTTTGGATGGCAGCTCATGAGTTTAAGAAGGTATAGACACAGGAATTAGGAATTTGGGAATGAATGAAACAAGAGTTTGATTAAGCGATAGACAGATGATGGGACTACAAGTGAGGAATGACATCATAACGAGAGGTGGGCTTCTTACTGAGATTAACATTAAAGGGGATGTGGAGCAGGGTAGACAGTCCAAATAGTCATCTTGGCAAATTGAAGTAAAGAGGCTGGGCATGTGGGAGAAGGCTGGGTATCATTACGAAGAACATCACAGTTCTGGATGGCCTTTTAATTCCTCTTATGGCAAAGAAGATGCATGAGGATCCTTTGCTAGGTTAAAAATGCCCCAAAACAAGAAGAAATATGTTTTATTTTATCCTCATATTAGCATGCAGTTTAGGATCTTACACATCATGTACACAATAGATGTCTGATGAATTGTAAAGTTTCAAATCACATATATGAATTACCAAAAATGAAATCTCAAGCTCTGACTTTGTTAAGGTAAAATCTCCAAATGCTAGGCTGTTTAGAAGACAGAATGGTCTTTTCCTGCTATACAGCGGATTCTAGGGGTAGAGAAAAGCTTGCTTAAGTCAAGAAACCTCCAATGTTGGCATTTCACAATGCTCCCAGGCAAAGGACTGAGAGAATTTGGGAGTAAACAAGTCTGGTGGTCTTCCAGAATATTTTCTGGCCTATTAATCTTTCATTGTTGTTTTTTAATTCAAAGGCATAAGCAAATTACATGCATATTAAAAGTAATACTCTTCTTAAAATGAGAGGCTACCAAACCCCACATTCTCAGTGCTTCTCCTTCTGGTTCATGTAGATCACACTTGTCCTACCCACAGCCTGCAGGCCACATGCAGCCTAGGATGGTTTTAAATGTGGCCCAACACATATTCATAAGCTTTCTTAAAGCATTATGAGGTTTTTGTTTTTTTTACATTTTTTAATTTTTAGCTCATCAGCTATGCTTTGTGTCAGGGTATTTTACGCGTGGCCAAAGGCAATTCTTCTGCTTCCAATGTGGCCCACGGAAGCCAAAAGATTGGACACCCCTGCTCTAGATTATCTCCTCAAGACACAGTTTGAAACCACAGTTCTGCTCCATAGAGAGATTAATTTATGAAGTTATGTTTCTATTTTCTTATGTAGAAAAAAAAAAAACCTTTTCTTGTACTCATATATTCAGTGGCTGAAGCCTGAGAATTAAACTGACAAAAGACAGATCAACAGAAGTAAAGGCATACAGCTTTTAGTGATGTTAATATTTTTACATGTACAGGGGCTTCACAGAAAAGAAGTGACAATGCAGAGAAGTGGTTAGACTCAGAAGCTTATTATACCATTTAAACAAAGGCAGGAAAATGTGGAGAAATGACTAGACAAAAGAAAAGGCAGTTGGGCTTCTAGGAACAATAAATTTGGAAAGGTAAGTACGTGAAAAACTAATAGAAGATACAGGTTATTTTAGTAAGGTTTGCTTGTGCAAACTCATCTTCACACCAACTTTGTCTTATTTATGGCCATAAAATTCTACTAGAGAGGAGATTTACAGTAGTCCACAATTTTTAGAAGCTTCTTTTAATCAGATAAGGAACTGTATCTGTTGATACTCAATTGCCTGCGACTCTAAATAATTCTTACGTTTAAAGCAGAATTTTGGGTGGTAGCATATTCTGATCCTCTTCACTTCTGAGAAAATGCCTTCATTTTGTAAAAGTCTTTTCCAATTAATAATAAAATCTTGATTTCCTGAACCACAGTGGTTCTGGGACTGTCCTAGAGCTTAGCGGATTAAATTAAATTTGCTTATCACAAGGACTCCTCTTTAACTGTTTGTATTCAGCTAATAGAACCTCGCGTGTCTTCTTTTTGCTGGGCTAAGCACTTCTGTTTCCTGGATAATGTAATTTTAGGTAGTACATTATTTTGAAGCCCTGAATGTTGTCTATGAAAAGAAGAATATTTTAAGCACACAGCCACTGTTATCTTGGATACCATGTTTTTATCCATCATTTCTAAAAATCCATGAAAATATAATTCAGCCACATCCTGCCCTAAGAATTCTTTAAAGAATTGGAATGCCTTTTATTCAATAAAGAAAGAGGAGAGAATGGCTGTGGAGAGATGACCAATAAATATATTTTGTAGCCACTAATACTCTAAAGATAAACTTATCAAAATACTTAGCTGTCATTTCAGAAACTGGAAAACAATATCCAAAAGCAATTGGACACTGCTAGGTTATTTTGAGAGGAGCAGGAGTGTGATCCAAAATCCCAGACATTTGCCCAATGAGGTCAAGACTTGGCAAAGCATTTCCAGAAGAGACAGCAGGAAGCTGGATGTAAAAGGCAAGTCAGAGTCAAGGAAGCTATGGCATAGAATATTTGTGTAGAGAAAAAACTTGGGTAGCAGGGAAGAGAGAGCAGAAATAGTTAAAGACAAGAGAAAATAAATGCTAAATCTGGCTGCAAGAAATGTATCAGCCATAACAGCAGTGGAAAGAAAGATAACTCAGCACTGTTTTTTTGATTATTATTAGCTGCCAGTGGATAATGTTGATGAATCAAATGACTGCTAGAACAAAATTTGGCAACACCCCCTTGATTCAGGCTAATGAGTCAGCAGTTATACCCACAATTGCTTGTTTAACAATGTTACAAATGTCAATAGAGTGAATAAGACATATAATCACTTAGTATTATTATGAAAACAGTTTTGATCTTTCAGATTCCTTGGAAGGGTATTGAAGACTCCAAATCATTTACAGACTTCACTTTAAGAAGTGCTACATATATTCTATTTTATGATTTTTGTGGTAATCACCTTTTCAATCTTCATTCAAATATGAGATTTCTCCCACTTCCCCAACTATGGCCTGACACAGAGAAAATGGCAAGGCAAGAGGCTATGTTTTCTTCTGTCTAGTTCACTATCTATCCCACTGAATAATAAATGTTTCTGATGCCTCTGGGTTTGGGAAGCTGGTTTTGTGCTTGCGGAGCCTGTCACAGGTTTAAAGCTTTCCTAGGTGATTTCAAGGATTCTTCAGGGACATCACTTCTTATGTCCAGCCACTGTTTCCCTGAAGTTTCCTTAATGAGTTAGATGTGTCTCTGCTCTTGCAGGTCACTTCTTCCTTCTGTAATCTCTAAGATCCCAGTTAGCTCCATTTTTATCTCTGACCAGGATTATTTATCCCAGAAATTGGTTACATTCTATACTATTCCCTATCCTAAAAGATTTGTCCTCATTTCTGAAAATTTTCTCAAATATTGGCATCCAAATGAAAGAGTTCTGAGTTACATAGTATAATTGTTCATCAAAACAAATATCCATAATACCAACCAATCATAAACTAAGAACAACATTGTGCTGAGCAAGAGATATTATATGTAACTGCTGTAAACAAATGTATTCTCCTAGTAACTGTTTTTATATGCAACCTCCAACCTGACCTACAATATTGTCAATTATCTTGACCGTCTTTATAATCAATATGATTCATTATGATGAAACTAAACACAAAGTAATTAATACCTTTTGTTAAAGTGGCCAAAATAAAGTATTTCATCATCTATGTTTCACTATATTATAATAAAACCAGACTATTTACATTTACATATATATATAACACATATACACATATTATTTCATAAAATTCTATTTATATATATTATTTCACATAATTACATATTTTATGGTTGAAATACAAAAGGTTTAGCCTATTTTTCATAACATTTTCTCAGGAAAATAAAATTCTTTACATATTAAACTTGTACCAGAATCAGAAATATTTCAGTAAGATAAAGATAGTGATTATAACTTAAAATGTATCCACTAATAATGTATAGTCATTGAAATTTAGCAACAATATAAAAAATCCTTATCTTTTATAATATTTCAATAAAACCTCCGTAAAGTTTTCTAAGTAATTTTACTTTAATTAGTATAAATAACCCTTCTAACACATTTAATTTAAATGCCTATTTAAGACTTAATTGAAAATGCTGCTCTCTAAACTGTGTAGTCTGACCATACAAATGCTCTTAATAGCAAAGATGCTTTGTACTTTGAAATCCTCAGGGAAAAAATAGATAAAAAGAAAAATGGATCAGCACATCCTTAGTAGCTAAACCATTATTTACTTACTAGGTTGAGTACACGAGAGGGATATTGTCAGACTGCTCACTTCTGCGATAAAATTAAATCACGTCATCATTTTTCACACCCAACAAAAGAAATGTGAAATATATAGAGAACTGTACTTCCTTTTAAAGAAAAAAAAAATCATCTTCTCAGCTCAATAGCCTACCTTAATCTGGTGATTAAATTCCAAGGATGAGTGATCCTGAGCTGTCATAAAAATACAAAGTGTATCTATATATTGGATTTTATTAATCTCCTGATTTTGACTGCCTTGGTTTTATTCTTCGAATAAGCTAGAAAGTCCATTTATACTTACATTCTAAAGCATAATTATTATGATTAAAAAGTTGCAGTAACTTATGAGCTGTAAAACTAGTAAATTATATCCAGTCTGTAAGTAGAACTAATTATAAAGCTGTTGCTTGATTAGAGTGTTTATAATAAAGAGTATTAAAGGGATTAGTCCAAAGCTTTACATCCTGCAGCACAGAATTAATATGCAGGACTTAAACACTCAAATTAATTCAGGTGCAGCAAACAATTATACGAAATAGGAACACTCGACCCAGCTAATGACCACACTAGTCCACCAAGCTAATTTATAATCATGTACTTATTGACCTCTCTGCATGTTCACAAAGGACTGTTCTCATGCTAATTCCTGCCTGCAAGCCACTGTCATAGCCCTGTGTCTAGTCATCACAGTGATTAGTACCAGATGGGAAGAACAGACTCTGCTTCTCTAATATCATTGCTAGTTTTGTTGCAATGCGACGTCTCATCTTGCAAGAAGTTACATGTAAATGATAAACTATATCATCAGCACCATTAAGAAGAAACATTTAGCAAGAGATTACTATGCAATTTTCTAGTGTCTCCACCAAGCAGTCTAGTTATGCTCCAAACCTGACCTTTGTGTTTATCAACTAATTGAAATAAACATGGGGAAGGAGAGAGAGATTAGGTCAAAATAAATTAAACTGGACTAGTAAGTTAGTCCAGTTTAATATTTCTGTATCTGACAAGCTAGTCAGACCGCACCCCAGTCCATGCTTACCCTTCTGCAAGATTTGTTTTTAGATCAATGAACCCAATCTGGGTTCCCTGAAATTTATTCATTCAAATTTTTTATCAAACATTTCTTAAGCTCCTCCCTTTTACATGATGAAATACTTTTTTAAAAAAATTAAAATGCAACAATTGCTCCAATGAACCAAGAAGCATACACTTTATAGGAAAGAAAAGATAATTATACTATTAGCTATGCATAGATTTGAAAGAGTATGGGCATAGGAGAGGCACAAATAATTATATGAGTCCATATGCAGGAAGATGATACCACAAGTAGTGCAAGTGTGCTATGTAAAGTATTAGATCTCAAGCCCAAAGTCATAGGCTGGAGTTAGTCTTGCTTGTCTTACTAGATATGTGACTTCAGACGATTGCTTTAATGTACTTGGGCATCATTGTTGAAAAATTTTATTTCATGCATATTTAACAGAATTGTCGAATTGGGATGGAATCTAATTTCTCATATGCATATAAAAGATCACTTTTTTATGTTACTAGCTATCTTACCAAAGATATGGCTGGTAAGGTAATCCACCAAGACCAAATACGACTTGTCTGATTTCTTAAATTTATTCATTCACTTATGGCTGCTTTGTCCTGAAATTCTTCTGTCCTGAGAGAGGGCAACACAGCAACAAGAATGACATATTTATCTTCTCTTGATGGAGATTTTTCACTAGGCTGTCTTTATCTTCAAGGAAGTGTAAAAACCCAGAGGCTGTTTCTGATGAGCCATAACCAATCTGTATAATGGGCAGTATGAAACTAACAATGTGTAGGCTTTGAGGATGCAGCCCCATAGGGAAAGTTGGAGTATATCTGGAAATATACCAAGGGGAAGCAATATAAACAAGTGATTCTCAGTCCAAGAGTCAGATGCCTGCCTCTGAAAGTTGTCTTTTAACCAATTTGTGGCTACTGCAATACCAAGACCCCAGCAATTGTTCAGGAGTGCTAATGAAGCATGATGTTTCCCTGACCCCTTTGTGGGCGGGAACTGGAATGCATAAGAACTGGAACTAGCCAGCTGCTTTGATGACAACAGGACCGAGCCTTCTCAAACCTGCTGTGTTGCACCCCTCAGAGGAGGGGGAGTACAGATGAGCAGGTACAGGAGCCAAGGTGTGTGCTTTTGAGTGCAAGTAAGAGCAAACTGTATCGGCCCTACAGCAGCATCTAGGGGAGGGTGATTATGACCTCTGGAGCTCCAAAGGAAGTGTTACAGCACTCTTTTAGCTCTGTAGTCTGTGGATGGCTTAAGTGTTAACAGCTCAGTGGAGGGTCAGTGTGACAGTCTTTTGCACCCACACTCATAGCACCCGAGTTCTTATCCAGTGTCCAGGAGGAATGTGAGTCCATATATAGGAAGATGAGATCACAAGTAGTGCAAGTATGCTATACAAAGCATTAGTCCAGCTGTACCAGCCAGGCTCCTTTCTGAAGCTACACTGTTAAGCCGTTCCTCTAACGTCAAGCCACTTCTCTCCAATGTCCAACCATAGTTTCTGATGGACAGCTGCTTCTCCTCTCTCTGTCAGCTGAGCCTGGGATTTTATGGGCATAGGATGGGGGGTGGGGCAACCATGAGTAGTTTTGACAAGGGCAACACTTGAGTGGGAAAACAGCAATGTCAGTTCTCACCTTAAGCCACGGTATTAGGCTTTTTGGCTTGAAGTTGTGGCTCTCACTGGGGACCTGCCCTCTTCTGCCCAGAATTTCCCTGCGTCTCTCCCAGTCACTACTGCATCATAAAACTGACTCCAACTCCCCAACAGACTACTCCCTATAACAAGAGTAAGACAGAAGCAAATTGAAAATGATATGAATGAGGCTTAGGCTTTTGGACTTCTTACCTGGCCAGGCTTCTCCAGGAAGTTAAGGAGTCTGATCTTCCCACTCCCCTTTCCTCCACACTTTCTGTAGTGTGGGGCAGCCTTTGCAGTGACCTCTGAAAGTACTTGGAGTATGGCTAAGGATAAGCTAAATAGGAACACATCTAATTTATTCCCACTTAGAATTAAGAGCTCTAATAGAAATACCCAAAATCATACTTAATACATAATGTGTCTAATAATCACATTGCTGAATGAGTGAATGAATTTGCCTTGGGTCTTTTTTATCTCATCCTCACTTTGCCTGACTGCTCAGCAGACTGGAGGCAAAGTATATTTAGAAAGCAATAGATTTAGTAGATTTCTCTTTAATGTTTGAATATCTTACCTTGAAAACTATTTCAGAAGATGTTGAGAAATCCTACATACCTGATAAGGAAGTTTTGCTTCTATCTTTATTTTATTAGCAAATAAAGGGCTTATTATTTTAACTTTTTTGAGGCTGTGGTTCTCCTCAGATCCACAGGAACTGGGTAATTTGGCATCTGGCCTAACGGCTAAAGGTTATCTGAGTCAATCTTACAAATAAGTCACACCAGAGTCACAAAAAAACTAAGCTGTATGGTGTATAACCTGCTGCTGTATAGATTACTCAATTTTAAAGTAATAGGGTAACAAACATTTTCATTGTTATATACAAGATATTTTGAGGAGCAAGAGACGAGGATGGTGGATTTGTACTGACAGGAAAGATGGGGAAGGGGGTTCTCCCATCATAAAACTCTATGCTTCTCAAAGTAGAAGGTTTTCTGATTCTCAGAAATCCTAAAACTTGGCATGAAGTCTTGGGCATAGTAAGCTACTAGATAATTACGTGTTTCTGACAAAACTGATAAAGATAATCAGTTGGAGAAGAGATAATACAATTTCAGGAGATGTTTGAATTGTACAAGAGCCTGAGGTCAGAGATATACTCTTGGAAGAAACCTACATAGGAGTGAAGCAGCAGAATAGGGCTGGGGGAAAGGAAGGCAAAGCTGTGGTTTCAAGGAAAGTCTAACATCACCTTACGTCTATGGGGAGCTTTGGTGTGTAAATCTTAGCACTGAGATTGTTCCACTGGAAGCAATGGGGTGGGCTTTTATCCACCATAACAATCAAGCATTATCTAGGGCCTACTCTTGGGGAAGGAGTCATGCATAACCCCTCAGTCATCTCCAGGTGGCTCTGTCAGTCGAGAATACTTGTAGAAGAGGTGTATGGTGTGAGCCATCATCAGCCAACACTCACAGCAGCTGAGATATGGGTGTCCCAGCCTAGTAAAGAGCCCCAACGGCAACTACTACAAAAGTACACCAGATATTCCAGGTGCTAGCTTGGAAGGCATGTCAGAAAAAGATAAAGTTGCTGGACCATGGGAGAAACATTTTACTTCATTAGCATAATTTAAAAATATAGAAAAAAATGAAGATTTTCTGGAAAATAAAGGTTTCCTAACTACATTTGCTAACTCTGTGGCAGGCAGCAGGCTACAAAATTTATGTGTGTGTGTGTGTATGTGTGTGTGTGTGT